>NW_012151063.1:3395396-3396486 GCF_000956105.1 Propithecus coquereli | reverse complement strand
CTATTTTCTATAATCATAACCTTGTTGACAGGTTCTAAATTTTGGAAACAGATCTTGAAGTTTTAGTTAACAGAATACAGATGAAATGTCAGTGATTCCCAAGGACATAACTTGTCTATTCATTTTTCCTCGGAGAAAAAAAAGAAGAAACACATAAGCAAGTGTTAATCAAACTAAACTCCTCTAATTTTGAATAGTTCTGACACATAGTTATCTTTTATTTTCCATTGAAAATGCATTAAAAGTACCATCTGCATATAAATGTATAAATGATAACTTTGGTTAATCTTTTGAATAAATTTTCTTTTCTTTTCTTTGGTTGTGTCTGTTTCATTGACATTGACAGTCTCACCTAAGATGCTGTTTTCAAAGATAAAAGCAGAAAATAATTATAAAATATCTACTTTAGCATTTAATGACAAACTGTGGTTTCACATAAGATAATTAGCATATTTCAGTCAAAACTACTCTTTAATAAAATATCAATCCACGTTGTGATCTTTATTATATTCAGAAAAACATCTCTATTGGAATACTCTCACTTTTCCTGACCCCCTCATTCCATAACTAACTCTGCATAAACTATGGTAAAATTGCCGTCACAAGGAAATGATTTATATGTACCTCTCCAACTGAACAGTCATTATGGAAGTCATTGTAGAAGCTGCATTAGTTATGCACTGTGTGCAGTCAGAATCTAAGTTGCCCACCCTTCATGGTTCTCATCACCTGCTGTGGATGCCCTTGAGTAATCCCATCCCCTTGTGTGTGGGCTGGAGTTGGTGTCCTACTTCCAGCCAACAGATTACATCAAAAGTGTTAGATCACACATGATTACATGTGTATGATGTTGAGATTTATTTCAAACATAGGATTGCAATGTTTGTTTTGCTGCATCCTTGCTCTCCTTTGTTGCCCTTGAAGAAGCCAGCTGCTGTGAAGTAAGCCACATGAAAGGAAAAGAAACTGATCACTGAAGGACCCACGGTAGCCTCTGGAGGTGTTACCAAAGTTTGGCACTTGTCCTTTGAGGCTGCATCAGAAGAACGAGAACAAGTGGTTTGAGGAGTAGGAAAGAGAAGTTTATTAC
>NW_012151063.1:3392384-3395346 GCF_000956105.1 Propithecus coquereli | reverse complement strand
TTGGAAAAATAAAATGATTGGAGAAAGAAGCTCAACCTTCCTTTGACTATGTAAAGTCCAACAAGTTCTGTTATAAAGCATGAAGGTTGAACTTGGACAACATTCAGAGGTGTTTTCCTTTTCTCATCAACATGCATTCACGTTCTACATTAATCTTTAGTTGGGCTACACATGAGTGAACACAATACACCAAAAAACTAACATAACTTCTCCTCCTATACAACCGAGTAATTTAGACTAGCAGTTCTTAAAATCATTTTGTTCTGAGGGCTATTTTTATGAACCTTCTCAAGGTTACTTAATTAACTTATTCCTCATCTTTAGTTCAAAATGGATGGAAAGGAAACAGAACATTACTAAAATGGAGAAGAACAATGGTGATCCTTTGGTTAGGGATGAAAATAAAAGTATAAGCACTTTAATTTCATGGATATTGTAATAGTTCTGCAAAGGCAAATACTCGTTTTGAGCATGTGGAAGCCACGTTCTATGTACCTAATTTTGAAAACCACTTATTTAGACTTGCATTTTATTTTTAAAACAATACAACAGTGAATTGTTTAGTTTCCTTTTTCTTTCTCTTTCTTTCTTTTTTTTTTTTCTTTGTATATCATTTGACTGAGAATCTGTGCATTCCTGTGGAAGGGTTTTTTTTTTTTACATGATTCATTTCAAATTTTCAACTTTACTGAAACACCTATAGAAACACTCTCTTAAATTCAATACTTAGGTGCCTAATTCTTGTCCTGGAAATATTTTCCTTTTCAAAAAAGCATATTTATACTTATATGCACATTTTATAACAATTTTATGTCATTTTATAAATCTCCTGCTGTTTATCTCCATAGCCTTGAGGCATTTGAACAGTTGTAGCATTTTGGATAATTTCAACTGGAACTTTCTCTCAATATGAAAATTATGTTTATTTTTTGTTCTCACTTTTCTTATATAATGGGTTAAAAGACATGTAACCAGAAAATATTTTCTAATATAAATATAGTTGGCAATTGGATTTGAATTATAACAGTAAACTATGTCACTTTAAGAATAGAGGATTTCAGGCTGGGCATGGTGGTATGCACCTGTAGTCCCAGCTACTCGGGAGGCTGAGGCACTTAAGCCAGGAGTTCGAGGCTGCAGTGAGCTATGATGACACCACTGCACTCTAGCCGGGTGACAGAGTGAGACTGTATCTCAAAAAACAAAACAAAACAAGAATATAGGATTTCTATAGTAAACAAGAGAATTTATTTTTGCATAGTGTTTTAATTAATAGTTATTACATTTGGCTTAACAATGCAACTTACCAATTTGATAATTATGTTTTTAAATTTCAAATATATGTCCTCCTATTTTATCTGAATTTATTAGCACTACAGTCTCTGAGAAGCATTTTCTCCCAGACAATGATAAAAGAATCCTTAAATTTGTAAAAAAAAACAAAAAACCAACCAACAAACAAAAACTGTACATTCCAAAGCAAGATGAGAGAGGAAGAAATATTGTCATTGCTAAATAATGTTCCATTATGTTCTGTTCTATGTCTCCTTGCATAAACCTTACCAGGAACTTTTCTAAGTTCCTAAGTTCCTATTTATGCTGTTGGACTGTTAAGTCAGGGAGAAACCCCTGTTTTGACAATTCGTTATTGTTTCTTATACACACTTGAGATTTCCGCCTTTTGGAATGATGTGTGACCTTTCCACAAAAAGCCTGTTCTTACTAGGGCTCATTTAATTACACAGATGAACTTTAACTGCTGAAAGGTATTACTCCACCCATTTGATGTAAACATAGTGGCCTCTCTCAGCATTTATTATAAAATATCCTGTTATAATTCAAAGCTGGCAGAATCAATTTTACCTCTTGCTGTTTTCCCTGATATGATGTTAGAACTTTAAACAATTTCTTCTCCCTTCTTTTTCATTATAATTATTATGGTATTATATTTAGAATGACATGCTTGCTTAATGTGTATATATTACTTTAGGTTTTATTGCACTATTTGAATCTGCTTTACAAATAGAAATCATGATAAGCACTAAACTGTAATAAAGTACATAATATGAAATAAGAAATTTACTTCATTTTTCCTCCTTTAGAGAGCATTCACTTATTCTCTTGAAGCCAATTAAGATATTTTTGCATAATTTAACTTTTTTCTATGAAAAGGAAAATACATCTGGAAAAAGCGACTAGATAATGGCTACAGAGAAAGATAAAAGAGAAATAGGACATGTGTATATTGGCTGCATTTCAATTAATCAAGCCTTAAGTTACAATTTTTCATTACTGTTTAAAAACTCAGAGAGGATGGATACAGTTGAGCACCGTGACTCTCATTGTGGGTGTAGCTATTTCAAATGCCTATGTGTTAGAGTTGGAACAGCATAAACCCATGTTTCAAATTCGATCTTCACAGACTTCAGGTGTAGGTGATAATTTTAAGGGCCATAGAGTTTAAACGACTGCGATATTATTTTGAATGGCACTCCTGGAGGTCAGATGCTAAAAAATGCCTCCATCTTGACATTCCTTTTACCACTCGAAGGCTCCAAAATACACTCTTTGAACATTTAAATTCAGCAAAATAAAACATGCCATCAAAAGCGTAAGAAGGGGGTAAGAAAACAGAGTGAATTCCATTCAACTTCAACTAATTCTTCTCTTGGGATTTTGGAAGTGTGTTTCATTCAATATCCACAGTAGAGTTGAGCCTTGGACAAGTGGGAGTTAGGGGTGCTGACCTGTGCACGGTAAACATCCATGCATAACTTTTGACTCCCCAAAACTTAACTAGTTATAGCCCACTGTAGGCCAGGAGACTCAGTGATAACGTAAACAATTGATTAACACATATTTTGTATGTTATACATGTTATATGGTATAGTCTTACAATAAAGTAAGTTAGAGAAAAGAAACTGTTATTAAGAAAATCATAAGGAAGAGAAAATATATATAT
>NW_012151063.1:3387574-3388164 GCF_000956105.1 Propithecus coquereli | reverse complement strand
TGGAGGTGTTACCAAAGTTTGGCACTTGTCCTTTGAGGCTGCATCAGAAGAACGAGAACAAGTGGTTTGAGGAGTAGGAAAGAGAAGTTTATTACGTTGCTGGCACAGGAGGAGGATGGAGACTCCTGTCTGAAATGCCATCATCCTCATAATAAGCAGAAACACAGAGCTTTTAAAGGATGGGTTCTCAGCTTCAGGCAACTGCTGTTCAACTACAGTTGATGATTCTGATTGTCCCATCTCCGCTGAAGACAATCCTGTGACCTCCACCCACGTCCTCCCTTTACCAGGTCAAAGCTGAGCCATCTCTTGCAGCACAAATAACAAAAGACTTACCCTGCCCCTCCCAACCACTGGCCAGAGGCAAAGATGCAGGTTTTAGTTCTCCGAAAGGAGCAGAGGCTGTTTTAGGGAGACAGAAAGTATTTGTGCCATTTTTTCAGGCCATTCCCTCTGTTACATATTCCCCACTATCAGTATGTCACTTCCATGTCTATGGGAGGAGGGGTGACTACCCTTTTACAGAGGTGAGGGTATATTTTTTATTTTTTTATGAAATTCTCTCTCATCCAATCTGTGGATTTAGCCAT
>NW_012151063.1:3385484-3387524 GCF_000956105.1 Propithecus coquereli | reverse complement strand
TGATAAAAAATCCAACAGCCATCATAGAATTTGTTCTCAAACATAATTATCTTGGCAACATTTGCATTAATAAAATTCATATCTATTTCCTTCAATTTTAATAGAATTATTTAATGTAAAATGACATTTCAAATTATTTCCCTTAACATAAAATTATTCTTGAAGATGTGATACATTTTTTTGCTGTCCTTCAAGTACTCTTCACAAATTCAAATTCCAACACACAGCTGAGTCTGGAATCATGGGATTCCATGTCTGTTCCTAAAAGTGTGGTTCAGGATTCAAGGACAGAGGAGAGAGGAAAGGTTCAATCTGTCGATGATGACATTTGCGTTTCTGGGGTGGCCGTAACGTGGTAACAGAAAGAGCCATGAGCCCCCCCCCACCTCTTACATAGCTGTTGCTTCTAGTTCTGCCTGCAGACTTTATCAATGCCCACACAGGCATTCCATCAATTTAATTAGTTTACTCTGTCTGATATGGATACATTAACAAACGAACCCCCTTGGGGACTGCAGTTTCTGTGAAATAAAGTTAGTCGTTACACAAAACTTCCCATACATCATCAGGAGCAGTGTTGCAAAGTCACGGAAGGAGGGCGGATCCTACCTCTACTTAACTGTGTCCAGGGTCAGTGGATAAGAAGGGTCACCTCCTCTCAATAAAGCTGGGACCTGTGACTTATTTTATCATGCCCAGTCTCCTGGTCGTCTTTCTTCCCCGTTTGGACACAAATCTCTTTTACTGCAATTAAGCATTCACTATCTCCTTGTTGTCTTAATAATCCTCACCTATCAAAATACAATGAAGACAAGCAGAGATTGGACATTGACTCTTATGGATGTTCAACTACACATCTCTGTGAATGCTTTGATACACTCTTCCCATGACACTATATAACAATCAGCTCAAACAATTTATTTACACAGCTGCCTGGATGTGTAGAAAATGTCATTCATTCAGTCTGGAATGATATCTGCTCTTTGTCCTACTTTTCCAACATGGTTGGTTGCAGAGAAAATATATCAACTACCTCTTTAACGTGGGTTTAAACTCTTAGTCTAATTCAACAATTGGAATAGTTTTGCTTAGTACTGGGAGACATCTTGTAGAAAAAAATATCAAGACTCTCAATTTTCTGTCTCCTACTTATCTTTCCAAGATGTGGAGGAGGGACATTTTTGGATGCATAGATGTGAGGGAGATATGGATCCTTGAGTGCCATGTTGAGCCCTCTGGTCTTTGGCATTGCTCTCTGTCTCACTGGGAGCTGTGTTCTGGGCTACCCTTCTGAATTACTGACTCTAAGAGGTGCTACCCATGGTCTTTCCCCAGTGCTTCATCCTGGCCGATGCACCTTCACCTTGGTAGCACTATGGGGGCAGATGCTGACAATCTTCCACGGCTTCCATTCTTCGGAGATGGGGGCTCTTCCCTAACTTTTGCCCTGGGACCCTGGGACTTTGCTTGGTCTTGGCATGCAGGTGAGTTACTATGGACCTCAGAACGTGCAGGCAATATGAGGGCGGGGCTGCCCATGTCTCAAGAAGGTCATTATTTTCAGAGGAGTTACTGGCCGAGGGAGTCCATGCAGGCTGAAATCTAGTTTGCCAATTACTGCGCGTGCTCAACTTGTTCCTTGAAGGGATGTTGTGAGCTAGTTAAGTGAGGATGAGATCGAGGTTACACAAAACACATGTTTTAATTCCCCCTCTTCAGTCTCATTTCAATATATTGGTATGCCCCTTCTTGGCAACTTGTATTTAGTTAGCAAGTTATTAATGTCCCTGTTATTCAACATGGCAGGGGGGGAGATAAAAGAGAAGGGACCATGTTGATTTGGATCACACTGTTTTAGTCCTTTTGAGAATTATATATATGTAAATATACATATATAATGTATATGTAAACACACATATAATATACCTGCAAATGTACATATACATTATATGAAATATACATATGCATAGGCATGTATATATGAATATACATATATGTATATAAGTATATGTAAATATACATGTATTATATATGCAAATA
>NW_012151063.1:3371874-3374809 GCF_000956105.1 Propithecus coquereli | reverse complement strand
ATCAAAATGCAGTCTCCTTCTGTCAGTAGTCTTCCTAAACGAGGTCTGATGATAAAGAAAGCAAATAGAAGGAGGGGAAGTGAATACACCCTGGAAATTGGGGTCTGCACTTGAAGGGAGATAAGTTAAGCACCTTGCTTCAAGAGAGACCTGCTATTCATGGACCAAGGCACTGCTGAATTTATCCAACATTAACATGGTTCCCCTCCCTCAGGCATGTAAGGAAAGCAAAATTTTGACTTTCAGAAGTTGAGAATAAGATCAAACTGGAAGTGTAAATATCTGGGCCTCATTTTGAATATTTTTCCTGCCATATTTTATATTATTTACTGCTCAAATCAAGATACCAGTAGGAGTTTCATAAATTCCTCCGAAAGCGATGACAGTCCTCCCTCCCCACCCCACCAAGGCCCTGAAAGATCTTCACAAGAGAAAAAGATGATTCCCTTTGCAATGGCAATCCATCAGTTGAATGGGCCTTAATAATTTCTTTTCATCATTTGAGGCAGGATTTTCATCTGAAAGCACAAAAATGAAGGAATTTGAAAATTGAATTTACTCAAAATACTTGCCTCCTTGAGAGACTACGTGAAAATGGTGCAGAGTCTGAGAACTGCTCTGTTGAGGATATTTCTAGTCTGAACCACAAGGGAGTGTAAAAAAGTGTTTGATTTTTTTCCAGGTTTATTTTTTCTTATTAATAAGGCTCAGTGCCGCATGGCACTGATAGCTTGCCACCTGCATAGTAATTTTTCCAAATATTCTAATGTGCACAGACTCTTCCTCTCAGATGTGGAAATAAACAATTGCAGCTTCAGCTGTAAATTCACACACCACATTTCTTACTCAAATTTCTGACGTATATATTGCTCTTGGAGCTTAATGCAATTACTGCAGGGAGTTAAAGTGATCAATATGGCAATGTTTACAGTAGACACGTAGATAAAAATATTCTTCAATTGAGCATTTTGAAAATTGTGAGCCATAATTTGGGATACTATTTACCCGTGCCTTTCATTAATGCCTAATTTTTGTCGCTCTTCTGTTGAATGTTTATTTTGTCTTCTGACAATTGATATTAAACACACTGGGGTTTGAAATAAAATATAGATTTCTCTACCAATGTTAGTCAATTGCTTAATGATTCACATCAGAAGTATGTATATTGTATTAAATTTAAAAGCTTTCCATCTAAATATTGAAAAAAAACATGGAGTGTTCCATAAACCAAATGGGCTTGGTAGCATTACAAATCGTAAGAATATGATATCAAATAGAGCAATTACATTTTTTCATGAAATCAATATTATTTTTAGGTATAATCTTATTTTAAATGTCTTGCCAGATTGGTTCTCATTTTGTCTTTTTAATGAATCTGTCTATAATTTTATGGAACCCAAGGTTGTAAGAAATATTTCAAAATTTTCATTTTATATAGACTTTAAACCGGTTTTACAGCACTAAATTACTTCTTTGAGTTGTGACATTTTGCTTTTCAATTTCCTGTTTTAGGATAGTTAATCCACAAGCAAATAGAATTCTCTTAGAACTATAGGTGCGTTACATACACGATGTTGAGAGGGGTCTTATAAAGTCTGGTTGTTGTCATAAGAACCTGACTCTCACAGGTACCCTAAATGGTGTGTGTTTTGTGCAGGTCATTCCCAAAGCCTTAGCTATCATATGTATCATCATGTACGGAAGAATAATAGACTTTCTCACACTGACTTGGCAATAAAACATCACCAAATTTCATTAGTGAGTTAATTCAGAAACAGGTGTAGTCATTGTACACTATACTTGTTTTCCCTTGAAACAGATCTAAGGGGAAACGCACTGATAAAACTTGGTGATGTGGCGTTGCTCTTGTATACAGAAAATCCTCAACATTTCAATGTATCATTATGTATCCTTATCAGTAAAAAATGAGAATGCAACTAATTACTCGTGTGTACACATGCACACACACACACACGCACACCAAGCACCAAAGATGAGGTATATCCAAAATTTTATTTTAATAAAGGACATTTAAGAGTAATTGATTCAATTTCTTCATTTGCAACATGCCTTTTTCTCGAATACACCATGTGGTAATAATAATTTAAAGTGGGTATTTTTCTTTAATATTTAACATTCTTATTTTATAATTTATGCAAATTTATGAACAGATATAATCTATAATCTAATCCGTGAACAGTCTTCACCCGGATACAGCTAGATTTACTGTTTATTTATAGTGTTAAGCTAATATTTATAAATGATTTACCTGAATTCAGATCTTTTGGCTGTAAGTACCAATCTCAGTTTGGATTTTCCATTTAATCCATAAATTAATTAAGAGAAAATTACTTGAAATTTGTATGTGGCTAGATATTACTTGTCGGTTACAACTTAATTCCTAATGTCTACTGTCATTTCAGAGTGCCCAGAAAATATGACCTGCAGGATTTCTGCTTTCATGAAGTTAATGACATCACTAGGCCTAAAACTTTGCTATTTATTTATTTTTCCTGTGATATTGGAATATAATACCTGTCCTTTGTTTACTGGTAAAAATGCAGTCCACTTGTCTGCATGCCTAGTTAGTCAAACGTTATGATCAGATTACTTAATATTAAAAAAGAGTAATCAATTCAAATCTATTCACTCTAATCTAATCGAAGAAGTTCTTTTCACACCAATCCTTGGAATAATAATAGGCAGCAGTAAAACTGTCTTAAACTCAGATAGAAACTTTCACTCCATAGTTGATGGAGCAATATCTTTTTCTAAATTAAATTAATTGTTTATAAATAAATTGTTGGACAATTTATATAAATAGCACTATATGATTTGTCACTGTTTCGCTGTGATCTATGAAAATACAGAAGATAATCTCTTGATTTTTGTAGATGTGCTTCTCATATATCTTAAAAGCAAAGGCACCAGTTTT
>NW_012151063.1:3369714-3370749 GCF_000956105.1 Propithecus coquereli | reverse complement strand
TGTTTCTTTTTGTTGCTATTATTATTAACTTTTGCTATTTTGTTGTGTTTAACTGTAATTTTGTATCCTTTAACAAATCTCTCTGAAGCCAAAGTTCTGTCTTGTTCATTTTTTCAGTTCTCTTAACCCATCCACTGCCACAAAGCTTGGCTCAGTAATTGTTGACTTATAAGTTCATAAGGTTATAATGCTGACAAATCATCTCACATCTCCACATACCTCTAGGTAGGGAGTGGCACGTAATGAGATTAAAGAAAATGAGGAGTACTACCACTCACTCCTTCTAACATGTTCAATTTAGTACAAAAGTTTAATATACATTTATATTACCCTCAACCAAATCGTTGTTGATGTGAATCTCATTTTACTTTCATTTGAGCTAAATTACTTGATTACATGCAGTTTCCATCAGTCTCTTTTCATTGTCTTCATCCACTTATTTTTGGTATATTCCTTAGAAACTAAATAACAAAAGTAACAATAACAGCAACAAAAAGAAACAACACAAGGAATGAAGGAAAAAATGCCCTAAATCTGAAACAGGCCCATTCAAACAAACAACAACAAAAGCCGCTGCCATCATTCCAAGTCAAGAGGTGCACATTCATGGAGAATTCTCCATTGTAGACCTGAAGCATGGTAGATTGGTTCCCAGTATATATTTAATGACTTTTTCATCACTTAAAAAATAGAATAAAGGTAAGAATATTTTTGAAACATTACTACTAACTATTGTTCTCCAGTTAGACATATCAAGATATGGGAACACAGAAAATAAAATCACCCAGTTGCAACAATTGCTTGTCAAGTTCCTGGGGCAAATGTGTTCTGTGGTGTTGCTTCAAAGCAGAGAGAGATTCAGAACCACACGCCTGTCTCAGATGCGGCAAAGAGTTAGGTTGGAGATTGAGACTACTGTCCCTCATGTCTCCCTTGGAACAGCTGTACAATCAAAGCAACATGAAATGAAAATCGACAAGCAGAACTGAAAATCTGTGCTACCTCGCCACAAACATTGGGAGGTTTAATTTTGCT
>NW_012151063.1:3357901-3366966 GCF_000956105.1 Propithecus coquereli | reverse complement strand
ATCAAAAACAAAAACAGAATTACTGTATGATCCAGCAATCGTGCTTCTGGATATACATCCAAAAGAATTAAAAGCAGGAATTCAAAGAAATATTTTTACACCCATGTTCACACTCTTCACACTAGCAAAAAGGTGGAAGCCACGCATGTGCCCACTGATGGATGAATGAATAAACGAAAAGTAGTATAGACAAACAACAGGCTATTATTCAGCCGTAGAAAGGAAGGACATCGTGACACATTCCACAGCATGAATGAACCTTGACACTATGCTACGTGAAACAAGCCAGTCACAAAAACACAGCTACTATACAATTCCACTTATACGAGGTACCTAGACCAGCCAAATTCATACAGACGGAAAGTAGCGTAGTGGTTGCAGGTGCTAGGGGATGGGGGATGGGAAGTTATTGTTACACTGGGCATGGAATTTCAGTATTGCAGATGAAAATGTTCCGGAGATGAACAGTGGTGATGGTTGCACAACTATGTACATTACCTTCATGCTGCTGACCTGAACATTTTCCCAACTTCTTGACTTCAGTCCAGTGCAACCCAGCCAGACTTCTGATCTCCAGAACCGTAAAAAGATAATAAACGTGTGCTATCTTAAGTCACTAAATTTGTGGTCATTTGTTACAATAATAGGAAACTATTTTCAAGTCTAAAAAAATGGTAGCAGGAAAAGTGTTGGTTAGCAAGGGTTATATGTTAAATAATATGGATTTTTCTTAGGAACACTGGACGACATAGAAGAATTTTGAGCAGGTATCATGCTCACTTCTTTGGGATGAGTATCAGTGAGAGTCTGAGGTGGTAAAAGTTGTAACAAGACTGTTTCAATAATCCACAAGAATAGAAGTGGTGGTCTAAACCAACAGGTACCTGGTGATAGGAATGAATTGAATTGGGTAAACTTGAGAGATATATGTAAAGAGAATGGAAAAGATTGGTGGATGCCCTAAGTTAGTGAGGGCTTAGGACACAACATAGTTTTTTCATTGTCATTCAGTAAAGAGCCAGCAAAAGTGACGCATTGCCTGTGGAAGAAGAGGAATTCAATTTGGACATTTGGATAGATTTTGAGTTGGCTTTGGTTTATCCAGAGGGTAATGACATTCACTGAATAGATGGATACAGGGTTCCAAATTGTAAGGCCTGTTTTATGAGATATTCAAGTTTGGCTGCCTTCAGTGTAGAAATGCCCGTCGAAGCCACAAGGAGTGAGAGGGTTTGACTAGAGGAAATATGTGTGTGATAAAGAAGATAAAACAGTGAAAGATTGAATCCCGGTATCTACTGATATTAAAATAAGAGGAAGAAGAGAGAGAAGGAGGATATTCAATTGGAACAAATATTGCCAGGAGTGACAACAGGAGATTCCTGTTATGGCTAATAAAAAACGACAAGGTTTGAAGAAATAGGAAATATTCAGTGGTAGGCATGCTCTAGAAAGCTCAGGAAATGAAATGATTGAAAATTTCTCTATAGATTTTATAATCGAAGAGTCCTCAGTGACTCTATCTGCAGAGTTTTGATGTGTTTTTGGAAGAGTCAGGATGACAGAGTCCATGGAAAAACAAATGTTAGAGGCAAAGAACAAAAGGTAATCTTTATGCTTCTATTCAATGATCTGGACCTTACGGCCTGTGTCTATCTATATAATGAGCAAGGAATGCATATCATCTGGATTGAAAGTATTTTCCCAGAACAACTAGAAGCTGTACAGTTAAAATGTTATATTTTACGGCAAATAATTGGAACAGTGCAATATTATAAGACATCACTCAAAATAATGTTTATATAGGTGCCAAATATTTATGGACCATTCACAATTGACTATAGTTCAGTTTTAGAATACATTGATATTGTGCTTAATTGCTGCACCTTCAAAACATATGGTTATTATTAATCATAGAATGTTAAACATTTAGTTCTGAGCATATAAATAACATCTCACTGGATTTATTAAAGATATAATTTGTACATAGTTCTGGTGTCTAATTTTATTAGAGCAAAAACACTCAAGATTCAAACATCCTATATCTAATTACTTGACCACCTGTTCTGGCATGAAACTAATTTCCTACCAGATTACTGAATTCCTCTTCAGAGAATTTATTTGTTATTTTCTTTTGCAAAAAAGGAAAGCAAATAATATATCTAATGTGTTTGGTTTTGCTCAAGACTATGGAGAACTTTGTTGTTTCCTAATGTTCTTTCCTTTCATTCTTAATCACTGTGTGTGTGTCTTTGTCTGTAAATTATACATATGCATACATAATTTATAAACATACCCTTTATATGCATAGAAACATATTGCTTCTTGCAAAATTTAGTTTTCATGGTTTTTTATCTGTACACCTCTATATTAAGCATACTTGCAAGATGACACATTTATCTCCCCAAAGAAGAAACATGATTTAATTTTTTTAAATATGCCTCAAAAATTTACACTAAATGTGAATCCACATCTTATAGGAATTCTATTCAACAATTTAAAACAGGTCTATTTTTGCCATCTCCACGTTTAAAACCCTACAAAGGTACTAAATTATTGATGTGCAGTTTTTCCTGATGCTTGTGTTTAGGGGCTCAAAACAGACCAAAAACTTCTCTGATGATACTTGGGCACCCAGTCTTGAGTTCTTTCAGCACAACACACACGACAAGACCCTGGACAAATGCCATCTGCTCGCAAGAAGTGGCTGCCTAATGGAAAAGAATTGACCCTGGAGAGCTTCACTTCTCTGCAAATGCATCCTTGTCTTTTTTGCCAACATATCTGTCATTATTCACTTTCACCGGGAGTCAATAGAACAGGGGCCGGTGTGAGGGGAATATAAATGCACACTCATTTCAGAAAGAATTCTGTTCATAAAAGACACAAAATGTTCACTCTTTTCTTTAAAGAAGAACAGGACTGACTTTCCAGAAATTACTCGTTCTTTGCGTGATAGAGAAGTAGTTGATAGAAGTCAACTGCTTGAGTTTTGACCCCCCATTCTGACACCCACCATGCACAAATATTTGCAGAGTGACCACTGTGTACCGACCACAGATTCAGGACAACATACATAATATGTTGGACAGAGGGCTTCTTCCACAGGTATGTAGTCTGAAAGCTTAGTTTCTGACAACACATGATTCAAAGTGAGTAGATTTGCAGTATGAAAAAAAATTAACCGATAACAGGTGCTGTAGAAAGAAATAAAATATGAGGATAGGGACTGTGCTGGGTGTTAAGAGGAGGTACTTATCTTAGTGCTGGGTGCTGGGTGTTAAGAGGAGGTACTTATCTTAGTGCACTTGGGGTGCCATAACAAAATATTATAGACTAGGTGGCTTAAACCATAGACATTTATTGCTCACAGTTGTGGAGGTCGGAAGTCCAAGATTACGGCGTGACAGAGGCTGTGTCTGCTGGGGACTCATTTCCTGGTTCACAGACGGTGACTTCTCGCTGTGTCCTCACATGGTGGAAGGAGCGAGGGAGCTCTCTGGGGTCTCTTTCATAAGGCAACTAATCCCATTCATGAGGCTCCACCCTCAGGACCTCATCACCTCCCAAATGTCCCACCTGCACACACCATCATTTTGGGGGTTAAGATGTCAACATGTGAATTTTGGGGGGACAAAAGCACTCAGACCATGCAATTACTATTGAAGAGGAGAAATTTAGGCTGGACAATGAGTGAACAATCCAAGAGAACAAATGTTCTCTAGCTAAACAGCTATGTTGACTTCAAGGAATTAAACAAACAAACAAGAAAATAGAGTAACCAAAGCAATGCTGGGCTAGTGGAGAAATTAAGAGTTTAAGGAGCAGGAGTAGGCAGACTGGTCTCTTAGGGCTTTGCTCACAAATAGAAGGGACTTGGATTTTATATTCTCTGTGATGAAAAGTCAACAGTTCTTATGAAGCTCTGGGGCATAATGATCTGCTTTATGTTTTATGAAATTATACCTACTACTGTGTAGAGAACAGTGTTTTAGGACACAAGAATGGAAGCCGAGAAGCTCTGAAGAAGGTTTTTTAAGGATATAAGTGAGAGGAAGTGTATGGATTGATGGTATTGATCAGAGCAGAGGTATCAGGACATATGCATATGTGTTGATTAGAAGCAATCGATAAAGGAATCGAAGGCAACTCCTGAATTCTTTTAATATATTTTTATTGCATTAAAATATACATGACACAAAATTTATTTTTGTAACTATTTTAAGTGTGCAGTTCAGTGCCATTAAATGAATTCACATGACTGGGCAACCATCATCATCATCCATCTCGAGAACTTTTTTCATCTTGCAAATCTGAAACTTTGTACCCATGAAACATCTCCTTAATCCCTCCTCCCTAGTCACTGTTAACATCCATTCTACTTTCTGTCTCTATGAGTTTGATAACACTAGGAACCTCATATAAGGGAGGTCCTACAGTATGTTTCCTTTTGTGACTGGCTTGTTTTACTTAGTGTAATGTCCTCAAGGTCCCACCATGCTGTAGCATGTATCAGAATTTCATTCATTTTGAGGACTAACATCCTATTGTACAGATAGACCACATTTTTTTTTTTAACCATTCAACCATTGATGGACACTGGGTATCTTCTACCTTTTGGCCATTGTGAATGGTGCTGCTATGAGCATGAGTATACAAGTATCTACTTCTATGTCCTTGATTTTGAAAAAGTAAGCAGTTAAGTCCTTTCTTGAAATTGGGAATTCCATGAGAGAAATGACTGTGGAGAGAATTACACAATTTATATTTATCCTTGTTAAGTTTATGATAGTTTTCTATCTAATTTTCCCCCACTCCTCAAGTTTCCTTGTGGACGAGCTGATGTTGTCCTCATCGATGGGAGGAGAAGTAAGGTGTCTGACTTGAAGAGTTTGGGGGAGGAGACTGAACATCTCTTTCTGCTATGATTCCCCTCTTGTTTTATGGGAACTATTTACTCCAGAAATCCCGGAATCTGGTCCCTCTCCCATAACAAGATAATGTTCTTTGTCATGGAAAGACACCCCTAAACCAAAGTCACACACTCTGGGTAGATTGAACAAGTGTAAAGTTAGATCCTGCTCCAACTCTTCGGGATTGGTGAATTCAGCTGAGAAAGAGGGGTGCCTTGTGTTGGCTCCTCCAAGAATCTATGCAAAATGACTATTTAAAAAATCAAGTGAGGTCACTCAATAGGCAGGCAACTTCACTGGTGTGGACTTAAATAGAGAGTTCAGGGCTGAAAGCAGAGTTCTCGGAGTTAGTACACTGATGATACAAAAACCCATGGGATTAGATGAAATTATGAAACAAGGGCAGGTAGATAGAGAAAAGAATGGGTTCCTGATTGTGGGCATTCTAACAATTCAGGGATAGCCTGATGAAAAGAAGCCAGCAACATAGAAATGGGGGCAGGTAGCACATCCACCCTGGGCATAAGGAAACCAGATGATCCTGACCTCAGCAAATATAAGAGAAGGAAAAATATGTTGCAAGATGGCAAGATTTGTCACATCACATAAGAACAGAAAGTACCTATTGTGATTTATTTTTCCAATCCTACCACCAAACTTCCCATGGAGGGGGGACAACTAAAACTACTGGATATAATATTTTGCTTAGAAAAACAGTTAACATGAATTGATGGATTATCGAGATCCTAGAGGGCATAAAGTCTCTATAGGCAAAAGGCAAAGTAGAACCAGGAACAAAGGAAATAAGAAGATTCCTGAAGCTGGTTCTTATTAAACCTTGATTTTATTGAGATTTAATAACCATGGCTGTGCAAAGAACAGAGAAGAGTGGACAACATTGAGAGTCCCTCAAAGGGATGCTAAGAGGAGAACTGCCACCCCGTGTATAGTTAAGACAGCAAAAGACCACACTTAGATTAAAAGTCTAAACCAGAAACAAGGCACACTCCTAGTCATCTTGGAAAGGGCACAGACAAGAAGGTTTTCTCTTGGGATTGTGGTGCTGAGTAAAATGCGGAAAAATAATAAATCAATACAAAGAAGTTCTAACCACAAATAAATGCACAAGGGGGTTGGCAGCCCAAATTCAATCTGCCCACCTTGCTCCAGTGTGTTCTAGCATTCAGGTTAAAGTACTAAGTCTATGGCTATAATAACAAGGGCTCAGATTCCTGGGGTTCAAAATGGTGTCCATAATTCATCTTTATCGTGAGTTTCAAAATATTTACACAGATAAATTAGTGTTGAATATGAGTCCATGGTCCAATTCATATAACACGGAGGAGACACAATTGAATGTCAACTGAAATAAGAAAAAACAATCAAATGAGCAGAGATTCCAAATATGAAAATGATCAATGGCAAAACTTAAAACAACTATGCTCAATATATTGAAATAAATGAAACACAGCAGGAAAGCAAAAAGTGTTCATAAGAGGAAGGACAAGAAAGTGAATGATAATGTGAAAATATTTGAAGATATTAATTCTTCCAATCCATTAACATGTTTCTCCATTTGTTTGTGTCATCTACAAGTTTTGTCATCAATGTTTTGTACCTTTTCTTGTATATATCTTTCATCTCCTCAGTTCAATATATTCCTAGGTCCATTTTTTTTGGTAGCTATTTTAAATGGGATTGCCCTCTCGATTTTTTAATTTTTTTTATTTCAGCATATTAAGGGGAGTACAAATGTTTAGGTTACATATATTGCCTTTGCCCCACCCAAGTCAGAGCTTCAAGCATACCCATCCCCCAGACGGTGCGCACCACATCCATTAGGTGTGAATATACCCATCCCCCCTCCCCCTCCTACCTGCACGACACCCAGTGAATGTTACTACTTAAGTGTTGATCAGTTAATACCAATTTGGTGGTGAGTACATGTGGTGCTAGTTTTTCTGTTCTTGTGATACTTCACTTAGTAGAAGGGGCTCCAGCTCCATCCAGGATAATAATACAAGAGGTACTAGATCACCATTGTTTTTGTGGCTGAGTAGAACTCCATGGTACATGTATACCACATTTTATTAATCCACTCATGTATTGATGTGTTATTTTAAATGGGATTGCCTTCTTCATTTTGTTCTCAGCTCGATTTCTATTGATGTATAGACTTCAAGCATATTTGGGATAAAAATCTCTTAATCTAGAACGTATTATTAAGTAAAGACACGGAAAAAAGGAAAACTAATCAATCCAAAATAGTCTAAGAGATAAAAGCAAAGCAAGACTGAATAGGAGGAAGGAACAGAAAAATAGAAAATAAATATTTAGAAACAGGTCAAAGCAGAGGCCAGCTTTTGTTTAGCATGAATGCCTCCTTCCTGAAGAGGAGGCATTTTATCTGAAATGTACCAGAAGGCTGCATCTGCAATGAATGAAATGGTCTCAGGGTCAAGAATTTGAGAAGGCATGGTTTTGGAGGGGTCAGCCAAATGGCAATTGATGTCAGCTTGAACAAAAAACATAAAAATGAATATATGAGAAGATCATGCGTGTGAAATGCTAACGTGAACAGAAATAAAGATCCTCTATCCACTCAATTTTTCTCTATTCAAGACATAAGTTAATGATTATAATGCAACGACTGATTTTTTTTTTCTGGTTTCAACATGAAAACTGTTTTGAATATGTTTTTGAATAGCTTGATGGCCCAGCTAGGTGAAACAACCTATTGATTCATGTGATGAAAAAACTAATAGGCAATTCAGTTTAAAATTAGACTTATTACATTGAGTCACAAGGTCCTGAATTAAGTAAATGTACTGCTTTTATTTTGGTCTAATAAATCAGACACATAACATATTTTGCATCAAGATACTGCAGACATCCTACTTTTCCAAAAGTTGTACAAGATATTTTGAGAATCATTCTGTTCTTAGGTGTAATAGAATTCCTTTCCAAAGGTTATTTATTGTTCAGGAAAGGTCAATGATGATTAATCCACATTTGGATCTCTGACCCTCTTGACATAGACAACTTAGCAAGTTAATGGCAGGGATCTGAGCAAGATTTCTTTTATTTCCCTCAGAAAACTCATGGACAATGTCATCATCATGCAGGAAATCATCCCACACCTTCTACTGGGAGTGTAGACGTCCCTGCCTCATGCAATTCTACTGAATATTAGTTGTATTTTTAGCGAATAGGCATAAAGCAAAAGGAAACAGCAAGATCATCATTGCCATTGGTAGGTGTCCTTTTCAAAACTGACCACTTTTGCTATTGGAGTCTCCTGTAGTTTCAGGCACCCTTCCTTCCGACCCTCACCCGATCTATGTTTCTCTGCTCGCTTATTTTTTTTCTTTCTTCTAAAATTCGTCTTTTTTGCAGAGACCTTCTGACTGGCGGCTTGTCTCATCCGCCATCTTGGCTCCTCCAATCGGAATAACTACTCTTAAATTTGCTCAGGGAATATTTATTTTCAAATGCAGAGAAAACAGTGGAAAGACATCCATGAGCGTATTACCAAGTTGCCTTGGCTTTATAGCCACATCTACCCTAAATACTGAAAAGTCTACAAATCAAGCAACCAACTGCATAAATTAGCGTAGTGAATATACCCATACAATAGCCACCCAGGCCAGTAAATATTAACAGACTATCAACAGTATCTCAGAAACATCCTCCCCAGAGATCAGAACCTCCCTTGGATTCTGCTTGTTTATAGACCTTATGAAATTGAAATCACACGGTTTGCTTTGCATTATCTCGTTTTATGTTTGGTTGACATTGCTTATGTTAGTCAACACTCGTTTATTAGACTGATCCATGCTGTCGTTCATAAATGCACACCCTTCAGTTGTTGCTGCACGATATTTCATTGTATTCATAGCCTGCAATTTATTAATTGTATTTATATTATCAGTACATATGTGAGCTGTTTCCACTTTGGAGCTATTATAAATAATTATATCTGGACAACAAAAAGGCTTGATCTTTATCTCTGGTCACTTTATATTTTCATTGGTATTTTAAATGGTAAATATAAATTGGCTGATATAATTGGTCATTCCTAGTATGGAAGGGGCTATTGACGTTTGTACACTACTGAGTATTCTCATTAATTTTAACATCCGCGGATTCTCT
>NW_012151063.1:3354618-3356786 GCF_000956105.1 Propithecus coquereli | reverse complement strand
GTGTGTGTGTGTGTGTGCATACTTGCTCGTTGGTTAGTGCAAACAAGGTCAGAATTTCGGTGACTTTTACTTTGCCTTTTATTATAAATTTCTGGAAGTTTTCCTTCTCCCCAGCTCTGCTACCCTAATAGGCCTTGCAACACACAGCTGGCGAAATGGCAGCCCTCAGGCCCAAGGCTTCCTATAAGGAGGTTACAGTTACATTATTTAAAATAATGAGACTTCTCTGTCCAGAAGGCTTGCTACATGGCATCATAAATAACATATAGAGCAATGTGTTCTTACAAAATAAGTGATTCCTGCTGGCTGCGGAGTCTGAGGCACTACTGTGTCTCCAGACAGCCTCCCGGGTAATTGAGAAGCTGACAAAACTATCAGTGCAAATAGGTTATCAATGCTTTAAAAAGATGAAGTATAAGCCTGTGCAAGTGGGTAAGTAAAAATTACCATGGTTTCTATATGCACACTGATCACTAAACATACAAGAGAATGCATGGACGCACGCACACATACTCATCATAAATATGGTCTTAATTGTGAATACAGGCTGCATGCACCATACGATACACACACATACACATGCATGTACACACAATTTTCTATCACACAATTTCTATTAAAAATTTGTAAATGTGGAGGTTTAATATCTTAATGTGTTTCTGCTTCAATGAACAGCAGTTACAGTTATAGAAGTAGGCAATGGTAACAGTCACAAGTTTCTCTGGCTTAGGAGAATAGGAGGAAACACAGGCAGTGCGGTCTCCCTGTGAAAATCATTGCGGCTGATGCATTAATGTATTGAACGTGTAAACCACACCATGCTCGGTGCCAGTTATTTTATACTCATGTCACAGTTGGTCATCACATCAGTTGTGCAATGCTAGTAAACATACTCAGCTGATTTTACAGAGCCTGGAGTCACCCGGCCACATTCAGAGAGTGGCAGATGACAGACTTGCTTGGGGGCAGCCCTCTCCTCCTCTCCCCCATGGAAATCCTTCAACTCCAAGCATATGTTAAAGGAGATGCCATCTCCTCAAAGCATTCGTTTCCTCTCTGCCTGTTCTCACCCCGCATTGCTTTTACTTTTTGCATCCCTCTGCCCTAATTTCAAAGAATCAGAAGGAGCAGAAATGTTCATTGCTCCACAGCAATGAACAGAACTCAAGTTCTGAGCTCACGAATGCCATTTGCAGTTTCAGCTGCAGAAACTCAAAGAAGAAAATAGGGACATCTGTGACCTAGTTGGAGATTTAACAAACTTCTCTAGAAAACTCATAGATGATCTAGACACAAAACCGGTAGAAGATTGTAAATATATAACAACGGAAAACATGATTAGCCAACTGGCTTCCTTGTCATCTATAAAACCTTATATCCACAATTTAAAATAGCCCATCCTTTGGAAGAAGATGCTGGATAATCATCAGAATGGACCATATCCTGGCCATAAAGCAAATTTTAATAACTCTCAAAGGATGAAAACCCCAGAGTTTCTTCTCTGAATCAAAATATGCACAACTGGAAAATCCAAAAATGTTTGAAATTAGAAAACAAACTTCTAAATAGCTCTTTTTTCAAGGGAGGAATAAACATGGGAATTGGAAAATATTTCAACAAAAAAAGTAACTTAAAAATATTCATGAAATACCTAGCGCCTTTTTTGGAGGTAGTGGAAACTAGTGCGGAGGGGATTTAATAGTTTTAAATACAATTGACCCTTCAACATCTTGGAGGTTAGGAGCATCAATGGTTCACACAGTCAAGAATTTCTGTTTGACTTTTGACTCTCCAAAAACTTAACTACTAATAGCCTACCGTTGACTGGTAGCCTTCCCAATAGTTCAAACACACACTTTTTGTGTTAAAGGTATTAATATTATACATTACATTCTTATAAGAAAGTAAGCTAGAGAAAAGGAAAGGTTATTAAGAAAATCATTAGGAAGAGAAAATGTATTTACTGTTCATTAAGTGGAAGTGGATCGTCATAAAGGTCTTCATCCTCGTCATCTTCACGCTGAGCAGGCCGAGGAGGAGGAGGAAGGGGAGGGTTGGTCTTGCTGTGTCAGGGGTGGCAGAGGCGGAAGAGGTGAGGGGATGGGAGGGGAGGCAAGAAGGGCAGGCACACTCTGCATAACTTTTATTTTTGAAAAGTCCACATGCAG
>NW_012151063.1:3351429-3353068 GCF_000956105.1 Propithecus coquereli | reverse complement strand
AATTAAATACAGTCTCCAGATGGATTCATTATGCTTTCTGTTAAAACAGCCTATTATAACTTCTGCTGAAATATGTGGTTAAATATGGTTATTGCCAACATTTGGCATAATTGTGCATTAACAATTCAGGTCACATGAGAAAAGTGTTTATGCAAAGAACATGGGAAAGCATAGGTCCTTGTATGAAGTGATGGTATCAAGAAATAACTCTGGATGAAGACTACACAAAGAGTCAGAAATAATTCGTGATAATCTAGCTAAAACATACAGTACCATTGTACTGGATATATGCATAAATACAAGTCTGATTAACTTAATGCATCTCCTTTTTATGTTCGCTTATAAGACAGTAAATTATTAGATTGTCTTCAGATGTTCTACGATAATACACAGTGTTGCTGCTATTCCTGCTGTCACAATAAATTATCTAGTGTTCTCAAGATAATGTAACCGGCTTTGTCCTGCCAGTCTTTATAATGTAGTTTTGCTTAGTGAAAACACCACACGTTGAGGAATAAACATATGATGATAGAGTTTCTAGTTGGACCAACACAAAAACATAAAGCACATGCACACATTTTAATGGCACACAAGCATATGCAAAGTGAGTATTTCTAACAGAATATTATATAGCTTGCTTCTTTCTTTTAATTCTGTGTAGACAATTGATAAATGGATTGAAAGGTGACTCATACCCAAAAGGGAAGTCAAATAATTTCCTTATGACAACTCTACAATTTTTGGATTGGTTTATTACAACCTGCAGCCGTAAAAGCGCCAAATGCTTCATCGTATACTGGCAGCTCTGCTTTCTTGCCCTTTCCTAGATGTTATCATTACGTTCTTATGTGTTGGTTTTATTAAACATTTTCAAGGCAATTAATACATAATAACATTTATGATTTAATATAAGGGGTATATGTACAATAATGTGTAAGGATGATGAACTACAGAGGAATAGATAGTGTGTGTTATCCCCCTATACCATGGACAGCTCCATACAAGGGTGATCATGACCTACTGCTCTCAGGTAGACAACACATAGAGAAACACATTAGTCTCTGATTCTGATGCCTGATGGAGACAAAAATCTCTGGCATATATAAAGGGGAAAATTGAAAAATTTCACTTAGCTCCCAAATATTCCTCATGATAAAGCAATAATAGATAACATACTTTGGCTGCTTACTGAATTCGGTGCGTGACCAGGAGCAACTTCCAACCATTCTCATCTATTTCTGACATCAGTCACATGCAGTAGGTAGGTATCCCTGTTATTCCATTTCACAGAAGTAGAAACTGAGGCTTTGAGAATTTAAAGCAACAGTATTCATTGTTAAAGATGTATCCATTTCCTGGGCCACAGTGAAACTCCTAGTAAAGCCCAAGTTAGAGAGAGAGAAAGAGAGAGAGAGAGAGAGAGAGAGAGAGAGACACTTAAATTCAGCTACTTCCCATTTCGGATAAAGGTAAGATTCCATTTTTTTCTCTAATGTAGCAGTTTCAGAAGGGTTATTTTGATGAGGAACCATGGTAATAATTATAACCACTTTAGAATAATTCTTGGTCCTTGGTAAGCACCATCAATCTCTGTCTTCTTTTATTAGTATTAAGGTGTATCTATGGGAAGAGGATTATT
>NW_012151063.1:3347136-3349489 GCF_000956105.1 Propithecus coquereli | reverse complement strand
TCTTAATACCACCACCATGGGGATTAAGTTTCAACATGAATTTCTGAGGAGGCACCATCATTCAAACCATGGCAAGTAGTGTCCCATTGTATGGGTGCACCGCCATTTCTTTTGACTCGGTTAGTGACTTCACTGAGTCTGTTTTTATTCTCACTTATTTAACAGGTAAAAAAACCCATCAAATTTACAAGCATAGAGTGAGCCCTACCACTTGTACAGTGACTCAGTTCTCAGTGAGTGTGTGGAGAATAAGGTAACCCCATCTTGGATGCTAACCTGCCATGCTGACTTTTGATTAACCCCTGTTACTTTTCCTGTTCTGGGAATGCCTCCAAGATCTCTATTGTATCTACTGTTACCTTAAATCCTGCCCTTAGATCAGAAAAACCTTGGCCATAAATCCTGCCCTTAGGCAGATGCACAGAGCATTCTTGCCTTTCCCCAAGGGGTTGACTGACTTCAGTCATCCTGCAGTCCTCCCTTATGATACATAAGCCCTGTGTCCATGGCTCCAGGATGCACCATCTCATCTCCTGGCCATCCAAGACATGGCTTCTGTTCATAAGTCCCTATAAAGTATTTCTCTCTGAGAAACTGGATTTGTCAGCCTCTGTCTTTGGCTTCTCAGCTTCCTCAAACTTTGGAGACAGGTTTGTATAGACCTGCCTGCTTCAGAACAAAGTGATGTTTCTCTGCTCCACCTCAGCCTGGCCCCTGGAAACTTTCATCATGACTCTCAGTGTGAAGAAGAAACCTAACTCTAGGCATTATATTTTCCTATGGATTCCAGGATTGTATTAAGCATAAGGATTACTCCATTCTCCGGGCTGTTACAAGGTTGTTTATTCTCATACAAGAAGGCTGAGAATTGCTGGCAGCTCACTCAGGAACACAGAATTCCTCAGGCATCACTTGACTCTATTGATTGAACATGCTCTCCCCAAATCCCATCTCCGAGTCTGTATGGAGACACCATGTTTTAACTGATGACTTGGCATGTGGTTTCTGAATCTCTGTCCAGATGTATTGAGTTTCCTACAACTGCTGTAACACATTACCACAAATCTAGTGGCTTTAAACAACACACATTTTTGTTCTTACTCTTCTGGTGCTCAGAAATCTGGCACACGTCTCACTGGACCAAACGCACGGTGTTGGCAGGCTAGCATTCCTTCTGGAAGATTCTAGGGGATAATCTGTTTCCTTGCCTTTTCCAATGTCTGGAGGCTGCCCACATTCTTAGCTCATAATCCCTTCCATCTTCAAAGCCAACAGTGCCTGGTGAAGTCTTGTTCAGGAAGCCCTATCTCTACCTCTGAATCCCCTTCCTCCCTTTTCTCCATTTCAGGACATTTGTAATTACACTAGGTCCATGCTGATCATACAAGGTAATTTCCCTATCTCAAGATCCTAATTTAATCACACCTGCTAACCTCATTTTGTCACATAAAATCACAGGTTCCAATGATTAGGATGTGCACATATTTGGGAACATTATTTTGCCTACCACATAAATTGAATTCTACAATTGTAACTGGCTCTATGAACAGATTCAGTGTCTCCTATATATTTTTTTAAATAATCCTCTCTCTTAACTACTTCATTTTTTAGTTGTTTCCCAGAAATAGTGGATTTTCTGCAAGACATGGGAGCTGAGATTCTGATGGCCCCTGGGCAGACTTCCTGACACCAAGATTCACCATCCCCCAGGACCTGCCCCAACATGCCCCACATGGCCCTTGTTACTAATAGTTACACCACAATCTGTCCCAAGGCATGTGGCACCTCGTGGCCCCTCCATTAAAAGCCCATGACCTCCCTTAGTGGGGGAGACTGATTTGAAACAGCTTCTCCCCGTGTCCCAACAGGACATATTTGTATTAAAAAAAATTTTCTTTCTTCCTTGGCAATCCTCCTTTTCTCAATAATAATTGGATCTTTTTGCAGTGAGCAAATAGACTTAGGCTGAAACCCCCTTGTGGTTTCAATAACACAATTTATAAGATCTGAAAATTTACTAAGAGATTAGATTGTAAGTGCTCTCACTATAAAAAACAAGGAACTATGCAAGGTGAGGGATATGTTCATTGGCTTAACTATAGTCCTCATTTCACTATCTATATGTCTATTGAAACATCATGTGGCTGTTACTGCCCAACCCCCACCGGATCCTTTGCCTTCCTGGCTGACAGGGTTCCTAGGTAGAAGGTTGCAGGACCTGTTGGGTCAGTTCCCACCATGGCCACAGGTCTGGTTGGTGTCAGTTAGTTCTCCCAAATGCAGAATCAGAGAGATATCTCAAAGACCTGTCTTAGGGTTTACAATAGCAATGTTATCTACAGAAGTGATTGGG
>NW_012151063.1:3342066-3343301 GCF_000956105.1 Propithecus coquereli | reverse complement strand
CATCATCTCCTTTTCCGTCTCTCCTGTCCTTATCTTCTTCTTTTCTAAGTAACTGGTTGACATTACTTTCCTTCCCTTCCCTTCCATTTTCACTCTTTTAAGAAAACGCTGATATTTTACTCTCTTCTGATCATGATGTGTTTTCCCTCTATAATAATTTCATCTAATATATTTTACTCAATCCAGAGAGGTCGTGTCTCATTTTCTCATCCAGTTGTCGCTGTTTTAATTTATTTTTCTGACAGTTGTAGCAAGGCAGCATCCTCGTCTGCTTCCCTTCTCTTGGGGACGTGTTGCGGGTGTGTAGTGCCTTAAAATCTAGGGTTTTATATATTTTGTGTGTGTTTTAGTCAGAAAGGTGAATCAGGTCCCTGTTGTTCCATCTTAGCCCAAAGGAAAGATGAGTTGAATATCAGAGGACCACAATAAAGCTTTTTTGATTTTAATGCAGAGCTTTAACTAGCGTGGTAAGGCGTTTGTCATAGGGCAACTTATAAGTCCTTCATGCCCAAACAAATGAATGCAAGTGATAGGCACAGACATGATAGGGGAAAAACTCTTGTGAAATTGCATAACTCAAATAACTCAGACTTAAATCTATCGGAAACTTAAATTATTCTGAGCCTTGAAGGGAACACGGCAATGCAGCCCGAGTCCTGGGGCATGCAGCTGCAACGTCTGCCTCTTTTTCTTTTCCTGTAAATACTTAAGAGGACCAAGAAGCACCTGAAATAAGTCACCCTGAGATCATTGCCCCTCCTCACTGAGTAACAAAGTAACCTTCCTTGGTATGTAGCAATCTGTAACGAATTAGATCGGGGTGGCTTATGGACATGGTCTACATGGGAAATGTTGTCATCTTGTGGGAACTTCTCTGTTTCTGCCTGTATAAGGGAAGCCTCAGCTTCTGTGCTTTGGAAGCAAAGACCCCATGCATGTGTAGCTCGTACTTTCCTGGGTGGACAGCCTCGGGCTTTGGCTTGAATAAACTCTTTACTTAATCATATTTTCTGAATCTCACTTAAGACTGACCCTCTTTTAAGCCTGCCCAATGATCCACATTGGAGAAAGGGATGGATGATTTTATGGGGGTGGGGGGCATGAGAGATTTCTGCCTGCGCTAGAAATAAAAAACAAAAACAGGGAAAAGCAAACATTTTATAAACACCCCTTTATCCTGTGCTAATCCAGTGTAACCACTGTCAAGACTTTAGGAGACATCCCTTTATAAAATT
>NW_012151063.1:3339678-3342016 GCF_000956105.1 Propithecus coquereli | reverse complement strand
GTGTGGTATGGGGGATGGGTCCCCCTTCCCTAATCTTTCGTAGAGGTCAATTTGCCAAGCCCCTAAAAGCCATTGCATGGCCAAAGACATCTTAATCAGCATTTCTGTCCCAGGCTATGGATGGCATAACGATGTGTGATAAAAATGTAGCATCTGTGGCCTTTGCAGGAGTACACAATAAAGAATGGAGAGAATTTGGCCTTTGCACCCCGGTGGAGGCCAGCACCTGGTTAACAGTGTTCTTTCCTTTGGATTTGTTCACATCTTGACCTCTCTTGAACAGCAAAATTTATCATGTTCACAATGCACTACCTTGAGGATTGCAGCTTTGGTTAAAAATTATTGTTTTCTTTAAGAAAAGCTTCCTGCTCTGTGAGAGTTACCAACAATATACTGACGCTTCCTGAAGAGATTTATAAAGTAAATTACATGTCCAACAATTTTATTGCAAGCTCTATGCAAATTGTAAGAGCATACATATACAATGACATAGATATGCTCTTAGGTAAAGTCTTTCTTTTTTTAACTTTTCATTGTAATGTTAGCATAGACTCATGATAATTTTTAAAAGGGTTAGTCAGGTAATAAATTAAGAAAAAAAAGAAAATCCTCCTCCTTCCCTAACTTTCTAGTCCTACTTTCCAAAGTAGGCCCCCTTCGGAAGTCACTTTTGGACTTTTTGTGTTCTCAGATATTTTTTGAGGATGGTGGCACCAGACCACCATCGACACCACTCACTTCTGTAGTATCCTGGCTCCTAGAATTCTCCCATTTCTTTGTTTTTGTGTCAGGCATAAAGAAGAGGAATCTTTGCTAAATCAGAATATACCTGTGTTACAGCCATAATTTCCTTGTGTCACTTCTAATCTCTAAACTTGTGCCCAGGAAACCACCTCCTACAGTTGACGGCCCCCCACGCCGAAAACAGATCTGCAAACTCCTTTTAATCCTGTTTGCCTGAAAAGAAGTGTATTTACTCTTCTCCAGGAACTGTTCACTAAGCAAAATTTTGCCAATGAGTTAAGCCTTCAGGACTGTAGAACCTTAACAGTAAGCGTTTTTTAAGGGCAAAGCTGTTTTTAGCCATATAACACATACTCGTCAGGTACGGAAGCACAAAGATCCTAGACACCTTCTTAGAACAAGACCAGACACATTGATGAAACATGCATGTGGAAATAAATAGCTCAGTGAATTACTCTGCCACAAGCAGAGATTGACTTTGTGTGGTAGGAGATGGGGAGCTATTACCACATTAAATAAATGAGTGAACCACAGCGACTTCCCTCGGAAGTTTTGCCTTATGTATTTTGTTGTTTTGCTCTTAAACACAAATGAGGACATGTTGCATTTACGGTTTTGAACTTTTCAGTTTTCACTTAGCTATGTTTGCCTTGGTTCTACATTTGCCTATTACTACTACAAGATTTGTTTTTCACAATTTTGTTTACATGTATTTATATGTCTATTGAATCTATGACATTAAATTTCTCTTATGGATATGGTGTATGATTTTAATCCAGTTTTAGGTTGTGACAAATCCTACAATCTCTACTGTTGTCATAAGTGTATTTCAATGGGGACCACCTACGTTATTTTGATACTGTACCTACTTTTTTGGACATTCTCTTTGGCTGTATGAATGGTGGTGGTGGTGCATGTAAATATTTATCTTTTTGTGCTTGAAGTGTTAATAGTAAGCTTTTGTTTCATCTGGTGTAGTATTTCTTAAAATGAGGCAAACTGTCCCTTCCACTGAACCATCTGAGTGATTGAAAAATACCATTTCCATTTCAGAAGACCCTCTAATAAGATTGCTTTGGAGGGCAGGGCCTTGGGATATGTCTTTCATAAGCATCTCATGTGATTTTAATCAGCATTAATGTCTAAATAACACCCTTCCAGACATCCCATATTCTTAAATTTGTCAGTTTTCACCATTAAAATCTGTTGCACATCCACTGGAGAAAACAAAAGAACAAACATGAAACAGCAAGTTTACAATCCTCACTCTTTCTCTATCCACATCAAAAATGATATGAAGATGCATTATGTGTACTTTCAGTTTTGTAATTGATGTTTTAAAAATGTTTACAGGTGTTTATTTCAATGGATTCAAACCTCACGGAGAATCTTTTATGGAATTGTTTTTATGCATCATGGGTGACTTATTGTGCCTTCCCTTTTGGTAGCTAGATATTTTTTCCCCCACTAATCATTTTACTTGTTTGTTTGTCCATTTGAGTTTTGATTAGACAATACGGAATGATGGCAACTCATATACTCTGCAAGTTCTTGCTTTTCATAATGACTACTTCCTTCTGATTTACATCAACCT
>NW_012151063.1:3334156-3335625 GCF_000956105.1 Propithecus coquereli | reverse complement strand
ATAGCATTTGTACATGTCAGGCATCCAAGAATGATGACTTTAAAATTTTGTCAGATGGGGTGAACATGGGTGTGCAAATATCTGTTGGAATCCCTGCTAGGAACAAAACTAGTGGGAATGTACATGGCAAAAAGTTCCTAGTGGCCTTTAACTAACTAACGAAGTGGCTAACAGTGGGGACTGAATTGTAGCCAGGAACAAAACTGTGGCTAGGAACTGTACCATGGTGGGAAAGTACATGGTGAAAAGTTCCTAGTGACCTTTGACCAGGAAGTGGCTATGGGCGGGGACTAAACTGTAGCTAGGAACCGAACTGTGGCTAGGAAGTGTTCCCTGGTGGGAATGTACATGGTAAAAAATTCCTACTGACCTTTGACCAGGAAGTGGCTAAGGGCTGGGACTGAATTGTAGCTAGGAACCAAACTGTGGCTAGGACCTCTTCCCTTGTGGGAATGTACATGGTAAAAAGTTGCCAGTAACCTTTAATTGACTAAGAAAGTGGCTAAGGGCGGGGACTGAATTGTAGCTAGGAACCAAACTGTGGCTAGGAACTGTTCCCTGGTGAGAAGGTACATGGTAAAAAGTTCCTCGTGACCTCTTACTAGGAAATGGCTACGGACTGGGACTGAACTGTAGCTAGGAAACAAACAAAGGCTAGGGATTGTTTTCTTGTGGGAACGTACATGGTAAAAAGTTTCTAGTGACCTTTAACTGACTAAGGAAGTGGCTAAGGGTGGGTACTGAATTGTAGCTGGAACCAAACTGTGGCTAGCAACCGTTCCCTGGTGCGAACGTACATGGTAAAAAGTTCCCAGCAACCTTTGACCAGGAAGTGGCTACAGGCAGGGACTGAATTGTAGGTAGGAACCAAACTGTGGCTAGGAACTGTTCCCTTATGGGAAAGTACAGGGTAAACTGTTCCTAATGACCTCTGACCAGGAAGTGGCTATAGGCGGGGACTGAATTGTAGTTAGGAACCAATCTGGCTAGGAAATGTACCCTGGTGGGATTGTACATGGTGAAAAGTTCCTAGCGACCTCTGACCAGGAAGTGGCTAAGGGGTGGGACTAAATTGTATCTAGGAACCAAAATGTGGCTAGTAAGTGTGCCCTGGTGGGATCACACATGCCGAAAAGTTATCAGTAACCTCTGACCAGGAAGTGCCTATGGGGTGGGACTGAATTGTAGCTAGGAACCAATCTGGCTAGGAACTGTTATCTGGTGGGAACATACATGGTAAAACGTTCCTAGTGACCTCTGACCAGGGAGTGGCAAGGGGCGGGGACTGAATTGTAGCTAGGAATGAAACTGTGGCTAGGAAGTGTTCCCTGGTGGGATCCTACATGGTGAAAAGTTCCTAGTGACCTTTTACCAGGAAGCGGCTAAAGATGTGGACTGAATTGTATGTAGGAACCCAACTGTGGCTAGGAACTGTTCCCTGGTGGGACCATAAATGGTGAAAAGTTCCT
>NW_012151063.1:3330752-3332402 GCF_000956105.1 Propithecus coquereli | reverse complement strand
TAGCTAGGAACCAAACTGTGGCTAGGAAGTGTTCCCTGGTGGGATCGTACATGGTGAAAAGTTCCTAGTGACCTTTGACCAGGAAGTGGCTACGGTCGGTGACCGAATTGTAGCTAGGAACCAAACTGTGGCTAGGAACTGTTCCCCTATGGGAACTTACATGGTGAAAAGTTCCTGGTGACCTCTGACCAGGACGTGGCTACAGGCAGGGACTCAATTGTAGCTAGGATCCAAACTGTGGCTAGGAACTGCTCCCTAATGTGAAGGTGCATGGTAAAAAATTCCTACTGACCTTTATGTGACCTAGATCTCATTACCATCTAATTAGGATAACATGGATGGACCTCGTGAAGGATTCTGGGGAAGAGGCATGCGCAGAAAAGAAAACTATTAACTGTTACGTAACCTGTTACATAATCACAACCTGTCAATCACCTCAAAGGCGGGAAACAGAAACCAATCCTGGCAGGGGAGAGGCGGGACAAACCAGTGAGCTCATAAAAGGCAACTGTGTTCACACTTTGGCGTCTATCTCTACGAGTGGGAACTGTCCCACTCTCTCTGGAATGTATTTTTTCCCTTTGTGTAGCTTCCTTTACTTTCATTCTTTCTTTTATTTGATTAACTGTATAAAATTGCTGTGTGTCTGTGATCACCATGTCATCAGCTCGACTTGGTACCAGTGCTCGTTCTTGATCCTGGGAGCTGGGGGACCAGGGGACATCCACTCAGACAAACCTAACAGGCTCCCTGGAAGCTTAGTGTGGGTAGCTTTTGCACAATAAGACCTGGCTAGAAGCGATGCTCTTGGAGGGATGTGTGTGCATCCCTCTCTGTATTGGCCAGTTCCTTCCTTGCAGAAATATGGGCATATTAGTGAGCATCTTAGATCATGCATGAAGACAAAACCACAGCACCAGTTAAAGCCAAGCAGTAATGCAGAAGATGGCTGGATTCTAATAGCATGGGTCTCCTATGTAGTTCTTGAAATGTTGTATAAGAAAGAGAAGTCTTCTTATCTTAATTAAGGCATTGTATTCTTGGTGAAGGTTAAATCAGCAAAAACTCTTCCTAACTCAAGGCTTCCCAATCTTTTTCTTTTCACCATCTTGGCACATATAGCAAACTAATAAAACTAATCAGAGAATTATGAGGCGAGAAGTTATTTATCTATTATTGGACGTGAATTGAGAAAGCTATAATTAAAACAGGTGACCTGAACTGCTTGATCTGCTACAAAGGCAGGTGACCCAGGCTAATGTGTTGGCAAACACACTGCTCACTCTACTTCCTGATAAACAGACGTATTTATTTCCTACGGGTGCTATAACAAAGTACTGCAAACTGGATGGCATAAAACAGAAATCCATTGTCATGTAGTTTTGAGGCCAGAAATCTGAAATCAAGATGTCAGGACGGCTGTGAGCCCTCAGCTTCTGCAGGTTGCCAGAGATCCTTGGCGTTCCTTGGTTTGTGGCTGCATCATTTCAACTCTGCTTCTGTCTTCACGAGGGCTTGTTTCTGTGTTCCTGTGTCTTCTGACCCTTGTCTTATAAAGACTCCAGCCATGTTGTCTTAGGAGCCCACCTTACCCCAATACTATGTCACCTTAACCAGTGCCATCTGAAACAACTCCATCTCCAAATAAGG
>NW_012151063.1:3329283-3330702 GCF_000956105.1 Propithecus coquereli | reverse complement strand
TTTTAATTTAATTTATTTATTTGTTTATTATTTCAGAACATCATGGAGGTACAAATGTTTTGGTTACGTAAATTGCTTTTGTATCATTTGAGGTACTCTTAGCCATGCTCTGAGCCTGCATTCTTTGTAACCTCGAGGTGGTATAAAATCATTGACCACCTTGCCTTTCTTGAGATCTTTGTAAGACTCCTATGAACTCTAATAAATGTGCATGCCTTTGCTCTTATTAACCTGCCTTTTCTCATTTGATTTTTAGTGAATCTTCAGAGAGCAAAAGACAAGTTTCCCTAGGCCCCTACAGCATAAACAGACATAGACATTGCAATGAAAATAAGAGGTGAACTGCTAACAGTTAAGGAGGTTCTATGAATTGAATGTCTGAGTCTCCTTAGAATTCACATGTTGAAGCACTCATCACCAATGGGATTGTTTTAGGACACGGGGCCTTTGGGAGTTAATTAGGGTTAGATGAAGTCACGAGAGTGGAACTCCCATGATGAGATTAGTGTCCTTATATGAAGATGATGCTACCAGAGCTCTCTGTTGTTGTTGTTTTGTTTGTTAGTTAGTTTGTTTTTGTTTTTGAGACAGAGTCTCACTCTGTCACCTGGGCTCTAGTACAGTGGTGTAACCATAGCTCACTGCAACCTCAAACTCCTGGGCTCAAGCGATCCTCCTGCCTCAGTCTTCTGAGTAGCTGCGACTACAGACATGTGCCACCATGCCCAGCTATTTTTTTCTATTTTTAGTAGAGACGGTGGGGTCTTGCTCTTGCTCAGGCTGGTCTCAAACTCCTGAGCTCAAGTGATCTTCCCACCTGGGCCTCCCAGAATGCTGGGATTATAGCAGAGCTCTCTCTTTCTCTCTGCCATGTGAAGATACAACAAGAAGGTGGCCATCTATAAGCCAGGAAGGGAGCCCTCACCAGAAACCATGTTGCCATCCTGATAATCTTGGCTTTCAGCTTCCAAAACTGTGAGAAATAAATGTTTGTTGTTTACATAATCCAGTATATGGCATTTGTTATAGCAGCCTGAACTGACCAAGATAGGAGGTTTCCTTGAAGCATCCATTACATCCACACAGATCTACAGATGCATGTAGAAAGATATGTAAACCTTTAAGGGCACCATCTTTCAAGTATCCACGACAGAGTCATAGAGAGAGATTTAGATTTAGAAATAGTCACAGGTGTACAGATAGATACAAACTGTTAAACAGCAAAGGAGATGTCCTCCAGGAATCTAGTACACATACACACACACACACACACACACACACACACACACATGCATAGGAGGACTGTTAAAGAGGGGGAAAGGTGCTGGTTCAAAGTGATTGTGGGCCAAAGTTCAAGGTGTGGAAAGAAAAATAACCTAGCAAAGATTTGTTTTACAAACATTTTGTTCTCACTAATGA
>NW_012151063.1:3317450-3318501 GCF_000956105.1 Propithecus coquereli | reverse complement strand
CTGAAGGGATACGTATATGTTTTGAATTCCGTATTGTTTTAGTTTGCTAGGTTTGCCATAAGAAAGTGCTATAGTCTTAAATTCTGTGTCCTCACAATTCCATATGTTGAAATCCTCACCCCCGAGGTGATGGTGTGAGCAGGTGGGGCCTTTGGGAGGTGATGAGGTCCTGAGGGTGGAGCCTCAGGGATGGGATCAGTGTCTTTATAAGAGGGACCCCAGAATTTCCTCACCCCTTCCATCATGTGAGGACACAGCGAGAAGTTGCCATCTATGAACCAGGAAGTGAGTCCTCACCAGACACAGACTCTGCCACACTGGGATCTTGGACTTTTGGACTCCAGAACTGTGAGAAAGAGTGTTTGCTGTTTATAAACCACCTAATCTATGATATTTTGTGATAGCAGCCCAAATGGATTAGACACAAAGTACAGCAGTCTTGGTGGTTTAGTTAACAGAAAATTATTTTTCTAACTGTTCTGGAGGCTGGATGTACAAGGCCAAGCTGTCGGGAGGGTGGGTTTCTTCTGAGGCCTCTCTCCTTGGCTTTTACTTGTTTCATCAGCAACAGGAAGCAGTAACCTGATTTGCATGTCTCAAGGACATGGCTAGAGGACTGCTCTTAGTGAAGAACAGTTGCAAAAACAGACACTCCATTGTCCTCTACACGACCCCTGGGCTTCCGAGGACCTATAATCTTCTGTCCATTCATACTGTTTCAAAGATTAACAATGCAGTTGTAGGGTTATCCATAGGAACAGAACCAATTGGAGGCGTTTGTGTGAAGTGTGTATGTGTGTGTTGAGAGAGAAAGAGAGAGAGACGGAGAGAAAGAGAGAGAGAGAGAGAAAGAGAGAGAGAGACAATGTCTGATGTTAACCATTGTAATTTTGGGGCAGTATATGTTGGGACAAATTTTTTTTTTTTAGATATGAAAAGTTTTATCTTTGTTCTTATGTATTTGGTTTTTATTATTTGTAATAAACCTGAATAAATCTTCATTAAAAACATTAATTTTTCTTTTTTGAGATAGGGTCTTGCTCTGTTGCCC
>NW_012151063.1:3314495-3314883 GCF_000956105.1 Propithecus coquereli | reverse complement strand
TGCTCACTCTACTTCCTGATAAACAGACGTATTTATTTCCTACGGGTGCTATAACAAAGTACTGCAAACTGGATGGCATAAAACAGAAATCCATTCTTGTATAGTTTTGGAGGCCAGAAATCTGAAATCAAGATGTCAGGACGGCTGTGCGCCCTCAGCTTCTGCAGGTTGCCAGAGATCCTTGGCGTTCCTTGATTTGTGGCTGCATCATTTCAACTCTGCTTCTGGCTTCACGAGGGCTTGTTTCTGTGTTCCTGTGTCTTCTGAACCTTGTCTTATAAAGACTCCAGCCGTGTTGTCTTAGGAGCCCACCTTACCCCAATACTATGTCACCTTAACCAGTGCCATCTGAAACAACTCCATCTCCAAATAAGGTGATGCTCTGGGA
>NW_012151063.1:3303426-3304560 GCF_000956105.1 Propithecus coquereli | reverse complement strand
TGGTTTGCAGAAATAATACTGAGTGTTGTTTAGTTATATAACACATTGTTAAGCTATAGAGTGCAGGTTATAGTGTCCAGTGTGACATTATCTGGTTAATTTATAAGTACTTGTCACAATAGCAAGCAGTTTAAAGACATAAATACCTAGGTCAAAGAGGGGTAGTGGGATGTGGTCATGGTCTCATTGTAATGTCTCCCTGGGCCTGAAAATTAAAAGGACTTGCATTCCTCAGATAAAAGCTCTTTTCTCAGTACTTTGTAATGTATGTTTAACTCCATTATAATAACAGCAGCCAACAACAGGTCTATCTTGATGTTCCCCGACCTTGGTTCCCAGTGTCAAGTGTGAGCACTGGTAGCGAGTTGAGCCGATGATGGAGTGATCACAAATACAAAACCATCCCACACCAACAGTTTATTACAGAAAAGAAAGAAAGTATACAAAGTGAAAGTAGTTAGCTACCCATAGTGAAAATACGTTCCAGAGAGAGGAACGGGTCAGTCTCTACAAGCGGAGAAAGATGTTGAGGACTCCCAAGTGGTTTCCTTCTATTGGCCTGGTCTGGGGGAGGCTTACAGGAGGTCTGGGATGTCACCAAATGATTAGCAGGGGTTCTGCATTTTCCTGCAGTCTTTTCCCCTGGTTGGTCCCCCACCTTCTCCGCCCCTAAGAACCACCCTCCTGACCTACACCTGCCACCTGCAAATTTAATCCCTACCTAACTAACATCAGTACTTTGTAACATTTTTTGACTCCATTATAATAACAACAGCCAACACCAACAAAACTTTTACTGAAAACCACTTGCTCATCTTCAATTCCCCTCTTCCCTCGGCACTCTGTTGGAATCATAAATCCTGGGTAAACTTCACTATCAAGACTGCAGCTGCTCAGGGCTTGACCATGACTGATTGTAATATGAGCCTGTTTACAATCCCTAACTTCCCATGCTTAAGTCAGGAAATCAGAGGCATTCAGGTCACCAGGACCAAAATCTTTGAAGTGTCAAATAATTTTCATCATCCACTTCTGGCGTGCTCTTCTGAAAACAAGAAGTGAACACTTAAAAAGTGGTTGATATTCCCAGCAGATTCGAGGTTTACCAGAGCTGTTCCTAAAGATAAATCAATC
>NW_012151063.1:3290994-3292821 GCF_000956105.1 Propithecus coquereli | reverse complement strand
CCTACAGTAAATAATGTTCATCATGATATTGAAGGTCAATAAATCCACTGATACCTTTCATCACAGCCTGTATTGTGTATTCTGCTGGCTACAGAAGGAAAGAAATGATACTTTATGAATTGAAAAGGAGGAAAATTGTCATTATGTATCAATGACATGGCAAGATGCAGAGAAAACCCACACAAATGAATAGATAGTTGGTCAAATCAACGGGAGTGTTTAACAGTGTTGATGGACAGAATATCAACTTGCAAATGTCAATTTCCTCTCCCTTAACAGTAATAATCATCTAGGAATTGTGGGTTGCCATGTGATTTATAATGACAACACAAAGAAGCTAATTTACTGGGCAGAACATGCATAAGACTTAATAAATAAAGATGTCAATTTCATCCTAATTAACCCTATTGATTCAATGAAATTCACATAAAAATGTCAAATAGATGTTTTGTGGAAATCGATAAGCTGATTCCACAATCTATATCAAAACACAATGGCTTGAGATAAATCAAGAAACCCTTTAAGGAAAGCATGAAGGTGGAGGCTATGTTTTGTAAGCCTTCATGCCATGTTTCTAATCACATATTAGTTAAAAGAGCATGACATTGATGCTAAGATAGATAAATAGTCCAATGGAAACAAATAATAAACCCAAAGAGACATTATATAAGAACATGATTTATGAATGAGTGAAAAAGGTAGAACTTTCAGTCAAGTATCCTTGTGCAAATGGTACACTTATGAAAAAAATTAATAATTTAACTAGAAAAACAATTACAGGTTTGTCAAGAGCTTAAAGGCAAATAAGTTTTAGTAGTCAGTTTTTGAAAATATCTTTATAACACTGCATGATGAAGTACACATCAAATACTGAAACCAAAAATTTTTCAAAGTTTGATAAATTCAGTGATACTGAAATTAAAAATTCTGTCCATCCAATGTTAAAGAGAATGCTAGGGGATGGTCCGATTTGGACAATATATTTTGAATATATTTAACCAGCAGAGATATTAATATAAATAACACACACATTATCACACACACAAACACACACTCCAATATAACTCTCATGAATATTTGAAACAGGCGGCTCAGAGAAAGGGATCATTTAGATTTTACACACATGTGAAAAGTTTTAAAGTTCATTCATAAAAAAATGAGCATTATCTGATTAAAAATGAGGCATCGTTTCTTGCCCATATAGTTGGCTAAAACAATATACTTGAAAAATGCCGAGTGACATTCGGGCTGAGGATGAATATAAACCGTCACTCAATCTGGTGGCGTTATCCGTTGTCAGCATGCTGTCAGAATACAGTTTGGCCTTACTGCACAATGTCTAGCCTACAAATGACCCATAAACCAAGAATGCATGCAAGTATCACAGATATGTCGGGAACCCTTAGAACACAAAGCACTTACAGGGCTGTTTCTAGCCATTTTGTCCCAACTATGTTAGAGTTAGAACTTACTTCTAATGTCTAAGGTAGCCAGTGGCTTTCTAAAAAAAACAGGAACCAAGAACTTTGTTCCATCTTTTATTCTTCTCTCTGTGTCAGATACCAATTTAGGCTGAAAATGGTGCTCTAGAAGAAAGAGGAAAGAGTGCAACCCATGGCTACTTTTCATTCTGCCTTCCTTACCCACCAGGAAGCTGAAGGCAGACCGTGTTGGTAGAATCTGTGCCTATCAAGAAGTGAAATAACATCAGCTCAGTTTGTTTTGTGCAGAGCTTCCACTGTCCTGGTAAGAATGCAATAGATGCTTACGCATGTGCTACAAAATAACAGGTCGTGTAATTTCAGTGACTCTGAATGCAAGTTAACA
>NW_012151063.1:3288720-3290944 GCF_000956105.1 Propithecus coquereli | reverse complement strand
ATTCATCTTTTTCATTTTTTTGTGAACCCCCTTGGAATTTATAACTTTTTGTGTTGTTCAGAAATGTTAACTGGCTATGTCAAAGACTGAGAATAATTTTTCTTCTGTCTTTAGTTTCATTGACAGAAATGGGTCTTAGTCATTTCTTTTAATCCTGAAAACTTGTCTTGGAAATGGCTTTCCACCCCTCCTGGCCTCGGTAAAAATCATGCATTTTATGCAGGAGAATTCAGTTCTTGGCCAACGTTTTAATACATTGATATGACTTCTGCAGATGTGAACTGTATTCTAAATTTCCTTCTCATCATGGCTTTCCTTCACTTATTAATGTAGGAAAAAAAAAAACTATTTAGACAAGGTGGTTTTGAGGGAGCAGAAAGATTTTGTCCATTCCAAAGAGAGCTGCCCACATTTTTGCCTGCATTAAATTTTACTATCACTGTGATAGTAACTAAGTGATTTGATTTCACACTTTCACAGTGGGTCAAATAGATTTTTACTGCTATTGGAAATATGTCAATCTTTATTCATCATCTAAAATTCAGGTTGGCTAAATATTCAACCAGTTGCTATATATCCAAAGGTAAAATCGTAATGCAAGTCAGTTTACAAAAAACATATACATCTTTTTTTAAAAAAAAAAAATACTAAAAGAACCTGGTAATTGTATCTATTTGATGTTCAATGATTAAAGAAACAGAGACCCAGTGATTTTACCTTCATTACATTTACAATGCACACTATCTGGGGTTGGGCACACTTATAACTTTGACTCAAATGGTACAAAAGCAATTTATGTAACCAAACGTTTGTAACCCCATAATAGTCTTAAATTTAAAAAAATTGAAAATATTTTCAGAAATGATGTGTAATTAAGGACTGAACAATGTATTCCATAGTTTCACTTTAGGTTAATTATGTCATAAAGCTAATGTTTCAGAGCTCTGTTTATTTTTTCCCACTCATTTTGCCATTTAAAATTGCTTGGAGGCTGAAAACAAGAAGACATTTTAACCATTGAAAAATCTGACATTAGAAAGGAAATTGCTGTTTTGATTACCCAAATGCACCGGAATCAATATGGTATAGCAGCAAAAAGGTATTTACATACATATGTAAACATAGTTTCTTGTTTATATGTGTATCTATCCATCATGCTCCTTACCCACTGTAAATGAAAGCTTAATGTAAAATTTCTGGTGCACTCCACACGCACAAAAAATTTCAGTATGTTGCAATCATCTACGCATTGCCATCTTTACAGGGATGATGTATTGTATGTACTCAGTTAATTCTGTCCTTTAGTGCTGGGTTGTTAAACATTATTTTCTCTACAATGCAATGACTTTCTCATCAGTTTTATTTTTACTTGATTTTTAATGAAACGACATGGTTTATTTGAGGGTAGGAGTGGTCATAAGAATTAACATTAAATGCCACAATCTTCAGCTTGTACACAGGGGCCACACCCATGAACAGGAAAATATAGGAAGGTTCCAAGAGCAGAATATGTTCCTGAGTTTGTAAATGCTCATGTTCTCTCCAGCTAAGGCTGTTCTGGAGAGGAACGTAGTAAGCTTTTTTTATGTCTTCTGGTTGAACATGCATTAGTATGTCAGTGCTGACTATCGGGGAGATAATTATTAACATTCAATCATGGCCTATCCTTAATTTGGAAAAGCCCACAGTTCAGTATCAAATCGCACACACACAAAAAGCTTTCTATTCTACTTAGTCTAAAAGGTTTTATAGAGTCTACACCTTGTGTCTAAAACTGTCTCCACCACTAAAAGATAAACCACTTTGGTATAATGTAGAAAGACAGATGGATAAATAGGTAGGTAGATAAATAGATAGAATCAGATAGATAATACATGATGAGGATGTATTGATAACAGATAGAAGTAGACGACATATAGGATAATTGATGGTAGATAATAGATGATGATGGTGATGGATAGATAGATGATAGACAAATATAGACAGGTGACAGATACAGATAATAAATAAATCTTGCCTATATAATAATTAAAGAAGCATATACTAACTCATCAAGAAATAATCAACAGGCCAGGCATGGTGGCTCATGCCTGTAATCCTGGCACTCTGGGAGGCCGAGGCAGGCGGATCGTTTGAGCTCAGGAGTTTGAGACCAGCCTGAGCAAGAGCGAGACCCTGTCTCTACTAAAAATAGAAAGAAATAGGCCAAACAACTAAAAATAGA
>NW_012151063.1:3287783-3288670 GCF_000956105.1 Propithecus coquereli | reverse complement strand
CCAAGGCACAATTCTGTAAGTATGGGATTTTTAAAACAATACATTATACAATTCACAGTGTGTATATCCAGCTTTCATCAATTCTAGTATCAAGATGTTGTCATCATTTTTTTATCGATCTGAAATATCAAACTACTTTAGGAAAATGAATTATTTAGGCCATGTGCTTTGGTTCTTTTGTGCTGATGAAAATAGGTTTCATCTGAGTTTTTATCCATCATGTGTCAGAATTACAATGACTTTATCTTTAAAGAAAAACAAATCTTTATACCCTGAAATAATTGGTGGGTAACCAAAGGATGTGGTCGTTTTCCTCATGCTTCTTTCAGAAAATGAGTAAAATTACTGAAAATTATCCTGTAATATATAAGTGAGACTTACTCTAAAAAGACATAAATTCGGTGGTAAATGGATATCATAAACTTTCAGGAAAATCACAGGGATTCGCTCTGTAAAGCATCATCCCCATTTGAAAATGGCACAGTAAAACGAGACAACGAAAAATAATATAAATGCTGGGGAATAGCTTCATCGAATGGGACTGTGCAGATAAAATGAAGTAACCTGAATTAGTGCCTTTGGCACCCCTGTGGCATGTCTGTCCAAAGTACACATCGCCGGTGCCTGTAAGAAAGAAGGAGAAAAATAGCACAGTCCTGATCGATGCCTGGGGAACTGGCACATCCCTGTTGCTCACTGTCGAACAATAAGCATCTTTGACCTCCTCTAGGAAATACACAATCTAGGAAATACACAATCTTAAATGTATAAATTGCTTCTATTTGCATTTGTTATTTATCGGGATTTATAAATTTTTCCCTTGTGTTTTGCCTTTGCCTCTTTAAATCTCAATTTTTCAATTTTACCAGGCATGTACTTGATGACTT
>NW_012151063.1:3283210-3285747 GCF_000956105.1 Propithecus coquereli | reverse complement strand
ATTGAGTTGGGCTCTAAAAAAGAAAATAAAGAATACACTTTCAGTAAACTAACATATAAATTCCAACTGGCAATGTTTTAAAATATTTGGGAGTATGTACATAAGTTTAAACACCTAATAAATATATATATAATATGTTTAATGCTGATTACAAAATGTTATGATTTTCCAAGTGGTTGGCATTAACATGCTCCACCATTAAAGTCACTGATTTATGTGAAGCTCATTGTGCTCAGTATTTGAAAATAATTAGCTACAAGGCAAAAACACTAATTGGTTTCATTTTTCTTTATGAAATATGTGTAAAACAGGAAACAAGAACTCCCGCTAGGAACTGGAATCCCACTGAACTCACGCAGTTCTGGACAGAAAGCACAGGAAATTGGTGGTATTGCTAGTCTGAGCAGAATTATTTTTTAAAAAATCATTTGTGATTCTTAATTCAACAGATAAAATGCTATACCTGTTCTTTCAAATCATCAAAAAAAAAAAAAAAAAATACAAGCCACACAGTCTTTTGTTGAAGGCAAGCAAATTTGAGATAGGTCCGCTCTTACTATGGTATTCCCTAACACGTTAGTTATTGAAATACAGGAAAAATCAATGTTAGCAGAACCAGTAGGCTTTCATTTCTCCCAGGCTTCATTCTACTATGATCACTGTTCTCTATGTCAACTCGCATGGACAAAACAAATATGAGCAAACGATTGCCCAGGTAACTCATTTAAAAAAATAAAATACTAGTGTTCTTATTTGCATATTCCAGGAAAATAGAGTTATTTTCACATTCTGAATTGTAGGACTATTTAAAATACATATGGCATATAAATATATATTTGATCCTATGTTTGTGTCATATATGTGCATGTATAATGGCACACCTACACACATACATAAACCCACCTTCCTGTCTCATGTTCCAAGTACAAATTGATATGAGAACTTTGATGCTGTGTTTTTATGCCATGTTCATTTGCTAATTTCCTCGTGTGGGATGTGTATGTGTTTTCATGTGTCTTTGGGTGTGTTTCTTGTTATTGTTCTGCTATTTAAATTGCACCCTATTCCAACAGTACTCCTGTATATATAATGAGTCTCAGATCTTTCTGAAGCTGGATCCAACCCCTCAGCCCTCCCAAAGCGGCTAAATGAGAAACAGACGTGACTGCCTTCTGATGGGGCGATTTATCCAACATTTCCAAATTGCATGACCAAGGGCACAGAGAAAATACAATGGCTATTTTGCTACCTGCAGCCCTGACCTTTGCAGGATTGAAGTCTATTTTCTTGGAGGCATTTCCTTTCCTATACAAAAAAGCTGTGTTGCTCCCCGATTTCACAAGAATTAAATAAAATCTGTGCTTCTGCCAGTTCTGTAAGACACTTTGGACAAAAGCTCCAAAGAAGGATTGTGAAATTGCTTCCCCAAAGCCCTCTTGAGGCGGAATATATCAGCCGGCTGTCCTGAAATAAGAGTAGCACAAGAGTGAGCAGAACCCTTGGTTTGATGCTTTTAATGCTAGGAGGAATTCAGAGCATTGAAATGTAAATCCATACCAGCTACAAACTATACATCCCTCCACACCCAGGAAGCCCAGAGCAGGCTGATGAACGCTTGCACCAGATCTGGTCTGTTCCGGTCAACTTGAACCCTCCGGCATCATCCAAAATGTCTCTTCACCTTAACGACTTGAACAAGAAAGTACGTAACTAAACAAAACAGAACAATTACCAACAGCCAATGCAACAGTGATGAAGTTGGTATCCAGGCAATCATTCAAAAGAATGCTTTCAGAAAGTGCTGGAATTTGTCAGGGAAGCCTGTTGGAAGATCATTAACTGTTGGAAGGAACGTTCACTCCCATGGTCTTATAGTTCATAATAAAACATGGGTGGTCTTGTGATTTGCATTTAGAATTCAGATTCTCATTTTCAGGTGACCTTGAAAATCGTGAGCATCACAAGATTCCATTCTTCCTTCCGTGAATTTTTTTCCTTTTGAAAAGGCTGACAAGGACATAAGTAGAAGGCACAGAATTGTGAGATCATTTGATACAGGTTCATAGGACTCTGAGAGATGGGAGAGATGGTATTAATACATGTTATCAAGGTCAAAAACATCATTTAGAAGGTGAGAACACTGGCCCTAGGAAGTGAATTCATCTGTGGAAAGTGATGGCTATTTAAAAGCGGAGGTGGAACAAGAACCCCCCAAGCCCAGGGACCTTTTCTTTATGTTACCAACAATTATTCATCTTATGCATAATAGCAAGGCTACCTTCTCTTGGAATTCAATTGCTAAAGGAAGATGTGGAAGGGTTTTGTTTTACAAAGAAAACTTACTCAGAAAAATAAAAAACGTTTCAAAAGTAAGCCTTTAAAAATAACTTCTTCATTTTTGATGCTGACAATCAAATATTTGAATGCCATGTCATACCTCATATAAAAAAGATCAATTACTTTATAAATGAATGTCTGAAATGAGTTTTTACTTATGTTATAATTTAGACCAGAAAGGAGGTCAATGACCATGGAAT
>NW_012151063.1:3280345-3283160 GCF_000956105.1 Propithecus coquereli | reverse complement strand
CCAGCCTGAGCAAGAGCGAGACCCCGTCTCTACTATAAAATAGAAAGAAACTGGCCAAACAACTAAAAATAGAAAAAAAATTAGCCGAGCACAGTGGCGCGTGCCTATAGTCCTAGCTACTCAGAAGGCTGAGGCAGGAGAATCGCTTGAGCCCGGGACTTTGAGAATGCTGTGAGCTAGGCTGACGCCACAGCACTCACTCTAGCCCGGGCAACAACAGTGAGACTCTGTCTCAAAAAAATAAATAAATAAAAACAAAAAAATAAAGTCATTTGTTGTCAACAAAAATCTAGTTGCCCTAGTGCACAAAATGGGAATCTAAGTCTTAGTGACTTAATCCTTCGAATCACACTGCTAGCAAGAAGAAAGCTGGAATCAAACCCACCCTGTGTGTCCAAAAAACCCCAGACATAAAATATGTGCTGCTCACTTGCTCAGAGGCCCTGCTGAATAGCATGAGATTGGAGATTTTCCATTTCATTAGACAATACCAAATTGCTTCTCCAAAATGTGCCCAAATTCCATTTTGCGTCCATGGCCCCAACAATGCATGCACCAGACGTTTTAAGTCTTCGCTAAATCCATGGCTGTGAAATTTTGTTTCTTGTTTTTAATTTTTCCTGACTTCGATGACTGGTGGATTGGACTTTAATAGCCTATATGTATTGATCTTTCATGTTTTCCCTGGGAGGGGGACCTAGGAATTAGGCTTGTTTCATTTTGTCATGTCATCCACCTTAATTGAGTATTTCTTTTTTGTTTTGTTTTGTTTTAATTGAGTGATTGAGTAAAAATGGAATTTGACAATGCTACCTATTTACGTTTATTTTCTAACTAAATGTCACTTCTGCACCAGACACTCAGCCGGAGACCCCAAAGAAATAGTAGCGCTTTGTAAGACGGTGAGAGCCAGGCCCTGGAAATCTCATTTCGCTTATTTGAATGCTGACACAAGACAGATAGTGCCTACTTTTAAATTTAATTTCCCTCATCCTTGTCAGTAAAAAAAATGTTTCTTGTGTTTGAAAAGTTCTTTGTCAGAATATGTCATTTGTGAAGGTGCAAAGCTTGTTATAAAGTAGGTTGGTCAGCATTATCCTTGTATAATCATATCACTCCAGGAAGAGCTTTAAAACTGTGAGAAATGCCATTTTACTTACCAAGTGCACAACTTGAATGATATAAATTGAAACCATTTATGTATTTCTTTAACCTCTTCTATTCCCTTTAAAACACTGCATTTGCCCATTTTATATTGTAAATATAAATGCTATCTGGGACTATTGATTCACAAGCATATATGTATATGTCAATGTATATATTAAGAATTAAGAAAAGCATTCTAAAGTAATTTACTATTAAAGTAAAAGTCTTGCAAATAGTTGTTTGAATATTTGATACCATCTTCTTCTTCTTCATTCGAAAGCCGTGTTTGCCTGCGTGTGTGTGTGTGTGTGTGTGTGTGTGTGTGTGTGTGTGTTCTGTTCTATTTCTGTGTAGCAGATCACCCCTAACTTAGTTTTGTAAAACAGCAATGGTTCTGTTATGCCCCATATGGATTCTGTGCTTAAAGAGTTCTGAAAAGATCCACTGGGTGTGGCTGTCTTTGCTCCTGATGTTTGGAATTTACAAAGGCTGGGGGTCACTCTGTGGCGGGGAATAGGATGAACTGACGTTTCCATTGCTCATGTCAGTTGATCCACGCTGGCTCTGTTGGGTCTCTCAGATGGAATATACATGATACCTCCACATGTGTCATTGGGCTTCCGCACTGCATGGTGGGTGGGTCCCAAGAGCAACCCCCGCCAGGAGAACCATGGGACAGCTGTATAATCTTTTATGATCTTGCCTCAGAATTTACACAATGGAACTTCCTCTGTATTCACAACCTCACCCAGGTCCCAGAGGAGAGAGACTCTTCCATCTGAGGGCAAATCTTGAAGTCTTAACGTCACTCTAAAAGAAGATGGCTATGGAATGAGTTAATACGTTCTGGAAATTTCTGATAAATAAGCATTGGTCACGGGGTGCATGTTTGTGAAGTTTTGAAAAATGATGTCACTTAGTCTGCGTTTTTGTCTAGCCCTTAGTTGAAACATACGTGGAGGAAGTTTCTCCATTCCATTCAGGTGCTTATCTTAGCAGGTGATTGCAAACCCTCATTTCAAACAGACAGATCAATGTTAATAAAGTAATATAAAATAACTGTGAGGAAATGTTCACTTAGGAAAAAATGGTCAGTGGCTTTTTCATAATGAAAAAATAAGGAAATATTAAACAATGAACACTCATCTTATTGAAAGTATTATTGCAAGGTCTTGTGTAAGAAGCTTTTGCCCAACCTAGAAACAGTATTAATATTTCTTTAAAAAGTAATCAGCCGGTGCTCTATTTAGTATCCAGTTAAGAGGCAGTAGAGTGATCTAAGATGCTGGCTTGCTCTGGGGTCTGAGTCCCAGATCCGTGTCCTGGCTCTACCCTTGCTGGCTGGGTTGGCTACACCTGTCCTCTGTCCTGTCAGCATCCTCCTCACCTGTAAGTTGAGCCCAATCAGACTTTCTCCCTCATAAGCTTGTGGTGATGATGAATCTTCTTCGTGATACTTTAAAAGGCCTGGTACATAGTAAGCCTCTTAATCATTGTGTTTATTACTACTCTGGTGGTCGTTTCTCTTATTGTAATAGTAGTGCTATTTGTTTTTTGTCAAGTCTTGTTCTTTAAATACAAAATCAGTGCCATTTCATGTTAAAGAATTTCAAAGCATCAGTGAGAGAATATCATTTTCAAATAGATATTGAAGAAACAATATATAATT
>NW_012151063.1:3277065-3279055 GCF_000956105.1 Propithecus coquereli | reverse complement strand
GTGCCCTGCTAGGCAATGACAGTGACTCCAGCTCCCAGCCCGCTGGCCAGGTGTTCCCAAGGAGAAACCACTGATACCCTACAGTGTCCTGTGCTGCCAAAAGCATTTGCCCAATTGTAAGTTAAGGTGAGCTCATGCAAGGTAGGCTAGGGTAAGCTGTGACGTGTGGTAGGTTAGTTGTAGTAAGTGCATTTTCAAATTACAGTATTTCCAACTTACTATGGGTTTATCAGGACACAATCTCATTGTAATTTGAGAAACATCTGTATATAAACTTGTGTTAGTGTGCACGCATGTACGTAATGCATATATGAAACTTGGAAGTATGTATATAACATACATTATATGTTTATGTATACTTACATATACATTTATATATACATTTAACATATGTAGCTGACCTTTGAACCACTTGGAAATTAGGAGCACCAACTCCTGCACAGTCAAAACTCCATATAATGTTTAATTCCCTAAAAACATAAATATTAATAGCCTGCTGTTGACTGGAAGCCTCACTGATACCATAAACAGTCGATTAACACATATTTTCTATATTCTGTGTATTATACACTGTATTCTTATAATAAAGTGAGGCAGAGAAAAGAAAATGTTATAAGAAACGACAGGAAGAGAAAACATATTTACTGTTCAATAAGTGCAAATGGATCACCATAGCTAGAGGTCTCCATCCTTACTGTGTTCATGTTGAGTAGACTGATGAGGAGGAGGTGGAAGAAGGGCTGGTCTTGCTGTCTCAGGCATGGTAGAGGAGGAAGACAATCCACAAATAGGTGGACCTGCTTAGTTCAACCCACGTTTTTCAAGGGTCAACTGTATGTGCATTACATACAAACACATATATGCACATCCCCATTTAAATTAAATCTTTATATATGTCCGGGATTGTGCTTAGTAAAATTAATTTAAATACAATCTTAATTCTATTTTCGCATTTACGTTTCATGTCTATGTTTCAACTTTCAAAGCCATGAAACCTGATTTAGATTCTTATGGAATCTTACACCTACATCTTTATATTGTCATTAAAAATACCCTTTTCATTCAACAATGCCTAGTGAATATTTTTTAGATTTACATTAGAAGTACATTATTGCAGATACCTTTGTGCAAATTATTTGACTATCCTTTTTGTTGTGCATAGACCCAGCCAACTCGTGTAAGCTGTGGAAGAGCGTATTTCATATGCACACACTAGGAATGATTTATTTACCCCCTTCTGCTGCATCTAAGTCATTTCCACTTTTCCTCCTTGACAAAGAAAATGGCAAGAAACAAAGTTATCAGTGTTTCTTTATGTACGTATAGAAGCATTTATTTGGGGGGTATTTATTTAAATATTGAGTGCTCCTTATAAAGATTAAAGTCATTTGTTCTCCATGGTATGCACATACCACATTTTATTAATCCACTCATGTACTGATGGGCACTTGGGTTTCCACATCTTTGCAATTGTGAATTGTGCTGCTATGAACATTCGAGTACGAGTGTGTTTTTAGAGAACTACTCAGCCATATGAATAGGAAAATGGTGATCTAGTATCTTTTGTAACAACCTGCATGGGACTGGAGACCATTCTTCTAAGTCAAGTATTGCAAGAATGGAAAAACAAGCACCGCACGTACTCAATACTAAATTGGAACTAATCCATCAGTGCTTACGTGCACAGATGAAAGTAAAACTCAAGGGCAATCAAGTAGGTGGGAGGAGGAGGAGGGGATGGGTAAATTCACACCTAACAGGTACAATGCACACTATCTGGGTGAAGGCACATTTATAACTGACTCAAACTGTACAAAAGCAAGTTATGCAACCAAAGCGTGTGTACCCCTGTAAAACTCTGAAATAAAAAATAAAAATTAAAAAAAAATAAAGTCGGCCGGGCGCGGTGGCTCACGCCTGTAATCCTAGCACTCTGGGAGGCCGAGGCGGGAGGATTGCTTGAGCTCAGGAGTTCGAGACCAGCCTGAGC
>NW_012151063.1:3253662-3263980 GCF_000956105.1 Propithecus coquereli | reverse complement strand
ATCAAATATTTAAGATCTGGCTATTTTTAAATTATCTAGTTAAATCTGACACACGGCGCTGTATTTATTGACTAATAGTTTAAAAAGACAGCTTTAACAGTGAGAATGATGTCCCCCAAAAGTGTGGCATTCTAATCTCCACGCTAGTTGGAAACTCTGCCTTAGCCCTCACTTCCTCATTGAGCAATTCTTCATGATCAGACGTAGACGGAAGCTTAGGTCCTTCTTAAATCTTTCCTCTGTGTGTGTACACCCTTTGAGCATATATATACGTCTATGCATACACGTGTTCTTTATTCCCAGGAATGTGAGAGCTTTTAAATATCCCCAAGGGCATTAATCCTCCAGTTTTTCTTCTACATTTTTAGGTTAGCTTTCCCCCACATTTTATCACTACCTCACGCAGCTGCACTGTTACAGAAATTGCCTCTGGTTGTTTAGGACTAATTCTTCCAGGGAAAAAGCAGTTTCACTGAGTGAGCACTACATCAGGTCTAATAAAGACAACTTTATTTGGGGTCTTCTGGGGAAATAGCACAGGGTAAAATAATGACAATTCACTAAGGACAGGGCATCTTATTCCTACATTGGGGGTTTTACTACTGGTTTTCCTCATGAGAGTGGGATGTTGTTCTTCAAGGCTCCCATGGGACTTGGGAGAGGATAGTTTAAAACCCTGTAAAGCACACTATCCCTCCTGAAATTCATCTATTTTTCTTGAATAAATGCTCCGCAGATAGTTGCTAGCCTGTGTTCATTTCCAGAGTCCTGGAGATAATTTTTTTTGATGAGTTTTGTCATGTAATTTCTTTTTTTTGGAGTAGAGGCTTTTTTCAAGGTCCCAATGTGCCATTTCCAAGGATGTTACTCCATCATTATTTTTTTTTGTCTATTGTAGGTTTTAGGCTGTTTCTGTTTGATCCATGGCCTCCAAACACCTTTTTCACTCTTTTGAGGAAATGGTGAATCAGATTTATTTTGGGCTGTGTCTGCATCCCATGGGCTCTGGAATGCCTTTATGTTGCATTTCTTTTTTATCATTATTATCATTTTTATTTTTCATTTTTTTATTTTAGCATATTATGGGGGTACAAACATTTAGGTTAGATATATTGTCTTTTCTTCACCCCAGTCAGAGCTTCAGAACATATCAACTCATTGTAGTATAAATACAACATGCATTGCAGAATTCAGTATGAATTCTACAAGGCACAGCATAACAGAATAATTCTCTTTCCATGAAGTGATTAAAATGATTGCTCTTTTTGTCATTCCACTGCATAAAATCATAATTATATTTAATCATCCTACTTACTCCTGTGTGTGTGTGTGTGTGTGTGTGTGTGTGTGTGTGTGTGTGACCTTACCACACAGGAGTGAGTAATGCAGCAGATTTAAGTGCAGGAGTTAGCAAATTGTCTTTTAAAAGCATCTGATGTATAGGACACAAATGTGCCAGATTTCTAAATTTGAGTTTAAGAACACCCGAAACTAGGTGAAAAAAAATCCAAGTGCTATTTTCCCTTCCCTGGCTGTGCATTGCAAATGTGAAAAAGATAAGAGAAGTGAGACAATGTAATGAAGACTCCACACAGCTAAACATGCTTTCTCTCTGCACCCACTTCTTATATACAATGTACCACAATTCCTCCTAACTCACTTAGAGTCAGTAATTGAATATTACACTCAGTGTCTGAGTATTTTATAAAACATTCACTGTTGAGCAAAAAGATGAACCAGATAATTCTGTGCTTGGCATTGCATAACTGAATTGTTCATCTATTCAGTGAGTATTTATTGAACATTTACTCTTTAATCACTGTATCAAGCAGTGTGAAGAAAAAATATATGTTGAATGGCATTTCCTCCATAAGGGATATTTTATTTTGTAGAACTGACCATCCCCTTACAGCGCATGGAGTGTCTGAGTTGAAAGAGGCTTGCCTTAATGCTTCCTCAATTATTTACAGAATAAGAAACTGTCATGACATAGAGGCTACTTGCATTTAGAACTCTGCCAAAAGTTAAAATAAGGTGGGGTTATGGATGAGGTAACATTGGTGTCATGAAGAAAGAATAAGAATGTTAAAGATTAAAATTTCATAGAGTGTCTTTTGTTCTTTGAAATTTCAATCTTACAATGGTGATATAGCACCTCTTGTATTCTCCTGGAAAGAACTGGAACACATTCTACTAAGTGAAGTATCCCAAGAATGGAAAAACAAGCACCACATGTACGCACCATCAAATTGGTATTAACTGGTCAACACCTAAGTGCACGTATAAGAATAACATTTATTGGATATCGGGCAGGGGGGAGGGGGGAGGAGGGGACGGGTATTTGCATACACAAAGAGTGTGATGCGCACCATCCGGGGGATGGACACGCTTGAAGCTCGGACTTGGCGGGGGGAAGGGCAACATACATAACCTAAACATCTGTACCCCCATAATATGCTGAAATAAAAAAAAAGATTAAAATTTCAGTAATCAGGATAAATAATATTTTAATGCAATTTTCCCAAAAAGCAGTACCCATGCAAAGAAATTCACAGTAAACAAAATATCAAAATTGTGCATGGTGGGGATTAGGATGAGGCAAAGGGTACAGTTCATGCAAGTATAGGGACAGCATGCCCCACGTGTGGCCCCATGGTCACCCTTACTTTTTAGCACCTTCTCGTACAGACGGGAGTTTGAATGATAGTGAGGTCAGGTGACTCCCTCAGGGTTGAGGCTGGATTAACATCCACAACCTCCACATATCATGCCATTGAATCTCAGGCAGGGGAATCCCAAATTACATTCTGTCCCCTCCAAGCTGTAGTTGAATGGGGTTATGGATGGAATTGTATCCTTCAGAAAGGTATTTTAAAGTTCCGACCCCTGGTATCTATGAATGTGACCTTATTTGGAAACAGGGTCTTTGCAGATGTAATCAAGTTATAATTAGCTTATCAGGGTGGGCCCAAATCCAATCTGTCTACTATCCTTATGAAAAGAGGAGATTAGGACACAGACACATACACACAGGGAAGATCATGTGAGGACACATACAGAGAAGACAGCCACAGGAAGATGGGGACAGAGACTGGACTGACACATCTACAAGCCAAGGGAAGCCAAGGATTGCTGGCAACCACCAGGAGGTAGCAGACACAAGAAAGGATTCTCCCCTGTAGATTTCAGAGGGAAAATGGACCTGGAACTCTTTGAATTTGGATTTCTGGCCTCCAGAGCTTTGAGAGAATACAATTTCTCTTGTTTTAAGTCGCCCAGTATATGGTACTTTGTTTTAGGAACCCTAGGAAATTAAAACAGATGGTTTACCCTTTCTCCCTCTGTCTGTCTGAAATGAACTTTCCAAAAATGGCTGGTCTCATTTGGGCATGATGTTGGTGAAATATATCATGCTCATCTTTGCCTTGCATCAAGACTACAGCTACAGAGGGTGTGTGCATGATAAGAAAGAGACCCCTATTATTGCGTGAAAAGAAGAGGACACCTCTTATTGTCGCTCAAAGGAAGGAACTTACCTTGGCTTTTAAAGAGTCTTAATTTATTGGTGATTCCATTAGTAAAATCTGCATGTGGAGAAATGTGCAATGCAGAAATCCTATACTGTTCTTTGCAGAAACACCAAGGTTAAATATTACCACACTTGGCTAATGAGTTTGCCTTGCTTCTGCTGTAGTACAAAAGGGAATATTTTTATATTCTTTGAGTATAATTTTCTTAACATTTGTTTTAGGTTTCTACTTTCTAATTAAGTAATTTTTTTTTTTTAGGTCAGTGGCCATGGGTTTGGTGAAATTTTAGCAAGTTAAATAATGTAAAATAAAATCCGCTGCTAAAAAGAAACGGTGCTGTGGCAATTATAATTAGAGTATTACTAGCAAAATACTAATGAGGCATTTTCATTTTAAAAGCATGACCTTTTTAATGCCTTCTCTGCAACATGCCATGGAGCTTTTATAGCGATCCCTTTTTTAGCTAACCTTCAATGTAAAAATATATTCTTTTCTTTTTGGAATTCCTATTTTTAAGTCTCCTTATGTCTTAAACACCTTCTGTGGGATTTCATCTGAAGCCCAGTTATTTCTAATACATACAGCCACAAACACAATGCCTGCATGGGGCTCCTGATTTCAGAGTTCTGGAACCCTAGGGATAGCCCTCTTAAAAAAAAAGTGTGGTAAAATATACCTAACACCGAATTTTCTACCTTAACTATTTTTAAGTGTACAGTTCATCCACCTTAAGTACAATTGCATTGTTGTGCAATCATAACCACCACCCATCTCTAGAACATTTCTATCTTCCCCAACTAAAACTCTATCCTCATTAAAAACTAACTCTACCTCTCCCCTTCCCCTGCCCCTTGGCACCCACCATTCTACTTTCTGTCTCTATGAATATGATGACTCTAGAGACCTCATATGAGTGGAATCACACAATGTTTATACATGTTTGTAAATATTATCTCACTCAGCAAAGAGTCCTCGAGGTTCATCAATTTTGTAGCATGTGTCAGAATTTCCTTCATTTATAAGGCTTAATTATATCTCATTGTAGGGATGGACCACACTTAGTTTATTCATTCATCCACTGGTGAACACTTGGCTTGTTTCCACTTTTTGTCTGTTATGAATAATGCTGGTGTGAACATGGGTGTCCAAATATCTGTTGGAATCCCTACTTTCAATTCTTTTGAGTGCATACCTACAAGTAGATCATCTGGTCATTCTACTTCTAATTTTTAGGAACTGCCATATGGTAGCTCACTTCTGCATATACCACTCTAGGCTTGAACAAATACAATATGCTCAGGAATTCAGGTGTGTACCCCACCTTGCAGATCTGACAAATACACAAAAATCTTGTACTTGTGCAGAATATAATTGAGCAGTTTTAGTTAGTTGCTTGGGAAGAGATCTCATTGCTCTAAATACATCAAAACTCCATAGAATACAAATACATTTCATGCCAGATTGAAACACTCAACATAATATAATGTAGAGGGTTTAAGGTGATGTTTTGTTGGGGGAGAGAAAGGAGAGTTGTAAAAATCATTCATTCAATAAATATTTATTTAGGGAAGGGGATGGCAAGCTTTTCCCCAAAGGGCCAGTGAGGACACGTGTTCAGCTATGTGGCACATGCAGACTGCTTGGGTCTGGGTGGGTCAGGTCCAGGTGCACGCTACACACAGAGTTGGTCTGCATCACAGGTTAGAAAACAAGCTTAGAAAATGCCTATTCTTTGAAGAGAATTACTAACAAAAGTTCCTCACATTCACCCTGGTGGGAGGAATTATTTTCAGTATTCTGGACAGCAAACAAATCTGGACACTGTCCCTACCTTCTGAGGCTGTTCACTATACAATTATCCTTAAAGGGAGAGAGCACGACAGAAGGGATGTTACGATGTACAAATGCTTGAGAGACCCAAGGGAATAATCTGTGAGCAACCTGGAAGGATTGGGGCAGGCACAAAAGGTCACATGGAGGGTAGCAGTGGCTGTTGATCGAGAAAGATGAACATTTGTGGCACAACCTGTAACACGTGCTCTGTGATCAGTCTCTACTCATCCTATTCCACCTCGAGCTGCTTCCATACAGAACTTCAGAGATCATTTTCGTATAACAACAGACTCTGGATGGAAGAGAACAAAGACAGTCAGGAAATCCAGTTTCTTTTTATAAGCCTAGCGAGAAACTATTACCATTTCCCTTTCCTGACAACTTTGGGCCAAAATCATCCTCCTTTGAACTTCCAAGTGTTGTCTCCATCTATTATTTAGTTGTCGCTCAGCATAAATCACAGCTTCATTTTCATCTCATTTCCTCTGTTGAGGCAAGAGTTTAAAATTTGTCAACTTGCATATAAATCGGTGTGGTCTTTTCTTATCTGTCCAAGAGAATGACTTAAGTGTGGTGGATTTAATATCAGTCATTTGGTCTGTCACTTTAGTAGCTGCATACAACATTAGGTGAATTACTGAGTGTCTCTAGGTCTGTGTTTTTGATCCTGAGATAACCGTAGAATTGATGCCGTAAAATTGTGCAGAAAATTAAATCCAGTTGCACATTGTGATGGTCTGAATGTGTGTGTTCCCCTGAAATTTATATGTTGTAAACCTAATCACCAATTTGTTGATATTAGGAGATGGGGTTTTGGGGAAGTGATTAGATCATGAGGGCAGAACCGTCATGAACGGGATTGGTGTTCTTATAAAAGAGACCCCAGAGAGCTCCCTCACCCCTTCCACCATGTGAGGACACCACCAGAAGTAACTATCTATGATCTACAAAATGAGCACCCCCAGAAACTAAATCTGCTTTTATTGTGGACTTCCCAGCTTCCAAAACTAATGTGAAAACTTTCTCTTGCATATAAGCCGTCTAGCTTGATGACATTTTGTTACAGCATCCTGAACAAACTGAAACACATATGTATGTAAAATTTTAGCAGTGCATATCATGCTCGTGAGTGTTCAATAAATATGAAGGCCAACGCATAACCCTCAACAAGGAAGTCTTATCATTGACATCCCATTAATAGTTCTTAATCAAATGCTTGTTTCAGGCCCTGATGATTTTTATAAATTCAGATTTTCTGCTTTCACATTTTCATCAAGACATGCAAACATAGGACTGCACAATAAAGAGTTCAGGCAGATTAGTTCCAAGTTAGTATTGAGACCTGGGTGGCTGAAACCCTGCACATTCTCAACATCTTTAAGACTGGCCTTTTACCGACTCCTGTAAGTCAACCTCTGAGCCTTGGGGATACCTGCCTGATCAGAGTGTGTTTGTATGCCTGGAGCCTTGAGCCACGCCAGTAGGTTTATGCTAATGATGCGATTTATGGTGAATATATTTTTTTTCATGGCTGAGAGGTTTGGACTCTAGCAATCTTAACTCTCAGGTGGCTGAGACTCAGTAGCTAAGATCAGTCATGCAGATGTTCCATCCCTACATGGCCATCCCTCCAATAAAATCTCTGAACACCTAAGGTCAGATGAATCTCTCCAGCTGACAATACTCCATCCATGTTGCTGGACATTGTCGGTGGGGAATGAAGAGCTGTCCATAACACTCCACTGGAAGGGGACAACTTGTTCCTGGTTTGTCCTGGACCCAGCCCTATGCACCTTTTTCCTTTGTTGCTTTTAATCTGCAACCTTTCACTATAATAAACCATAACCGTGGGTGTGATAGCTTTTTCTGGGTCCAGTGAGGCCTTCATCACACCTCAGCTTGGGCCTGAAGATGTCTGAAAGAACAACCGACTTAGAACTTTAGAAATTCACTTGAATTTTTGTTGATCTCTGTTAAAACCAAGCATTGATTTCAAGACAGTGTTCATGATTATCCTCTTCAAAGCATTTGAATTATTGATTATCTTTAATGTGAAAGTCCCTATGAATATTTTTCCTGTGGCACTGGGGAGAGGGTGGTTAATTTTCACTGATTCAATTGCAAACTCACACTAACATATATGCCTACACCTAGAGAAAATTCCCGTTCAAAACATGGATAATCCTTTGTGTGTACCCAATTCATTTTGTGCAATAAGCATAGTATTTTACATACTTATTTATATCGATTAGCAACTGAGTGGTTATAGTTGGCATATCATTCTATACTATGTGCCAGGTGCAACAGATTCTATATCTTAATCAATTACATTGTCTTAAGTACAATTTCATCCTTTTAATTAACATAAAATATACTTGGCCAGAAACTTCTATAGGTATTCACAAGGCATTTAATTTTTGTAATTATTAGTTGCCTTCCTCTCTCATATCTTATATTTACAAAATGGAAAGTTTCTAAAATTATGATTCAAAAATTAATCTTGTCTCTTCTACTCCCAAATTCTGATAATGTGTGACTTTTTGTAGGGTATGATATTTGACACTGCATAAATATTTTGAAAAATGCTTGATTTTTTTTTATTTTGCTTATAAAATAAATCTCCTATAATGAACGCTATGTTAACTTCCTTTAAATCTTCCTGTTTTTCCTGAAATGTAATGGTCCTCATCTCGAAGAGGCTAAATTGACATCATTTACATGTTTCAAGGTGAAAAGAACTCTCTACTGACTTAGTGTGGCAAACAACTCATGTGTATAAATGAAATCTGTAACACGTACAGACATTTGTTTTCTAAACCATTTATGGGCAGAATTCATAAACACAAAGAGAGCTTAAGTCAATGAAGGTTTTATTTCAATGTTTAACTGAAGTCTTTTTCTATTATAATGTTGAAATACGATTGTCTGGCATTCTGTCAGCCAGATTTAAAAAATAGCTAAGAATAGACAGGGACTAATTCTAAACATGATTAATAAAGGCTGTTAAAGGAATCACAACAGCTTTACTTAAAAAAAAATACAGTAATAATGTGAGGAAATACCATTACAGTTGTGAAAGTGAATGAAAGGTATTTTGAAGTATCTGCTGGGATCATTTATCTAATCAGATAAATTAGATTTAACATAAAATAACAATGATTCTTCATTCCGAGGCCTGATACATTTCATAGGAATCAAAGATGAGATATGAGATAACAGATAATATTTTTGTAAAAAGTATCATATACCCTATTATTCTGTATTATTCCAAATTTTAAGCCTAAATGCTGATATTATTTACCAAAAATATTTGTAATAAAGAACATGGGTATGTTAGTTTGCTAGGGCTACCATTACAAAATAACACAGACTGGGTGCTTGAAACCACAGACATTTATTCTCTCATGTCCTGGAGGCTGCAAGTCGGACATCAAGGTGGTTCAGGGCTGGCTCCTCCTCAAGCTTCTCTCCTTGGTGTGTAGATGCCGTCTTCTCCCCGTGTCCTCATGTGGTTGTCCCTCTATGTGTATCTGTGTCGTCTCCTCTGCTTATAAGGACACCGGTCCTGTTGGATCAGGGCCCACCCTAATGACCTCATTTTACCTTAATTACATCTTTTCAGGCTTTTTCTCTAACTATTGAGGGTTAAGTCTTGAATATATGACATGAATATATTTTCGGAAGGGGTGCACAATGTAGTCCGTAACAACGGGCATGCTGTATTCAGTATCGTTACAGAAGTCAACAAGTGTTTTCTCACATAGTATACACGGTGATAAAAATATCAATATTTTACCTCCAAACTTTAAAATTGTGTCTTAATGCACAGGTAGAAATATATGTGATAGGGGACAGAAAATCTCTTGACACATTTTTTTTAATGGAACACAGGAAGGACTAGGAAAAGGAAATTGGGTTTTAAGAATGATGTAAGAAATGATGTTACTCGAATAACCAGGAATCACTTATAGAACAGCTATATCAGAAAATCTTTGATTAATTGTGAATAGACATGCACCCACACAGTATTTAGTATAGACAGAATGTTGGACTCTACACATCCTAGATGTATGAATTATCACTTATCCTATAGATTTAAAGCTACATGCTTCATCTTTCTGTTGAGTGTGGTTCTCAACTTGGGTTACTTTGCCCTCAAGGTGGTAGCTGGAGACATTTTTGGTTGTCAACACTGGGGAATGGTGCCCTTGTCATCTAGTGGGGAAGGCCAGGGATGATGTTAAACCTCCTGCAATGCACAAGACAGCCCATAACCAAGCAAAGATCATCTGGCCACAGATGCCACTAGGGCCAGGATGGAACAATTCTGCAGGAAGTTCCATATAATTTCTTCTGCACTGTTCACATTGTGCTCATTTGACGGACACCTCAACTTGACCAAAGGGGAGAAATAAAACCCTTAATTTTCCCTTTTCTCTTATTATAGCTTTCCCATAAGTTGCCCAATCCAGATTTGACACGAGGCTCCGTCATGAATCTCAATGACCAAGTGCAGGATGGGGCAGAATTCTCCTCTGTTACTGCCCTATTATATCATTACCTTGCCTTGTAATTAATTGGTGCAATTTTCTATCTTCCCGTTCCCATCAGCGGGGCCCCATGCTTCTGGCTGGACAGCCCCTAATGAACATGTTCAAACTGCACAATGACTCATTGTTCTCCTTCTCCATTTTCAGCAGAGCCTGAACAAATTTAAATATCAGTTGGTATCATTGCTATAATGGGCAGATTGTGTTTCAAAATGACTCTTGCTAATATACTTTAAATAATGTAAAGGGAAAGGAGTTTAAATGTGTCCTGTAAAAGCACATAATGAGAAATTTCTGTTCTCTCCTGCCCCATTATGACGATGATTTATAGTGAGGACTAAAATCTAATAAATAATGAATGCCTCAAATAAAACTTCATTTCAATTAGAAACTAGGGCACAAGCC
>NW_012151063.1:3239827-3252542 GCF_000956105.1 Propithecus coquereli | reverse complement strand
GGGAATGGACTCAGCTTTAAACGTGAAATTTATTTGGGTTTCATATACACCTCATACACATAGCCTGAGGGTGATTTTATACAACATTTTTAATAATTGAGTGCATGAAACTAAGTCCGTGTACATGAAACCGTCGGAAAGCAAAGATATCACTATCTTAGCCACCCATGCGGAAAATCTGTGGTTTGGCATCACCATCATTCCTGACTCTGAATTTATCTGTGACCAATAAGCAATCATTTTCTTACACTTATTCACAAATAAGTACTTAACAGTAAAAAAAAAAAAAAAAAAAGGCTTACCATTAATACAGTGAAAAAACAGTGCGTTCAGGGTATCAAAACAGCACATTAGCACCAGCAGAACACCTGTATCCCCCGTCAGACAACAGCAACAGTGACTGCAATTTCATTATCATATTCCAAAAACTTAACAGAAATCCCTTAATATTAACAAATATCCAGTCCATGTTTAAATTCCATATTTGTGTTAGATACTTTTCCTGACTGGTTTGCTTGGATCAGGATCCAAATAAAAACTGTACCTTGTGCTTGGTTGGTTTATCTATCTTGAATCTCTTTTATTCTGATTATTTATATCTCTTCCTTGTTTTATTTCTTGACATTACTTTTTTTTCTTTTTTTCTTTTCTTTTCTTTTTGGCATTTTCAAGAATATTTTCTTTTCTTTTCTTTTTGGCATTTTCAAGAATATCTTTACACCGCAGAGCAGAGAATAAGTAAAACAAAACCAGAGTGAGTAATGCATGTAGGTCTTGGCTCTGAGTTGGGCATCGTGAGGAAGCCACATTGGTGAGTTTGGCCCCTACACGTACCATTTCATCACCCCTTTGTGGACGTGCTTAAATGGGGAATCTAGCATGCTTGGAAAAGACACATTGTAGCTGAAGGGGTCTTTTATCCCTGGGGATGCTGAACAAACCGAGGGCTGTGCACCTGTGTTTTCACTGCAACCCATCACATGAGGTCAAGTGGAAAATTTTCTACTTGTGGCATTGTGTCAGTGCTCAAAGAGTTAAGGATTTTGGAGAATTTCAAATTTTAGACAGTCAATTTAGGGATGCTCCAATCGTGGTACAAACTTGTTTATTTTGCCCACCTTCCATGGGGGGAGGGTATTTATTCCTGTAGCAAGTGTCTCGCATTTCCCTTCTTTAATGTCTTACAGCTCTGACAACTTTCTCAAGGAGTACAGTCTTGGATTATGGATATTCTGTGCCCCACAGGTCTGACTTTTGGTATTTCTATTCATCAAGAGCAGACTTCAGGCTCCAAGGCTGAGCCAAATTTCTGGAAGGGGTGGCTTAGGAGAGTACCTTTCCCAAGAAAGGTTAATACATCATTTATATTCCAGCAAATATGACTAATCTCAATTACTGTTGGCACCATTTAAGATTGACTCTCCTGGTAAAGCATCACTTCTTGTGTTTCTACTTCCCCTCACGCCACACATTATAAATCTCTCAGAAAGCCCTGGAATTGGCAACAGTCTGCTGAGTATGAAGCCGTTGCTATCATGCTATTAGCAATGGCATAGAGTAACACACTGTTATTTGCAAATGGTAACTTCAGTGCTTCTGTGTGTCTTAAAGTTTAAACCAAGACACAAGTCTTGTACTTTTTCAAACACTCTCAGAAATGCATGCCACTTCTATTTCGTTTGTAACCTAGTGAATGTCAATGAAGCTCTATATAGATGAAGTTGATTCTTATTATTTGCAGATTTGGATGCTGCAAAGACTGATCATTGAAGTCATTTGGATTATGTAATGATAGCATAATATTCAGAAAAGCAATAGAGAGAATCGCCAAGGCCACCCTTTTCATTTAAATCAAATAACATACTGTCCACTCCCAATATGTACTAACTCTATAAACTGCTTTGAAATAATTTGAGGTCAACCTTTGTGTTTTCCCTCAAGTATGATTCTATGATGATTGAAATAACAATCTAAGCGAGGGAAACTTTCTTTTTCTATTATAAATAGCAACACATGAGCTTCAGCTTGTGAAAATTTTAAAACTAACCATATATGAAAGGGTGCATAACCTAATGCTATTATTCAATGTGAGAATGAAATAATATATTTAAGAAAGTATTGATAATCTTGGTGTTTCACCTAGATATGAAAAAGAATTTTAGGTAAGTATAGAATAAAGTTCTTAAAACCCTAGATACCTGGGTCTTGTTGCCTTGGTATTTTTAAGATATCACTGTTCCTATGCACAGATTTAAAAGGAAATGTGTATAACTTGTTATGGAAGAGCAGATGTCTTTTGCATGGAATAGCCCACATGACCAAAGATTTCTAACAAAAGTTTTTTTTTTCTTTTTTTGCAGTGGGTGGGGAAGGATGGGGAGTGACAATGCTTTTCCTGTTCATTTGACAAATATATGAATGCATGAATCAAATGCATTCATTTATATGACCATATGACGAAGACTTTATGAGTATTTCAGAGCTAGGCTCGTCTTCCCTTATGAAATGGGACTCAACGAAGAAATGCTTGATTTCATTAATGGAAGAGAAGTTTGAATGCACAGAAAACTGTATGTCCCTGAAAATGAATTGTGTTTGCAAAGCCTCTGGACTCAGCATGTAGCACTGCAAATACAGTGCTTGTGAGTGACTCCCATCGGCTCAGCTTCTTAAAGAAAAATATTGGTGTTAATATAAATGGCCCAAACACTCCAATTAAAAGGCAGAGACTTAGCTTTTTACCCACCTGGAAAAAAAAAAAGAAGCAAGACTCAACTTTCTGTTGTCTATAAGAAACACACCTTTAATATTAAGACATAGAAAAGTTAAAAGTAAAAAAAAAATGGAAAACGAAACAACATGCATAAGAAATCTGGCTATATAAATATCAAAAACAAAGTTAACTTCAGGACAAGGAATATTATCAGAGATAAAGAAGGACATTTCTTAATGATTTAAGGGTGAATTCATATGAGCATCTATTATGTATCAAAATTAAAAATAAAACTACAAGAAGATATATCAATCAAAAATGTGACAGCTTCAAAATTCATAAAGTATCCACAGACAGAACTTAAAGAAGAAATAAAGGAATGTTTAAAGATTAAAAAAAAAAGAGAGAAAAATATTGGTATTTGAGCCATGTTGTTTGCCCTCACCTGGTTTACACAACATCGCCGTGACAGCTGTGTAAATAATCATTGAAGCCACTTTTCTGAGCGTGTCTCCAATATTTCACTTTTATTGGCCGTGATGTGCAAGTGCCCTGGAATCATTGAGATGCCACAACTAAAACCAGGCTCTCTTTGAAGCTAGACCCTTTGCCTATGAAATGAAAGATTGTGAAGAAGGCAGACCTTGCACCCTCGGATGATTTTTCCCGTGTCTCTTTGGCATGGGCTCTCTGGAGGTGGAGGGCTTAATGCCAACTTCCACGTTGCAGGGAGGAATCATTTTGCTTCTCTTGGAAGAAGCATTCCTGGCTCTCGTGCCGGTTGCTGGAGTGTTTTATCACTCACTGCTGGTGCCATGCACCGGAGACAGACAATTACCCAAGTGCTTCCACGTTCATCACCTCCTGGAAGGCACGATGTGCTTTGTGCAGGGAAGAAGACACAGCAATCTTGGCCCTGATCTTAAAGAACCCAGTCATTTTCACAGTTCTAGTATCTTCCCAGCACTATCAACAAGTATCTCTTTTCCTAGCATACACTAAAATTCTGAGGTGGCCCCGAGAATTTTTTTCTAAAAATTGAAAGAAAGGTGATTAAATTTGGGTATAGCTGAAGGTGGTGAAAGATTATAGAATCGCCACCCTTACTTTCTTGACATTGAAGTCAATGCCCTGATATATTTATCATCGAGGTAAAGGAGGTGACTTTTTCTGAAATGTGCCAGTGTGGTTCAAAAAGAGACATTTATGTCATCTTTTCTAGACTTACAGGTGAGCTTTCTACATGTAGAATCAGGTTTTACTTGGAGACTCAGCGAAGTCTAGACTCCTGCTATCTGCAACTCTGTCTTTACGTGGGATACTTGCTAAGGGAAATTGGATTAAGACATTGTGGTGTGTATGTGTGTGTGTGTGTGTGTGTGTGTGTGTGTGTGTGTTTTCATTCCTTGGATAATTCAATTCATATATTTTCTCACCCAGAATTCCTAAACACATTTAATCCCTATTAAAAATCAACCGACGCGTTCAATTAGCTATTCTATTCAGAAATGTTAATAGTATTCCACAGGCAATACGATTGAAAACATAACATATTGGGTTTTTGACAATTTAGAGGCATTTTCACATCCCCTGTGGGGTTACACTTAAACTTCTTATTCAGACTTCGAAAACTCCATAATTAAATTTCATTCCATGTTTTAAAATTAAATGGGATAGATCTTCTATGACTACTTCTCAGTTTTCCTGTGCATCCAATATAAAAGAGTTATAATAGCACGTGAATATACCTCAAAACAATGATTCACACAACTAGCCTCTGACTAGCCACAGGGTGGCATTTGCAACAACATTGCCTGCCATGACAAATAGAGCTTTAACACCATAAGGCCATTTCCTTGTATCCATGTTTTTATACTGTTTGCCTTTGGAAATTCTTTTAGGTTTTCTGCATGTCTTTCTTCATCAAAAGATTAAACACCGGGATGTATCTCAAAGACACATTTTCCATGCCAGGAAGCGATCCACAACTGTCCCAACTATCAATGGTTTTTATGTTGAGTTGAAATTTTCTTATGATCACAGTTCTGAGACATTTCAATTCTTTTATCAAAAACGTAATGTTCACGAGTGGAATATACATATATATATATACACACACATATATATAAAGAAATTTTTAAAAATTCATTTAAAAATAGTCTTATCTGTCGATGCATACAGAATACATAATTAAAAGTGAAGTCAAATTCTGATATTTGGACACGTGATACTGTTTTGTATCAGATGCAAATTGTCATCTTAACTGATAGTTTCTTATCTTCAAAAACAGTGAATAATCAATCTTTCATAAAAAGTTTAAAAAATAAAAATGTCATATTGCACAATAAACTTGAATTCATCAAGACAGAAGAATAGATATTAGAAAATTAATTGAACTGACAAACAATCGCTGTTCCAGGGAGAGGGAAAACTGTTTATTATCTAAAGGAGGGGGGCTCTGGTTTTTCCAGAACTGATTGTCATTCTGTGAAATCATTAACTTTGGGTTAATAGACAAGACCCTAAAACAGATCAAGCAATTATAAGAGTATGCCTCAAGTAAATATATATATATATACAAACACATTCAAGTGGTTGACAGTGGAAGGAATATCATCATAATGTCAGTGATGAACTGGCTTATATTTTTCCCAAATTTTAAAATAGAACACATGTTTAACCATTGGCTAAGTTATAGTCTACAGGCAAAAGATGGCCATCAGCAAATTGTCCAAATGCAAATCCCTCAAATGATGAAAGACTCGGAAACCATTGCAATGCAACAACTAGAATGTGTAATTGCCCAGGGTTCAAAAATTTTCAGAGAGTGCCGACACAGGAAATAATGAATCATGGCAAGGGTATGAGAAAGGAGAACCCTTGTACAGTGTTGTCAGTACAGCCACTATGGAGAACAGTATAGAGGTTCCTCAAATAACTAAAAATAGAACTTCCATATGATCCAGCAATTCCAGTTCTGGGCATATATCCAAAAGAAAGGAAATCGTTATGTACAAGAGATGTCTTCACTCCCGTGTTTAATGCAGCATAGTTCAAAACAGCCAAGATATAGCATCAACCTAAGATGAGTGGATAAAGAAAACGTGGTGTAGACACACAATGGAATACCATTCAGCCACAAAAAAGAATGAAATCCTACCATTTGCAACCACATGGATGGAACTTGAGGACATTATATTAAGTGAAATAAACCAGGCACAGGAAGACAAATTTTGCATGTTCTCACTCATATGGGGGAGCTAAAATTTTAAAACAATGAATTCATGGAAATAGAAAGTAGAATGATGGTTACCAGAGGCTGGGAAGGGTATAGGGGGTGGATAAGTGGGCATGGATAATGGGTACAAAAATACAGTTAGATAGAAGGAATTACATCTAGCATTTGGTAGCACAATATGGTGACTATAGTTAACAACAATTTATTGTTTATTATACAATAACTAAAAGAGTAGGGTTGGGATGTTCCTAACACAAAGAAATGATAAATGCTTGTGGTGATTTTGAATTCTCCAATTACCATAATTCTGTCATTACATATTGTATGCCTGTATCAAAATATCACATGGACCCCATAAATAGATACAATTAAATTTTTTTAAAATTTTCAAAAAGATTGATTTCTAATAAAATTGAAAGCATGTAATATCTGGTCAAGAAAATATTACAGACTGAGGCAAAGACCTCTTTAAATTATTGTTGTAATATAAAGCAGAAGAAATTGAATCACTTGGAAAAAGTAAACTCTCTGCATTCATACTTAAAGTCACAATGGCATATCCAGAGTATGACTGAATTAAAGTTTTAGATGTTAAAAATAAAAATACCTTCAGAGATAGGATTCCAGAAGTACCCATGGAAACCTTCCTTTTCAGCTCAAACTACATGAAAAGGGTCGGAAAAAGTGGAGATCCTTTATCAATAAGCCAGGCTGATATCTCCCTTCGGCTCCGCATGCATAAGATCTACCTCGTAGCTTCTGAAATGCACTTTGTGGCTCAGATATCCAGTAAGCACAGGTTCTTGGTAATGCAGGGTTTTGACTGCAGCTTCCAGAGCTAAAATAATAAGTGTGAGTCATATCTCTCAGAGGGAATGGGTATAAGAGATAGGTAGGACAACATTCTTTACCTCTCCTGTCACTGTTGACTGTTTTCCTCTTTTTCTTCTTCATCTCCAAGCTTTTTTGGTTTGTTCTGATGTGATATCTCCTCCCTTAAAAGTATAGTCCTATTCATCTGCTGATACCTGTTGCAGTACCCTCCAGGAAGTGAAAGCCCTCCTCCATTGCTTAATGTTATACTTAATGTGTCTACAGGACACTGAGATCCAACTTTTGTTAGGAAATCTTCACCATGCAGCACAATTCACAATTGCAAAGATGTGGAAACAACCCAAGTGCCCATCAATCCATGAGTGGATTAATAAAATGTGGTACATGTATACCATGGAGTTCTCAGCCACAAAAGACAATGGTGATCTCTTGTATTATCCTGGATGGAGCTGGAGCCCATTCTACTTAGTGAAGTATCACAAGAATGGAAAAACCAGCACCACATGGACTCACCATCAAATTGGTATTAACTGACCAACACTTAAGTGCACATATAGTAGTAACATTCAGCAGTGTCGGGCAGGTGGTGGGGGGAGTGAAGGGATGTGTATATACACACCTAATGGTTGCAGTGCGCACCATCACAGGGATGGACGTACTTGAAGGTGTGACTCAGGTGGGGCAAAGGCAATATATGTAACCTAAATATTTGTACCCCCATAATATGCTGAAATAAAAAAAAGACAATCTTTACCATGGAATGTTCAAATGCCTAATGATGCATTGCTGGGACATCTGCTGATACTTCAATATTAGACAGATAACTTGAGCGTCTTTGTGCTGGATTTTCTATCATCAACACGACCTCTCTCCTTCCCATTTTAAATGCCACCCAACCAACATCACATAAAAAAAAAAATAGTAGAATGTGTCTTCACCAGATACAGCTGCAGGTGACAGATTTTCATGGTCCAAGAGAAGATGGATTTTTGTTACTACAGGGCCGGTGCAGTCAGATGGATGAGCAGAAGGTGAGCCTGTATGAATCGCCAGCTTTGGAGCTTCTGGAAGCTTCTGCTGAGATTTAAAAAATCTGCCTTAGCTTCAGGGTGAGCTTCTCTTTCCCCTTCTGAGTGACAGAAGCCTCTGTTTCCCTGCAGGAAAAGCTTTCTTCCTTGGAGGACCTGCAGCAGCTTCTGTTTACGTGGCAAAATTCTAACAGATGCCATCACCAATGGACAGGGCTGGTGGATTGGGCAGTCCCGAAGGGCTGCACTACAGTCTGTGGGTGAGCGATGGCTGGGCAGTAGACGAAAAAGAGCACACGTGGCTCTGCCCTCCATCGGAATGCAGAGACCTCGTTGATGGAAACAACTCTCTGATCTAATTATTTAATTCTAATTCATTACACTTGTTTCTTTTACATCAGCTAAACTCTCTCAATTCACACATCAAATGCATCGATGTCTATCTTCATGACCTTTTTATGTCCAAGTTAAGGTGACCTCAGTATTGGGAAGATGCATTTTTGGACAGCATACAAATGTATCTTTCACTTGCTTTATTAAGAGGTTTGGGAAATTATAAGTACTATAGATATCATGTCATTCGTTACCTTTATTTTATAATTGGAGAAAAATAATGTTGATTCACAAAGAGTAATTAGCTCTGGTTGGATCATGCCTGGGATGCTTGATTCTGAATAATCAGGCCAAAAATATTTCATATTCTGGTGTTGCAAAATAAGTCTGATACAGGTAATTATAATAATGAGATTTGTGTAACTACTGAGAAAATGTGGGCAATATTACAAAAGCAATTGTAACTTGAAACGGTTTCTTTTAATAGTGTTTAAAAACCCTGAGGTTTCATTTTCAAAACTGACTTTTTATAGAATATCTTTATTATAGAGCACATGTTTTAAATTACTAAGCAAGTGATAAATAAGACCACATTTAATCAATTTTATTTGTTGCAGTCTTGTTCAAATATATGCAAAATTGAGATTGAGAGAAGATAAGTTTCTACTCTCAGAAACAAAATTTTAAAATAAATAATGTCTTTTTGATTATTACTTATTTTTCTCTAAAACCATATACAGGTGCTGATTTTCTGACCTACTTTATGTGCTTGCATATTAATTTCACCAAACAACTGGTACCTTTTGCCAAGCATTCAAATGTTTAAACTAATTCAGTATGTGAAAAAAAATTTAATTTTACATGTCCAGTAGACAAACCCCTCCATTTTTCATTGAAAAAGGGCACTCAATATATCCTTTATGTCCATAGAAGTTTTGAACAAAATAAGAAAACTTATGTTTTAATCAATCTGCATAGCTACATTCCATAGGATTTTGTGCAAGGTGAGTAAAACCAGATGGCAGGTGCCCATCATATACTGCTGTTTAAAAGAAGCAAAATGAACAGATTTACGTTACCACCGCTGCTATTACTGAAGCAACGTCGATGCTTAGACATGCTCTAGAAAAAGTAGATTTCGTAAGTGCACAAAATAGAACATTCAATCAGCTTTGTTTGTTTAACATAGTCACTGTATGTCAGTGGGCACTGGGGAGCATTTGAAAAGTGGATAATTCATTGCCACATTTCTGTGTGCTTTCCTACCCAGGGGTATGTCCTGGACCAGGTGTGAGCAATGGGCTAGGATATAAACAAGCCAAGTGGGTTTCTTAAAGATCCTCTATGACCTGCATCCAGTCTCGGCCAAAATCTCATGGTTTTCCCCACTAAGGGAGCCCAAGTACCTGTGAATACACACACACACACACACACACACACACACACACACACACACACTCCATCAAAAGAAAAGCAAACATTTCATCCTAAGACCCAGTCACCATCATCTACTTTATTTTACAAGATGTCTCTTTGGCTCTTAAAAGCACTTAGTGGGTCAATAATTTTCAAGACCCTGGGTTCACCAATATTGGGCAGTGTAAGAATAGAAGCCCAGGAGTAGTGGGGGGAGGGAGAGAGAGAGAGACAGACACAGAGACAGACAGATAGAGAGAGACAGAGAGAGCAAGAGAGATTAGATTTATTAGGGGAATTGGTGCACATGATTATGGAGGCCGAGAAATCCCAGGGCAGGTGGTCTGCACATTAGAGACCCAGGGAAGGCACTAGTGTTCCTCAGTCCACGTCTGAAAGCCTCAGAACCAGGGAAGCCAATGGTGTAACCCTTGATCCAAGGCTGAAGGTCTGAGGACCTAGAAGAACCAAGATGCTGGCACAAGTCCCAGAGTGCAAAAACAGGAGAACCAGGAGTTCTGACACCCAAGGGCAGGAGAAGAAAGGTGTTGGAGCTCCAGAAGAGGGAGCAAATTCACCTTTCCTTTGACATTTTTGTTCCATCCATCAGCTAATTGGGTGGATCCTCATCACGTTGGGTGAGGGTGGATTTTCTTACTCTGTGTACTGATTCAAATGCCCATCTCCTCTGGAAACACTTGGACAGGCACACCCAGAAACGATGCTCTGCCAGCTATCTGGGCCTCCCTAAATACACCCAAGTTGCCAACTAAAATGAACCACTGGCAAAAGAACAAAAGAACATCGAAGGCAGATAAAATTCAGAGCCTCTCTGCCACAGGTTTTGGATACATTGGACATCTTCTCCCATCTGCCCACCCCCTCTTGTATCGGTGGCTGGATCAAAGTGTGTGTTGTTTAGTTCTTTTCTGTTTGGTTTATAGACATTTCCTCCATGTGAACTCTCCCCCTGCCGGGGATGGTTCCCTTTATCCTGTGATAAACTTCCAGGGTCTGTGTTTTCTCAATTGACAGGACATTCCTACCTAAGACCATTTTAGTGTCAGCAAACTGGAAATATTCTCATTAGGAAAAATTAACTCTGGTATTTTCACTGTTAAAAAGTTATGTGACTTCTTTCACAGTTTATAAAACCTCTCTATAAAACATCTCTGTATTAATCATTGGCGCTACTAGATATCCATCAATATGTTTTTTTTTTCAGTAGTCTTACTCTGTTGATAGCATAAACTGAACAAAATTATTATTTCTTAACTTATGAAGTATGGATCATCAATCCAGTAGACACGCTTCCTTTGGGAAAAATTATTCCAAACAGCAAATGTTATTCTTGAGGGAAAAAAACAACTCTATGACATTTATATTGTTGTATGATATATTTAATGGTACTTCAATCTCTGATTTATGAAAGAAAAAATATATAGTGAATGTAACTAGATAAAAATCTTATAAATAAACAAATCTAATAGATTTACTGGGCTTAATTGTTGGACTATATTAAAAACAAACAGTAAAGTATTTTTGACAATTTCTATCCACAATTATATTTTATCTATGCTAACTTCTACTATATCAAACCCTTTTGGGAAGACTAAATTTGCCTAAATGCTTTTTTTACAGTGATAGAGTGATTCAAGAGCCCCTTTTGCATTCTGGTAAACTTCTAAATAGTAAACTCTTTCAGCCAAATTTTGATAATTTGTTAGTCATGTTAATGTTCTTCATTTCATATTGTTTAAACAGAAGTACAACTTTTAATTATATCATCTTCTATAAAATCTTTATTACGTCCCAAGAAGATCAAGGTAGAAAGTTTGCTACATCCTTTCATCTAGAAATATAAGTACTTTTGGATCAGTCATTTAGTTTTGCTTAATCCAAATAGAATTCTCATATTTGACAAGTAATCAATTATCTACTCCCTACGAATCTGATAATCAATTCATTATGTGCAGCATAAATGAATATCAAATAACTTGAGGGAGCATCAGAATGCAAAATCTGAAATCGGGGGTCTGTATAACATGATGCAAATTTCTGAATTACATTTGTCTTAGAACTCTGGAAATATTCCCAGAACCTCAGATTTTGCTTGGCTTTCGGTTTCACTGAGTCAGGGTATACCCAGAGATTAGGCCTGCTAAATATCTTCATGAACAAATTTGAAACTCCTCAAATTATTAAAAGACATTAAATAAATATCTATGCACTGAGGCATACATTAAGGTAAAACCTATAGGGAAATACAGTATATAACAGATATTATGCAAAGCACCACACATGCATTACTTCTTCCAATTTTCACAGTTAACTATAGACGGCAGACACGATTATTATCCATAAGAAGACACTGAGATGCAAAGAAGTGAAACAATTTGGCCAGAGATATCTGAATCCTATAAAATAAAGACAAAATGTCAATCCAAGCCATCACCCTGTATTCCTTGTGTTATAAGCATAAGTTTGCTTCAATGTAACTATCTGGAGACCAGACTCAAAGTCTCATTTATATTTCATTTGAAACAAGTAGCTCGGAGCTAGGGGGTATTGGGATCCTCTGTACTGTTAAAAAGTAACCACATATTCTTAACAAAACATAAGGCTTAATTTGTATCATCCTTTTAAATTGTCTTCACTAAGGGGAGAGGATTTTCATTAGGTTGTCTCTTTGTTATCCTGGATGGAGTTATGGACATTTTCATCAACCAGGACATATTCACACAAGAGTGAGGGGAGAACAGAGAACTCTCCCGTGCAGAAAAATTGCAAATAATTTATATTGATACTATGCCTTCATAACTCCCCACTCTTTAAGTGTAGCTTGTGCATAGTGGCTTCCTTCCAAAGAGTCCTGTATGGCAAGAGGAGGACAGAATATCTTTATAGTGGGAAACCCTGTCTCAGCTTGGAGTTCAAAATTAACATCAAAAGTGACAAGTGCTATTGATAGTACACACTCTTTGCATTACATGATAAAAAAGGCATTTTACCTCAGTGGTCTTCCCCCCAAAATCCATATCTCCAGTGGAATCATGAGAAAAACAAAATAAGACAAGCCACTATGTATGTATGTTTTTAGTAGATGGCTCTTTTTTCTTTTTTCTCAGAGGGGAAACCTTTATTCTTTTTTTT
>NW_012151063.1:3213717-3238587 GCF_000956105.1 Propithecus coquereli | reverse complement strand
TAATATTCTATGTAAAAATTATAAATGTATGTATTAAATATGTGTGTTACATTGTCTTTGACATTTGCTACCAAATTTCAAAATTTAAGCAATATATTATCTTTTCAAAAGCAAGTGCTTTATTAAAATGTTGATTTTTGACATTTTCTAGAGTATATATAAGGAACTTGCAATATATTTCTGTAATGTTTACCTGTAAAATAAATTTTAAAAATCAACTTGCTTTTCTGGAATAATATTACAAAAGACATACTAATTCAAGAAATCCATGTCAGGCTACGTAAGTTCTCAGTGTTGGCATGGAGATAGAGATTACTAATTAATTACTAATCCTGGAAGCAGAGTGGATCGCTCCTACCTCCTCACTAAGGAAACACGTTTTTCTTAATATTAAGGCCATTTCCTCACACTGTATGAGGTGTGTTTTCATGCCAGCTCTGTCTTCAGAGACAATTTCTTTGCAGGGAGAGATAGTACCGTGCTTTTCTGTGTACCAGGTAGCTTAAGTAGTTTCTCTTACCAAGTATTTAATTGTTTCCATCGTTATTCACAACTTCCTAAGAATGGCTTTGTGGATGGCAAAATCAGCATTACATTCTTTCTGAGGCAAGTGGCAGGACAAATAAAGTCAACATGGAGAGAGAGAGAGAGAGAGAGAGAGAAATTTGCTATTATGTAAATCCACAATATATAGTACTCCATTTTCACTGGTTCCTATCCATTTGCTTGAAAGAAATACTTGTAACATTGAAACAAATAAAAGCATCTGCATAGGATGAGGAATCAACACCTAAGAAAAGTAGCAATTTAAAGTATCACTAGATAATCTAAATGACACTAAATAAGCTTCAGTTAAATTCACCTCTAGATGAGCTATTTCCGTATCTTTTGAAAATTATATTTTGTGTGTATTTAGAGTGGAAAGGCTTCAGTTTTAAGACTTAAATTTGCATTCCTTGATCATGCCGAGTTCTTGTTTGTCGTGTTCTCGGATGTGAAATTTGCAGGTGAAAGTTGGCATGTCAGGTTAGCAACTGAGATAATCTGGGGAGCAAAAAGTCTTAAATTCTGGCAACACTTGAGATGAATTAGAAGACAGAAAAAGAAAAGAAAAAAAAAACTACTAAGGATTAAAATAATTCAAATAACATTTGCCTCCCCAGTGCAGTAGAATGAGAACGTTAATGTTCCCATGGAAACACATTACACTCTTTTAAAGGCCAAATAAAAATGTTCATTATGCAAACGCTTATATTTACCATTACAATTGTCTCCTTGCTGCCAATGTTTAAAATGTAAGCCATTAATTGCAAGTCATCCAATATATTCAGTTTACAGAAGCAACTTGTTTTTTTTTTAGTGTCGAGTTTTTTTAAAGACACTAAACAAAGTTCTTCTTTAATAATAGGATTTTCACACTTGGTGTTTAACTCATTCACCTCACCTCCCTTGCTCTGATGCGTTCGTGATTGAAAATTACCCATGATGTTGGAGTCAACCGAATACTTCTATAACAAGGTGTGGTGGAGAATTTTAACAAATTTGTTCAGGACTTTCCTTTTCTGTGTCTCATGGAGCTTCCTGATGTTTCTTTTCAGTCACAGAGCCAGGACATACTGGGACTAAATTAGTAGGATACTTTATATCGTGGTCACTATGACCAAGAACTCTCTGTTTGGAACAAGACAGCCAACAGCAGCGATGCCTTTATAAAAAAAAGACTGACCATGTAGACCTATCGGTTAATAATAAATCAGCTAATTTCCAAAATGATAAATCTTAAACATTATAATTTACTTAACGAGGAAAAAGCAAACCTTTTTTCTTTAAAACTTATAAAAACACCTTGAAATATTTGACTAGGCAAGAAAGGGGTATTAAATTATTTTTGGAATATATCTGTAAGAAGTTTTTCCCTCTCTTTTTTCCCTTTCTTTTTCCATTTATAAGTCAATATACTTCTTTATATTTAATTAATAATTGATAGCACTGTCTCCACAATGAGCTTCCACTTGGCAATGATTTAACATAACACTGTCACTTTTAATAAGAAAGAAATAAATCAGACAGTGTTCCTATGTGACACAGTGGCATTTATAAAACACATATGTAGCTTAATGAGGACAGTATAAGGTTCATATGAATAAAAGGTGCTTGGATAAAACCTCAGACCGGACTTATGAGTAAAACTCACTCAGGAGGGGCATGATGATTCACTTTGGGATGGTATTCTCTTTCTTAAAAATATAAAATGATAGAAGCAACATCAAAACAGAGCACCCGAAGACATTGAGACACTAACAAAACAGGACAATCATTTCCTAGGGCTCTCTAAAGAGCTATGGTATAGCTGACCCTTGAACAATCCAGGTTTGAACTAATGGTTTCACTTATGAGTGGATTTTCTTCTGTCTCTGCCATGCCTGAAACAGCAAAACCAACCATTCTCCTTCTACCTCCTCAGCCTACTCAATGTGAAGATGATGAGGATGAAGACCTTTTTGATGATCCACTTCCACTTAACGAAGAGTAAATATATTTTCTCTTCCGTATGATTTACTTAATAATTTTTTCTTTTCTATAGCTTACTTTGTCATAAGAATACAAGATCTTATGTACATATATATAACGTACAAAGTATGTATTAGTTGACTGCTCATATTATTGGTAAGGCTTTGGTCAATAGTAGGCTATTAGTAATTAAGTTTTGGAAAAGTCAAAAGTGATGGATGGATTTTTGACTCTTCCTAACCCCCATGTTGTTGAAGGGCCAACTGTAATGCAATTGTGTTGGTGAGGTTGAAGACCTGACAAAGTGAGATTTATTCCAGAAGCAGGTAGAGATGATCCAAGCTAGTGCTTTGTGGTAATAAGGATTAGCAATGTTCCATGGAAGGTTGGGAACTTGAGTTAAGGAGCTTCCTGATAGAGAGACAGCCATGGAGAGAAACAGATGTCTACCTTTCCTAGGCTTTCACAGAGCTTCAGAGATGTTAGGGTCCGGGCACTCTCACAGACACAGGTGCAAACTTTAGAATGAAACCAAGCTCCCAATGGCTCAAAAAATGGGACTGGTCCCTCCACCAAGCCCCCCACAATTGGTGTCTCACTTCGCTCATCACAAAGTGGCTAAGGGTGTCAAACAAAGATATGGAATTATAAAGGAAATACAATCCGGTTGTCTCAGGAAACATTACCAATACCATGCAAAAAATGTGTTTATCATAGTTATTCTAAGTAAGCTAGCTGAGATTTTAAAGTTGTACATTTCATAGATTTCTTTTTCATTCTTGATTTGTTTGCCTCTCCCAAGTCAGAGCTTCAAGCGTGCCCATCCCCCAAGCAGTGAACAGCACACCCATTTAGGTGTGAATATACCCATCCCTCCTCCCCCCTCCCACCTGCCTGACACCCAACGAATGTTACTTCCATATGTGGACGTGTGTTGATCAATTAATACCAGTTTGATGGTTAGTACATGTGGTGCTTGTTTTTCCATTCTTGTGATACTTCACTTAGTAGAATGGGCTCCAGCTCTATCCAGGATAATACAAGAGGTGCTAGATCACCATTGTTTTTTGTGGCTGAGTAGAACTCCATGGTATACATATACCACATTTTATTAATCCACTCATGTATTGATGGGCACTCGGGTTGTTTCCACATCTTTGCAATAGTGAATTGTGCTGCTATAAACATTCTAGTGCAGACATTTTTAATAGAATGTCTTTTTTCCTTTGTGTAGATGCCCAGTAGTGGGATTCCTGGATCAAATGGTAGTTCTACTTGTAGCTCTTTGATGTATCTCCATACTACTTTCCACAGAGGTTGTACTAGTTTACAGTCCCACCAGCAGTGTGTAAGTGTTCCTATCTCTCCACATCCACACCAACATTTGTTGTTTTGGGACTTTTTGTTAAAAGCCATTCTCACTGGATTTAGCTGATATCTCATTGTGGTTTTCAAAGGACATGAGCAGAAATGTTTCAAAAGAAGACAGACTAATGGCCAAGAAACATATGAAAAAATGCTGAAAATCGCTAATCATCAGGGAAATGCATTGGTTCTTTGGAATGCACGTGAAACTCTCTGCTCTCGACAGCCGTGATTGTGGGAGAACAAATACCCTGACTTTGATGGGAGAAGGCTGGGGTGTGCCAATGTGAAACTATTCAGTGTCTGGGTGATGATACGGATGGTGCGAAATGAAAATCATCTGACCTAACGGATCACGAATTTGTTCAACATTTGCTTTTTTTCCCCTCTTCTTCTGATTACCGGCTCTACTAAAGTGTCTGTGATATTGACACGCAAGAGTGCAAGGGACTTGAAGCAAGAAACTTTGCCTTTAGCTCCCAAGTAGCTGAGTGCTAAAAAACCAATTAAGAAAATATGCAGGAATGATAGGGGCTGGGGAAGGGATCACTATGCTTAGAAAATGGAACAAAAACAAATCTAGGTCGAGTTTTACATGCTGGTCAAAAGATGCTGCATATCTAGACAGCAATTGAGCTTAGTTAAAAAGAAAGAAAGAAAGAAAGAAAGAAAGAAAGAAAGAAAGAAAGAAAGAAAGAAAGAAAGAAAGAAAGAAAGAAAGAAAGAAAAATTTATAAAATGTTTGAGCCAGTGATATTTAGCAGGTCATCAGTAGACCTTAACCCTCCTGTTCTGTTGGATGTATATCATGCTAAGTATTCTTCCAAGTATTTAAAGGAATAGAGAACTTCAAGGAAAAATGTAAAGTGAAATAAAAAAAGAACAATCCACAGTGGTGTTTTTGTCTTGGGAATATGACAGAGAGAGAAATGATGTCAGGAGGGAAGAAAGGAAGCAAAGAAGGAAGACAGGGAGATGGGGAGAGAAATAAAACAAGAGAACCCTTTTAGATGTTGATTCCACTGGAAGTTCCTAAGTACTCCACCAGAGATCCAAAGACAGTTCCTTCTGGAGCAATGACTAGACACAGCAAATACTTCTGATGATAATCTAGAAAATGCACAAGTGCCATTGCTCTATTGCTCTGTAAGTCCAGCAAGCGATATAGAAACACTCTGCATTTTATAGCATGGATACATACTTTAAAAGTCATCAATCAAGCCAAATCTTAAATGTGAATTATCCCATTTCTCTAGCTGAATTCCAATAAGCAGATATTTTTGTATGAAAATGAATGCAATATCTAAAAGCAGGAGGAAACTTCTTTCTTCTTCTGAGGGTGGCTCCTCAGGAATTGTGTTTGGGAGAATTGGTAAGAATTGAAAACAAATCAAATGGTGAGATGTCCTGGAAAGGAGGTTTATTATATATTAAATTATGTTATGCCATATATTGGCATATTCTATAAATTTTAACCAATTTTGCTCTTCAGAAATGTTGCCTCTGCTCACAGAGAAATAGCCCTTTAATTAGAAAACACAAGACTGATGTACCCACAAATCCTTGGATACCAGTCTAAATATCTAAAGGCTGGATTAGGCCTTGTTGTACATTAGCTCATCACTACACAATTTTTATAGTATCTAGACCAGAGGCTGTCAATCTGCTCATAATGGTAAATAGACTGAGCTTTAATACATCACTACCAATTACAAAAGCAACCAAAAATGATTTTTTTCATTGAAGTAAGTCACAATTAATTGAACAACTTAGTTCCCCAAATCAAAATCACATGTCTGAAGCCAGTGAAATGATATATTCAATGTGTTGAATTTATAGGATAGGAGATTATCATAATTAAACAAATACAGTTTTCCCTCCAAATTCATTATAATTCTTTTCAATCATATCCCATTCTGAATGGACCAAGGATCTTTTCCCTTCTAGGATGAAGATACAAAAGTCTGTGTTTCTCAATAGCAACATGAATTTACCAAAAAAATAAAAAAAGAAAGAAAGAAAGAAAAGAAAAAAAAATTTTTTTTTTTTTTTTGAGACAGTTTCACTGTGTTGCCCGGACTAGAGTGCCGTGGCGTCATCCTAGCTCACAGCAACCTCAAACTCCTGGGCTTAAGCAATCCTTCTGCCTCAGCCTCCCGAGTAGCTGGGACTACAGGCATGCGCCACCATGCCCGGCTAATTTTTTCTATATATTTTTAGTTGTCCTATTAATTTCTTTCTATTTTTAGTAGAGATGGGGTCTCGCTCTTGCTCAGGCTGGTTTCGAACTCCTGAGCTCAAACAATCCGCCTGCCTCGGCCTCCCAGAGTGCTAGGATTGCAGGCGTGAGCCACTGCACCTCGCCAGAAAAAAATTTATTACTTCTAAGTGGTGATATTAAATCTGATCAAAAAACTAACAAAAATATCTCTTCTAAAATATTTTTCTTGTTAGATTTGTTGTGTGTATGTTTTGCTTTATATCTTATTATTATTTTAGTGAAAATACTCACGACTTTAGGACTTTCCAAAAGTTCATTCGGGTGAACATAAGAGCAGCGTTTTAATTGAATCATGCTCAGCTTCCGGGAAAAATATGTTACAGACATATGCTGCTATACATTAAAATAATTTGAAGTGGAAAAAAAATGACACCTCTTCTGCATACGTACACATATGATCTGCAATGGAAATGAGCTAAGGTTTAAAAATATACATGCCTCTCTAATTCAAAGTAAGTTACCATAAAAATGGTTGGCATGATAGCCTTCTGAATCACACATGAACTTTTCTTGTAACCCAACCTCAGTGGAGCTACCTCTTGTTTCTGTGGCTGGGCAAATAACACGTGGTGGTTCATTTAATCAGCAGCCTCAGAGACCAGACATTCTTTAATAATTCACCTTTCTTTTAGAAAGTTTGTGTTTTGCCTAAAAAAAAAAAATAAGTGTTTATTCTAGAACTGGATCCCTTTTCCCATTTTCTAAAAAACTCCCATGACAATGAAGTGGGTTGCAGATGAATTCACGGGGGTTTGGGAAAGGAAAAAATTGAAGACCCAGTGTCTTTATTTCATATTGAATATAGGATTCTAATTGTGATTGTATCAAGCTCCACTCTACAAGATTTATCAAAGCAAGTTAAGTTACTTTTATGAAATTTAGAAATGAAACAGAAAGCCTACACATTATCTCTTCTCTCTGGGTCTATTTGCAGCACATTTGTAAAAATCGACTGTTTGAACTGCGTTATGTTTGCCTTCTTTCTCAGCCTAAAATCCAAGGTCCTGCATTAAAATAATTCCCTCAAGAGCATGGTTTTCCTGTTTCCTTTCTTGTCATCTATATACCTTGTTTTAATAACCAGATCTCTGGTTAAACCAGTGATTAGACCATTGCCTGACTGTACTTGAATAGCTAAATATTGCCAGAGAAACACACACGACCCCGAACAATGCTCTCCCGTTACAGGCAAGAACCCACTCATCCAGTGGTTTCCCACTCTCCACCAATGCTAATAACCTTCTTCCAGGAAGACTCCTCTTCTGATATGAGTATTTCAAATCTTTCTCTCTCCACTTCAAATCTTTTTACCAGAGGACACTCAAGCCCTCTCTCTGAAAGTATCGCCTTATTCTTCACAGAGCACACGAAGCCCCTCAGAACAGGAGTTGATCTCAAATAGATAAAGCTGAGAGAATTATCTTTATCCAGTCTTTGCCCCTCTCATGTTATAATAGATCAAATGTCACTCCTTCTAGCAAAGACTTCGATGTGTACTTGATTATGGGTTTCTCGTCTGTAGATGTCTCCAGTGTTCATCATACAAATTATCTCTTATTTCTGTTTTATCTTTTTTTGTTTCAGCATATTGCGGGGGTACAAATGTTTAGGTTACATATATTGGCTTTGCCCTGCCAGAGTCAGAACTACAAGTGTGTCCATCCCCTAGACGGTGCGCACCGCACCCATTAGATGTGAATATACACATCCCCTCTCTCCCACCTTCTGTTTTACCTTGAGTCCATGCCTCTGTATTTTTCCCACATGCAAAGAAGCATGCTCTTTCATCTCCAATATTAGAACACAAAAACTGTTTAATCCTATTACTCCTACTCTTGTTTTCTTCTACCTTCTCAGAGCAAATAAAACATTATTAAGAAAATTGTCTAGGTCCGTGTTTCTGCTGTTATTCTCTCTCTAACAACGTCGAGTGTCATTCTCTGTCCTTTCTCAACTTCTCGCAGCCTCCTTGAACTAACTGAAACGTTGCACATACATCTGTCTGTTCTGATACATTTATTTTATATAACTTGACAACCATCTCTTCCTTGATGGGCTTGTAGCATTTGTCGTTAAATCCAATTTTGCCTGCCATCTTTTCTAAGATTACACCTTTGCATAACTATATTTTTGCAGTCTGCTCATGTCTCTTATTGTCCTAGATATTTTAATTCTTGTCAAATCAGACTTTTATATTTGCTATTTCCCTGGAAACAATTCACTAGGGAAGCAGTGCGGTTGTTTATTCAGAATGGTCCTTTGAATAACGACCCTCTTCATTACTCAAAGAAAACAGATCCTTAAAGAAAACAGAGGCTCTTAGAAAAGGCTCACTTATCAATTGCTCCAATTTATATAAAGAATGAAGTTCAGCCTGCTTGACAGTACTTGGAGAGTCCTCTGCAGTCAAACCATGCAGGAAATGGATCCAGGGACCCCTGGGATCTGTCCCAAATAGACTCAGCTGCACTGTCTCAACCCCCTAGTCTTTTCCGTTTGGGGTCACACCCAGGTGGCCATGTCTGAAGCAGGAAAATATCTTAATAATAATGGGCAACCATAAATATTTACGGGATAAATCAATGTGAGGAGCTTGGGAAACAAAGCGTGCCAATCACATACGACCAGCGGCACTGACACCTACTGAATGCATCTCCTAGCCCTTCGTGACCCATCTGCAATGTGAGCACCCTGAAGTGTGTTTTGTAAGAGTGACTATTTATTAAAAGTTATATTGCGGTCCCTAGCATTTCATGATCACATGGTAGTGAATAGCATTATCCTTTGAATATCCTTAAGCCTTCTCTCCCTAAATTTTTCTGTTTTGATTGCAACGCACCAGGCTAGCATTTTTCAGAGATCTCAGTTGCAATTATTTTATCTATCCATTAGGCTTCCTTAAATATGTTTTTCCAAAGTCCTCATAGCTAATTTTATAACCACCTGATCACGGCCCTCTTTATAAATAAATATGGTTTTATAAATAAATAAATAAATATAAATATGATTTTAGAGGGCATGGTCAATGTTCTCTTCATTGTATCTGTAATTATATCTCTGGTGGTGTTGTAAATACTAAGCATGTATTTGTTCTTCAAAGAGTGTTTGGATAAATGATCGGGTAATAAAGCATTCAGGAAATTTTAGATTAACGTAAGCTTATTTGGAGAATAGATACGTTTTATCATTTAGCAGATTCCATTATTGGAAACAATTAATATATGTATATATGTGTGTGTGTGTTTCTATGTGTATCTATATATGTTCTGTATAGAGTGCTGTATATATATTTTACTCATAGATATCTTTATTAAATATGTATTGATATATATATTATTATTATGAATCAGTCAGGGTTTAATTAGATGAGCAGAACCAGTATAAGATATATATATATATCTAGATCTATATCTGTATCTCCATTTCTATCTCTATATATCTATCTATATCTGTATCTACCTATCATCTATTCCATCTATTTTTCTATCTATCTATCTATCTATCTATATTTTACCTGATCACATCACAATCAGGATGGAACTTATGGGCACTGTCTAAGCTACGATCCATAAGTAGTCTCTCTCTCTCTCTCTCTCTCTCTCTCTCTCTCTCTCTCTCTCCTTTCTTCTCTCTAAAAATAAGTGGAAGTAATATGTGTCCAAAAACACAAACTTGAGCAATTGCTTACCCAAATCCCTTGTTTCTTGCATTTTTTTGTTTTTACTTTTCATGACATAGGTTCACATATACATCATGGTCTCCAAGTTCTCAAGCCCAAAAGAATCACTGAGGTCCCTGGCATTTCAGACACCCTGGCGGGCACTTGAGTTCAAGGAAATTTCTTCCACCCTTAAAATCCCCGAACCTCTGTGGCAATGTGACTTTCCCCTGTGGTGAAATACAACTGCAATAAAGAAAAAAACAGGAGAGAGTGAAAAAAGAAAATCCTTGATACTGACTATTTTAAATAACATTTCAGTATGCGGTCTAAAAATCTACCCACTCTGTAAGACCCACAGCGAAGAGCGAATATTGTTACTTAATTTCTCTTCTCCATTTCAATGTTTTCCCTTTTCATTCTGCTCGTTAGCTCTCACTAGATTTCATTCTTATTTTTCCGTTTCCTTATTTTTTTATTCCACTGCAACTTCGTTCATTTGTTTTCTGAGCTAAGATGGAGCAAAATAAATCACAGGAGAACAGGAAGAACTGAAAAAACTACTAATCAAATGATAATCTGTCTTTCTTTTGGTTAACATTAATAGCTAATAGATATAAGAAATGAAGAAAGGCCATTGCTATTGTAGTTCAGTAGCTGCAGACCTTATAGTTTGGGAGTAGAAATGCCTACATTAAAGTTTTAAAAGCTCCTTTTTTGATATTTCTATGTACTAAGTCGAGATGACTATAGCTTCCTCATTCCTACTTAATGCTCAGGATAAAATAAACACTCAACAATATTATAGCAATTAGTTAAATTCACAAATGACAGTGAATGGTTAAAACAGAAATATGAGAAAATAGTGAACCGGCCAACCATTTTCACGAATACATAGTTTGATTTTGGACAGCACGAAAACATTCCATTTAAGAGTATAGAAGATCTAGATAAACATTGAGAGCTGAAGAAACCATGTCATTATGCCACATTAAATATTAGAAATATCCCTGGCCTAAGTTCGTTCTACTTGCTAAAAACCCAATGTTTGAAACTAATTGCTTGTCAGTGGTTACCATAATCTGATTACATTTCTTAATGACAAACTAAAAATTGTTGGTCTTAAGTAAGGGTAATTAATGATAATCTATCTTGTGCTGGCATAAACTTCTGGGAGCTGCAATTTCTTGCCAGTGTAAATGACTCAGAAATGAGCCAGTGACCCACGTGGACCTAACACGTAGAACCACTCAGCCATCTCCTAAAAATTATTTCAGACACAATGTAAACACTGAGAGGCAGATTGCTGAAATACAAAATTGGTGGTTAGCTTGTTCAGTGTAATTTGTAGTCATTTCAAAATGCCAAGTAGCTGTTGTAAACATAGCATTTACCTGTAACATGTTTAAGGTGCTGTCAGTTTTTTTTTCTTTTCTTTTCTTTTTTTGGATTACAACGGTAAAGAAACATGAGGCATTGGGATGATTAAATGCCCAGGGCTTAAGAAAGTGTGAGTAGCTGGCGGTATGTCTAAATTGAATAGAAGTCATTTCGAGGCTTCTAGCTTCAAAACTAAACCACAGCTTACTCTCTGAGGCATATTAACATCATAATTTATTAGTGTTTTACTTTTAAAAACACAGTAAGGCAGTTCAATCATCACCCCCTCTTTCCACTGTTCAAAGATGCTTATTTTAACCATAAAGTGAAGAAATTTTCTAAGTGGTCCAAAAATCACGAAATGCTTTCCACAGATCGGTGTTAACTGATATTGCTATCTTCCATTTATCTCACCATTGTTAGAAATTGGCAGATAAATTATCAATAGACATTCTGGTATCTCAAATGCATAAACTCCATCAGCCATTATGGGTATGGCATTTATTTTTCAGAGGAATTTATTATAAATAAAAATTTTAAAAATTAATAAAATCTTAACAATTAAACATATATGTGTGCATATTTTGTGTATTTGTATAGAAAATATTGTATACATATATTGCCAAGTTTTTTTAACATCACTCAATCTCTTCAACTGTCATGAGGTTGGTTTAACTATCTATGATGATTACAAGATAAAAAGATATAAATTATCTAAATTAACATTGAACATAGTACCATATATCTTTTGTGGGGCCTGTGTTCACAGTAGTTCTATATTTATATTTATATTCCATCAATCCATCCTTCCTTTGCTTTGTTCCTTCCATCTTTCCTTCCCTCCTTCTTTCCCTCCCTCCTTCCTTCCTTCCCTACTTTCTTCCTTTCTTCCCTCCTCCTCCCTCCTTCCTTTGTTCTCCTTTTTCCCTTTCTTCCTTTCTTCTCTCTCTCCCCCCCCCTTAACCAATTCTATCTTTCTCTTTTCCGATCACTCAAAATCATCTAAAATTTTTTCTATTTTCTTTGCTAAGTCTTTCCAACAGCAGTGCATTTCCTGTTTATCTTTGAATCATTGTTCTTCTTCCTTATGTTTTAAACATTTTCACTTATTTCATCTGCATTTCTCTTTTTAATCTCAAACTGTAAATGACCTCTACAAGTCAGTGTTTGGAAGCCATCAGATCCGGTAACCAACAGACTGACTGACATTCCATCACCTCTGACTTGCCGTCCATTCAGAGATTGATGGCTGGCATTGTATGCTTGCATCATCAGGTAACTGCAAATCCACGTGCAAAATGGCTAGCACTGTGCCTCATACAACAAGTGGACTTTATCACAATTGGGTTGTAACGAGTCCAATTAGCTATTCATTCCATTATGTGGTCTTCTAAGTACTGAAGAAAACCAATAATCATTGGCAGCATGAAAAACATATTGGCTTTGTGTATCAGTTTGTTAAAAGGTATTCATGAAAAATAATAACCTGCAGTTACTATTCTCAATAAATTTATGTTTCTCAACCCCATATGCATTGTATACTTTAGGGGCAATGTGTTCTTTCTGGAACACAGCTCAGATTCTTATAGGCTCTGTTCCATATGTGTGTGTATGTATACATGGTTTGGTTAAGAACAGTGTAGGAAGAAATACCTTTGGTGGTCTCTAACTATGGCCACGACCATAACAGTGTGCTATAAGTCTATAAGCCACACTCTTTGGGAGGTGGCATATACCTGAGAATTTTGGATGCTAAAGGCCAGTGAATTGTATTAACAGTCTTCATCTTTTCTGTCTTCTCCAACTGATGTTTCTAAGGGCTGAGTATGAATAGATTAACCATCATTCCTCAATCTGGTTTATAAGTGCACATAATTCATCAATTTCCTTAGTTTCTAAATGCCATGAGTTTTTCACAATCTCTCAGTTGTATTATACCATTTGATTATTATAAACACATTTTTACATTAAGGTGGGCCTTATCAATAAAAATAATATTTTCTGCATAGCTGTGTTCGATAGGTCATTTCCCAAATTCTGATCAAAACATCTGCAAAAATACAGGGGAAGAATCCAAATGGTTGTAAAATGTATGTGTTATTTATACGTCAACTTCAATGAGAAAGAAGTATTTAATATACAGATACATTGTATATTATTAAATGCTGCGTGGGGCATCTCTATTTTGGAGACATAGGTGCATGTAAAAACATTGAAAGCACATGTTAGAGGAAATTCTCTGCATAGAAGAGAGAGGACATAACTTTTTTGTTGTGAAATTTTTATGGACACAAAATAGTTGTACATATTTATGGCGTACATGTGATATTTTGATACAAGCATACAGTGTGCAATGATCAAATCTGGGTAATTGGGATATCCATCACCTCAATTATTTATCATTACTGTTTTGAAATATACAATAAATTACTGTTAACTATGATCACCCTATTGTGCTACCAAATACTAGATCTTATTCTATCTAACTGTATAATTTTTTACTGATTAACCAGCCCCTCTTTATCCCTTCTCCCCCTTAACCTTTTCAGCCTCTGGTATCCATCATTCTACTCTCTGTCTCCATGTGTTCAATATTTGGAAATTTTAGCTCCCACATATGAGTGAGAACATGTTAAATTTCTTTTTCTGTGCCTGGCTTATTTCACTTAATACGACGTCCTCCAGTTTCATCCATGTTGTTGCAAATGACAGGATTTCATTGTTTATAGTGGCTGAATAGTATTCCATTGTGTGTGTGTACCACACTCTCTATACCCATTCATACACTGATGGGCACTGGTTGATTCCACATCTTGGTCATTGTGAATAGTGCTCAGGGAACACAGGAGTGCAGATACCTCTTTGGCATACTGATTTCCTTTCTTCTGGGTATATACCCAGCAGTGGGATTGCTGGATCATATGATAGTTCTGTGTTTAGTGTTTTGAGGAACCTCCATACTGTTTTCCATGGTGGCTACACTAAGGATGCCAACCAGTGTCTACTCTTAGGACTGTAGAAGTGAATTGACGACTTGGTTTCAGAAAGCCAGTGATCTTATCTAGAGACAACCATGCTCTCAGAACTCTTCTGCTTAACATGAGAACAATAAGGGATATCTTGGAATAATTACAGAGGATAAAAATATATGTAATATAAATTATCTCATTTGCACTCATCAGGGCAAGAATTGCAGTAAGTGTGCATAATTGATGAACTAGAGACCATTTACATTCTACTTGCTTTGTGAGGATAAATTTAGATTTTTTTTATCGAAGACTACTAAACATACATTCTTCCTCTGATTAAACTGAACTTCTATACCTGAAATTAGCCTAATCAAAGAAAAATCAACTTGGTATAGCAAATAGAGATGGCTTATCTTCTAATTTCACACATAATCATCTCCCTGCTTGCTTACTGATAGGAAGTTAATCAAACTGAGAAATCTACAAGGGTTTATGTGCCTATAAATATTAACAATGTCTACTTGATGGGTTTTCTTTTCCAAAATACATTTCGTAAAAATCTATTTCTTTGTGTGTAACTATAAATATTTTACTTACATTATGAATATCTCTCATTTACATCGAACATATTTGATACATTTTGTATACCCAACAAATAGGTAATTATTTATGAAAGAATATGGAGTACAATACTTTAGAAGATTAAAAAGGAAAGAATATAAATATAATCTGTAACCAAATTTTGGAGCTAAATTTCTAAATGTGCTTTATTTTTAAATGTATAAGCTTAACTGTACATCCAAATCAGAAACCAATCTATAATTTTGTCTTCTCTGGCAAATGCAGAATGACAATAGTTAGACTGGAGAAAATTAATCATTTTCACATTTAGAAAACTGTAATATAAATCTTCCAATGAATTTATAGTGTACTCCAGGCAAGTCAAGAATGCCTTTACATTTGAAAAGGACTTAAATCAAGTTTTGTTTTCACTAGTCTTCACATTAATCCTGAAACATAAAGTACCTTTCACTTTTTGGTCACTGAGAAGCAACTAATCTTAGAATGTTAATTTTGAATATCTAATTTTGTTTTCTTGAGGTAACTTTGGTTTCCAAGAACTTTTTAAAGCACAGAAAATATGTCCAAGTGCTCAGAGATATTAACAAAATGTTATTTTCAAGAAGGTACCTCCAGAGATTATGGAACAACTTGATGTTAAGATATTTTCTGAAATTATTCAAACCATAACTAATGTGTGCACAGAAATGCATAAGCAGAAATTTGCCTTTTTGAAATATAGAAGCTATTGCCAAAGGGCAGTTAAAATTTCCTCGAGGAAGATACCAAGGCCAGATTATGATGCTACTTTTTTATATTTTAATATTAACTTGATATATTTAAATTAACACTATTGATAACTGTTATTGTATAATATTATGCTTCATGCCTTATCAACTGATTATTTATTTAAGAATTAAGTTGATTAAATATTTATTTTATTTTCTCATTTGTTGATAGCCTTGACAAACTCTCAAATTTCAGTTTTTCTACTTTCTAATTTATTATACCTTTAAAGATAATGACAAATGCCATTCAGAGATTTTTTTTAAAAAAAATAAGACCTTTACAATATTGTTATCTTACTTAAAATCATGATGAAATAAATTTTTTGTCATCAATTATCTTTGAGCATGTCTAGAATGTGTGTTCACATGACTAAAAGTGCCATTGTTGAATCTGTATCAATTAATATCTTTAGAAATACTAAAATATTTAGATAGCTTTTACTAACCCCCTCAATATCTATGTCTATGTCTATATATGTTCTTACAATCTTTACCTGCAGTGCAAGGAAAACCAATCAAACTCAATATAGGTAGTTGAGAGCATTAGAGGAAGGAGAGAATTTTATTTAATATTTTTTTCTCCTTTAAGCTTACTGAGTTTCATGTTTTTGTCACATAGGCATACATTATTTTATAATAAATAAGACAGGAAAGGAAAAAAGTCAACTTGAAATGTTACATTAATGCAATAAGAGAGATGATTCATAAAATATATAAAATAATTCCATTGCAATGGTCTGTAAATAAGGTATAGCCTATAGCCATTTTATAAATAGGAACTAACTCTTAACTTTAAATCAAGAATATGAAGTGAAGAATGATACCTTTGTATAATGGGCAATATTGGTAAGAGTTTATAGCACAATACTGTGGCTTTAGTTCCAGGAAATAAGTGAAATGTATTTGCATTCAAAAGAATGATTTTTTTTTTCTTGAAGTGGTAAATTCATAGAACAGTGTTTGCTTATATAATCATCTTGATGGATAAATCAAACAATTAAAAAATTTAATCCCAACCCTATACAAATTTATTCTGTTACATGATATGTACATATACTTGTGTCGCTTTAATTTTCTGTTAATGTAACAAATGACTCATAATCATCTTCATAATTATTCCATTATTGCATGTAATATTTTAGAGCATTTGATATGTGGTCTAATTATTCGTGCATGGCAAACTGCAGCCCGTGGTGTTTTAGTTTCACGGGACCATGGTTTGTGTCCTGGTGCAATGTTCGCCTGCCAGTTTCCCCCATAACATTCCCTCCTATGTATAAACCTCAGGTACTATTTCTAAACCCATCAGACTCTATATTTGATAATCTCTCTCTGTGTCTGTCTCTCCTCTTCCTTTTTCTTTTTCTCTTTTCTAGAATTCTTGAAACCCAATTGCTTTCAATTAAGCTTCAGTAAAAGTGAATTAACAAAAATACGCACACTGCTAAAAGTAGTAAAGTAAAAGATTTGTTTGAAAATCTCCACTTCTCACCAATATTCTGGCTCTCTAAGTGTAATGGCTTAAGCTGTTCTTTGTTCAATATTACTAAATAATACAGTTTTACCATATATAGTGATAAAATTGTATTATTCATATATATAGTAATATATATATGGAAACTTGTTGCTGTCCTGCTGTGATGCTGTGATTAATGATTAATAAAAACTCGGTTTGCATCTGTGACCCCGTCTTCTTTCTCCCTTGTTCTCAATTACAGAAGCATCACTGCTTTCAGCCACCTTTTCGTGAACATGTAACTATGAATTGAAATAAGTAATACAATTGAGATTGCATCTTTTGTTGCATCAACTAATGATGATATACCCTAGCTTCTTGTCCTGTTAAGATTTCTACCCCTGCATCTCTCAGTTAATGCATCAGGGAGGGATAACGGACACATTAATTCACAAAGGAAATATTGAAATGTCTGCTATGCTCTGTGATTCCCACATGGTTAAAATGCTGGAAATGCACTTTGGCAGAAGATGATATGCAGGGACTGGGTTCTAGCTTAAGCTACATGATCAGATTCTGTGCTGCTTTACGCAGCTGCTCGTGTCACTGCAAACTCATTACGATGCAGAATAGTTGCTACCAAGTATGCTTTGCTTATCCCCAGAATCCTGAGCCAATATTTCCCTTTATTATCGCTTTTGAGGTCACTTTAGTTTTTAGTGAACCCAAAACTTGGCATTTCTCAGCATAAACTCAGTTTAGTAATTTTGTATTAACATGGATTTGAAGTATATATATTATGTAACTATTGACATTATTTAACTTACTGACTTTTCTTGAATTCCAGGATTTTTTAACTTATTTAAAACGATAGAAATGCACGTAAAACAATCATACATTTACACAGAAAGCGTATGATTATGCCATTCTTAAAAACAACATATTTCTATAGAGTATTTGAACAGTACATGTTTTTTGAATGAATGAACATAAGAATAATATATAAAGGAAACTTTGGTGAGTGTTAAAATAAGGTAAAAAGAAAAAAACACCTTAAATACTAAATCTTCTTGTTTTTATGAGTACTTAAAACATATGAGAAATGGCAATATAAAGTGTAATTCTTCATTGTTTAGCAACAAAAAATTAACTTTATCCTTTGGACAGAAGTAGATATTATATATATTATATAATAATTACTTACACAGTATATATGCACACAGAATTATATATTTCTTTTTAAATGTTTTTTCAATGTACATACCACTTACAAAAATGGAATCAATCTAACATTTTTCCAACATTTAACTTAAAGTCAGAAAAATGGAGAATATTTAAATAGGAGAGCACATTAAAAGCCCCAACTTAAGTATTATAAAAATATCTGTGTAACAGAAACATTTGTATCCCCTTAATATTTTGAAATAAAAATGTTAAAGGCAAAAAAAAAAAAAAATAGTAGGTATTCCTACAATCATTTAACTAGGATATGTCCCAACATTTTCCAAAAGCAACTCTTCTAATACCACTTCCTTTTTCACGCCAGGAAGATAGGTTTATTAGGGGAATGGTGTTTTACTGGAAATTATGACATTTGGAAATGAGTAGAACTCAGCTGAAAAGTTAGCATGGATATTTATTAGCTATCTGGAATTGGCAATTGGCTACATATGAAATTCAATTTTCTCACCTGTAAATTGAAGAAAATGTCTATTGCCCAAATGTATTATGGAATAAAAATAAATTAAAGAGGAAATTTGACACTAAATTGAATAGACAATTTTGATTTTTCATAAAGTCAAAATTGATATGAGAAGTAGCATTAATTTAGGGGGGGAGAGACAGAGAACCTATGAAAGCAATCTTATATGTTTTAATTTAGAAGTTTTCAACACATAGTTGTGACCTTCTTTATTTCTAATCTTTAAAAATAATTACACATCTGGCTTCAATACTAAGACATTGTTAGAAATTAAGACTCCAGAAAAAAAAAAGAAAATGCAAAATACTAACATTTGAAATATCAGGCATTTGGTTTCTCTTTTTATTTCTTTGTTAGTTGGCCGGTTGGTTTTCTTTTTATTAGGACCCTTGAAAGACATTGTTCATTCCAGCGAAAATAAATTACAAAAACAAAGAAGGAAAAAAAAAAAAGAAGAGCCTGTCCAGGTTCTTTGATCTTGGACACCAAAGGTCTCTGTCTTCTGTGGTAGTGCTCTAAGAATTACAGAGTTTTGGAGCTTTTATTAATTTAATGGTTGAATTGCATTCTCTGGAGGCCACTTACATAAATAACACTTAGCAGAAACAGCTAAATTGTGAGAGATGAACTTTGACAGAGTCGTGTTTCCTCTTTAACTGGACAAGCAGTTAATGGGTGGGAAAAAAAACAGTGAAGCTGAAAGGAAACATTTGCTAACAGACAGCGGAACATTTTAAATGGGATATTTTGTAATTAAATGTCTTTGGTTTGTTAGAGTAGAGAGCTAGTGTCGCTGGAAGCTTGACCCCAGAATGGATCGGTTAGCCTCATATCAGAAAATATTTATTCAATTTGAATGTTTTAAGGGGGAAAAAAAGAGGAATTTCCTGAGACATGCATAGACTAGCCTTCAGCAAATTAGTGTCAAAAACACAAACTGTTCACAGTTCATAAACTTGTGAACATAGCATCGTGCATACATCTACAGATAATCAATTCCAGTGTTATATTTTCTACAGATGTTCCCAAAGGTCTCTCTGAACCACCAAGACATTAGTTTCACTTAGTTTGGGGTATAGATCTAAGGTCATTTTCTCCATGAAGCCATTTCCCAAGACTCTGAAAGACAGATCATGTAGAAACTTTACAGAGCACTTGTGAAGGGCTCATTCTGTAGGCTATAAAGATCATCTTTGCAGATATCTTTTTTACAAAATGTATTTTGTTCCTTTGGGTAGATGCCCAGTAATGGGATTGCTGTATCAAATGGTAGTTCTATTTGTATCTCTTTGAGGTATCTCCATATTACTTCCCACAGAGGCAGTGCTAGTTTGCAGACCCACCATCAGTGTATGAGTGTTCCCATCTCTCTGTATCCACACCAACATTTATGATTTTGGGACTTTTTGATAAAAGCCATCCTCAGAATGTTTATAGCAGCACAATTCATAATTGCGAAGAGGCGGAAACAACCCACGTGCCCATCAATCCATGAGTGGATTAATAAAATGTGGTATGTGTCTACTACTATGGAGTTCTACTCAGACACAAAAAACAATGGTGATCTAGCACCTCTTGTATTATCCTGGGTGGAGCTGGAGGCCATTCTACTAAATGAAGTATCACAAGAATGAAAAAAAAAAACCATCTATTAATATATCATCCTACAGTTTCTGTAGCATTAAGAGATTTCAGTCGAAGTTTCTTGCAGGGCGGTGATCTCACAGGTAGGCACAATACTTCTAAGTTGACATAGTTGCTGGCAGATTCCATTTTTGGAGGGCTGTTGCACTGAGGACCACCCTGTTGGTCTCTCCAATACAGTATCTTCAGTTTGCTTTATTAAATCATGCCAGCTTAGAAGGTGATATGCAATCTTCTGTTGATGTCAGGAGTGATATATTAGCCAGAAACAGGTGTGCAGGTACAAAAGGATTTGCTTTCTGACAAATGCAGAGGAGATGGGGTGATCTTTTCAATATGTGGCACCGGATTAATTGGAGGAAATAATGTTGTCCCACTTCATGTCATACGCAAGAAACATTTAATAAATACAAAATAAAAAATAAGCAATTCTAAGTACATATTATAGATCTAAGTGTGAACAGAGAATAAGGTTTATAGAAGGTGTTAAAAAGAGAAATTCTTTTTGGCCTCAGGGTAAAGTAAAGGGTTTTCAATCAAGATACAGAAGTGTTGAATCATTACTTAGTCAAGAAATTGATAAATTGCACTTCGTGAAAATGCACATATTATCTTCTGCAAAGGCACCCTTAAAAGAATAATAGTTTACACCGGGCATGGTGGTGCACACTTGTAATTCCAGCTACTTGGAAGGCTGAAGTGGGAGGATCACTTGGGCGCAGGAGTTTGAGATCAGCCTGTACAAAATAGCAAGATCTTATTTCAAAAATTTTTTGTAATCTATAGATGCAATACATATTAATATATTCTACAAGGATTTATGTTTTATTTCCAAAATATATAACGGATTCCAATTGTGTAAATAAATGAGCAGATATTTTTAAAAGCATATTATAATTTCCTAATAAACTTTTTAAAAAAATCAATGTCAAGGAAATTCAAATATACCACCACAAGATAGCACTAAATAAAAGCTCACCTGGATTGCTCAAACGAAACAAAAGTGACAAAACTGGTCAGAATGTATCTCTCAATGACCATATAAAACTTAAAGCTGAACAAGCACATTCCTTAGCACCTAGAAATCTTACTCCAAGATACGTGCCCAAGAAAATGTTGTAATATGTACAGATAAGACATTTCATGATATTAATAGCATTTTGTTAATAACCCCAATGTGGAAATAGTACAAGTAACCATTAATAATAGATCCAAAAAGATATTTTGGGAAGGGTATAGAGCAAGGAAAAGAATGATCCAGTGCTACTTGAGACAAAATGATGAATTAGGTAAACATAAGGCTGAATAAAAGACAGGCAGAGCAACAAGAATAAATACTGCAGATTTCCATTGTTCTGTGCCTGGGTTCACACAGTGCTTTTCCAGGTGTGTTGACTTTGGTAGTTTACTGAGCTATATCCATTAGATTTGTGCATTTTTTTCTGTTTGCATATTATAATTAAATAAAGGAAGTTTATTTAAAAATGAAGAAATGATTCAGCAATATTCCCAGGGACACATTGGTGTGGTTTAAACTAAAATTAAACAGTGACGAAACTATGCAAAGAAAGAGCTATTTGGTAGGTAGTTCTGCCTCATCTTCTTGAGGCAGAACTCGAAGCAGGTCAGAGAGTGGTTCTTGAGAAATTCCATGTCAAAATGACTGTGGATTATTTACAAACAAAGCTTATAAATGTGAAACTATGCCTGTGCTCTCATGAACCTTTTTGTTCCCCCAAAAATGGGTTTGTGGGAGGGACGGTTATTATAAATAATTACATTCCCTTTAACTTCACACTGACTCAGTCTTTTATAGAAGATTCTTGTTTTATTTTTAAAAAATCACAAGTAACTGTATAATTGTTTTTGAAATTTTGCAGATTCGTCTAAAAGAACTTACAATGCATCATCTGAAGATGTTTAATTTCTGTGCATTTCTTTCAAGTCTCCCGAAGAGGAAGCATCACCCTTTTCCTTTGTAAGACCTAAGGAAAACATTTAGGATCAAGATAGGTGTCCATTTCTAAACATTTTTTTTAATATTCAGCATTGTCATTTTTAATTATCACTAGAATATTGATTTCTGCCTAATTCAACTCAAAAGTTGAACAATCTCAAAGACAATCACTTTGAGGAGGAGTAATCATTACAAAGGCAATGACAAGGAAAAAGACATCAAATTTTTTAGGAGGAGCACAGGGGTATGTTTATCCTAGTTAAAATGTAACATAACTCTATGTTTCATAAATTTTTATGTGCACTCTGATTGGTGTAGAAAGGACACTGGTTAGCATATACTTAAACAATCCAAAGTACAACACCTTGTAATGTTTCTCCTATATTACGGGACACCACAGTAATTTATGAGTTTAAAAAAATGCATATATGAGAAGGATAAAAGCAAGGGCATGAGTACCTGTACTAAAAGCCTGTTGAGCATGGGATAGAAAATTGAATTTAAGCTATGGAAGAGTAATTTTAATACCATTGAAACGTAAGCAGGAACTTCTAAACATTTCTAAGGTGGATACTTCCACATTGTGATGAACTCATGAAAGAAAGCTCTCCAAAGAGAAGGAGAACACAAATCATGCACAGTATTTGAAACGTAAATGCACTTTTTATTGAATGGAATCATGGATTATACAGTTGGTATTAAATAAAATCGTGGGAGATTGCGGTTATAAGATGTTTACCGTCCAGAGAAGTCATGACAATAGTTTTAAAGATCGTGGGTCTACATGGTTGCATGTAGATGAATTCCACCTTAGACATCTGTTTGTAAGATTTTTTTTCGTTAAAGATTACCTGCAAGGACCTTTCTCCAATGGACATTGTATTAATCCTGGAAGAGATATCTATTGTCCCTGATGGAATCTGCATCAACATGAACTGATGGACACTCACATTTTAAAAAAGACTTAAAGAGCAGCCAGTATTTGTCAGAAAATAAAACAAGAAGAATTGCAACGAACAGACCGCATTCACTATTTTGATAAGAAACATCCCTGCACTCAAAATAAAAGGGGATGGGACAATTAACACCCGAATCTGGCTCTGACCCCACAACAGTATCTCAGTGGATCAGCCAAGCTTCACTCTGTTTGTAACTAGTGTTATTGTCTGTTCAGGATTGTTCGTGTGCACCATTTCGCCCTAAGGTTAGGCAGCTCTTGATTTTATTTTGATTGGGTGCAGGGACACTAACTGACAGCTGGGATATATGAAAAATGCAAGATACACATTTTTTCCCCAGACTTTACCAAAAAATATATATTCAGGGAATGAAACAGCATGAGGATACCAGAGTGTGATTCTGGATTAGGTTTTTAAAAGGAGTTTAAAAGGAGCAAACACTAATTAAATCTGTGCACAATGCCAGCTTTCAAAACGTTATTACGGATTTTCATTTTAAGAAGAGACCAATGGAAAGAATGATGTTGATACCAGGATATAGGCTCAGAAAAGGAAAATCAAAGACTCCTACAGAAATTCATGAAGCTACAATAGCAACAATCACAGATGGTGACGCAGAAGAAAAACCGATTGTGTTCCTATTTCATTAACGACTTCAAAAATTCTTGTTTTCCTTGTTGAAAAGAAGTAAATGCTTTGAAAATATTTAGCCTCTGTGATACCCATACTCACCTCAAGGAATGTAGAGACTATTTAAGGAAGAGTATAGGGGAAAAAAACGATATAAAATATTTATAACGAGGATAAAGAACACGTTGCTAATACAAAGCATCAATGCATTGCCAACAGGCAAAAAGTTGATAACAGGAATACACCTGGATTAAATACTGAAGCGCGGATAGTGTGTTCACGGGCAGAAATGGGGGTGCGTAGTAACAGGGTGAGATCTGAAACATAGATTCAGGTCGATATTTTTAAATGCAAAAAGATCAACATCTGATTTCATTTTTGGTCCCTCTAGATTCCTAAAAATGGTTAAGCAGGAGCTGACCTTTGACGAAGTTTGCTTACACGGAGTTGGGCTGAAAGCCGTCACGTGGCTAACGCGTGCCGCGTTTCTGAGCTCGCAAGCCCGTGCGGAAGCCTGTTCTTCCAAGAATATCTTACTTTGATAAGCTATGGCAAAAGCATGACGTTTTATTTGAGAGGAAATATAGCATGTGCAAGTTTTAATAAAATTTCTGTGAGTTGAAATCACCCCCACTTCTACTGGCCCCAGGCAAGAGTTAAAGAACCACCATGAATTCTTCTTTTTTGGCAGAAAGAATCACTCCTACATACATATCCTGTATTAGGCGCTGTGCCTTTAGAGTAGCACATTGGCGTGTGCCGTGCGATTTTTCATTTGACACATTTTATTTCTATTCAACACAACATTGTCTCAATAGTTTTCAATCCAGAACCAATACTTACATTAACTGCACTAACTCGAGGAATGGAGTTACCCTGTTAACTAAAAAGACATTATTAAAGAGTTTGGACCTTCTCATATGTACACATGATTTCCAACCAAGAAAAGGATTTGACACTTTAATATGATATGCTTCAATAATAAGTTAACTTGAAATTGATTTCTAAT
>NW_012151063.1:3198737-3213667 GCF_000956105.1 Propithecus coquereli | reverse complement strand
ATTTCTGAGTTATTAAGAGGCACAGGATTGATGGCTGAGTTGACCTTATTCCTGCTTCCTGGAGGTCATAAATTTCTCTGCAATGCAAATTAGATATGGGGAGAGACAAACGTTGAACCACCACTGTGATAATTTAGTTTTTCTGTACTTTTTGTGAACCAAGAAGAAATGTCATCCATACATTCATATTTTTCTTTTACCTCTACGAATAAACTTACATTTCATGATTTCTGTATTTGCGTGCTCAGTCCTTGACGTCTGGTTAGTTGAACTGTTTGTCCCATGAAACATAGCTTAGTATGCTAACTCTTAACATAAATAAAGTGACTTTGATGGTTTCTCAAGCCCATATTACAAAGCATTTCTTATTTTATTTTATATGGTTACCTTGGAAAAGCCATGTACTACTGCTGCCTATGAATGCATCTTCAGTCTTTACTTTGATTTTTATGAGGGAAAATGCAGGTATAAAAGAAATTAGGAGGAATCTGCAAAAGGCTGGGCAAGGAAGCAGGAAATGAGGAGAGTTTAATACAGAATGAAGGAGAAAGGGAGAAAACTAACTTGGGCTCAGGGAAAAATGTCTTAGGCTTCCATGCACCAAGCAGCCACTCAATAGAGGTGTGACCTCAGCACAAATGCTGACATAGTTTTGCAAGGCCATCAACTGGTCTTGAATGAATGAATGAATGAATGATAATCTCTGTAGCAAGGAGTCAGAGATATATATAATTCTTTATAACTTGATATATATATATATTTCTCAGGCATAATTGCTACACCTAAAAACTATTATACAAATAACTGCTTGATTTGCATACCTGTCTCAGCCATACCAGTAACTCTTTGAACTTTCAGTACGTCGAAAAACATTGGAAACCCTCAAGTTGGGCAAAATTAAGTAATATATGAGATGCATTATATATTGTATATATGCATTTGTATTATGTATATATTTTAGATATACATAATACAAATATTATGTAATATAGAATGTATCACATACTACACAATGTATGCATAATATATAACGTATTCTATATGTATATAGTACAAAAACATTTTCTTGCAGAGTATCTTGAGAGATTAGTTTTCTGCAGAACATGTCGAAGAAAATTTACATAAATGAATCCCCAGGGCTGCAAAATGGTTTCTGTGAACATAATTCAATCCACTAATATTCAGTAAACACCTTCTCTGTTACTTAGGCTGTTCGTTGCACCGGCTGCAGATAGGAAAATACAGTTTCTGTTTTTGAAGAATTGGCAGACAAACAAGAGAAACATAAACCCAAACTATCTAAAATAAATGCTGTTCCAAGTGCACAGGGAAGGGTGTTTCTGTGTACAAGGAATCCTGGAATGTCTCATGAAGTCGTTTACAAACGTCTTTCTAAGTGTTAGAATTCATTTCCTTCCCTCCTCTTTCCAAGATAAAATTGACAATGTTCATTATTTAGCAAATAATAAATTGCTCTTTCAGAAATCTAAACATACCTTGTACCTTCTATCTTATGTCTTAATCCTCTTTCACAGTGCATCGCTTGGACCTCTCATAAATTTTTCTGAGCACACACTTTTGGACTTGTAACTAAAACATGTGACTGCTTTTTCCTGTAGACCAATCCTCTACTGCTTAATTAACCTAAACTTAGAATCGGTTCCTTACCTTAACCCCTTCATGCTGAATCCTGTGCAACAACAAGTTTCTTCATTTTGTTTTGTTTTGTTTTTTCCTACTGCATTTCCCTCCTAGAGTTTGGTCTTCTCCTCTGTTTGGTCATGCTGTCCTGGGGGCTTGCTTGGTTGCGTTCCTTGCGCATCCGGCAAACCTCTCTGCGGAAGCTCGTCTAGGCCTTAGAGGACTGGTTGCTACTCCCACCTGTGTCCAGGAGGTGGCGATGGCAACTGATATGTTAGGCACACGCTCAGGGCTCAGATCCCAGTCCCAGGTGAAGCCTCCTGACTTTGCTGCTGTTCAGATTTCAAAATCTGCACCGAAAAGAAAACATAACATAGAAACAGGAATCTTGCCTCTGAAAAACACGGACTCCTGGGGTTAGGGACTCTTTCTGTTACTCTCTGTAACGTGGAATATATATATATATATATATATATATATAGTAATGATATCTTGAAAATAATAATTCTTCCAAACAAAAAAAGTAGGCTATTTCTCCATTATATTAATATTTAACCAGTTTCACAATTATTAAATGCATCTTCAATTATTTGACTGTTTTTTATATTATTGTGCATGGAATCTTTTTGAAATTTCCCTTTGACTCTCTCTGGGATATAGAAATGCAATCTTTTTTTTTTTTTTTTTTAGACAGAGTCTCACTGTGTTGCCCGGGCTAGAGTGCCGTGGCGTCATCGTAGCTCACAGCAACCTCAGACTCCTGGGCTCAAGCGATCCTCCTGCCTCAGCCTCCCGAGTAGCTGGGACTACAGGCATGCGCCACCATGCCCGGCTAATTTTTTCTATATATTTTTAGTTGTCCAATTAATTTCTTTCTAATTTTAGTAGAGACAGGGTCTTGCTCTTGCTCAGGCTGGTTTCGAACTCCTGAGCTCGAACAATCCGCCCGCCTCGGCCTCCCAGAAAGCTAGGATTACAGGCGTGAGCCACCGCACCCGGCCTAGAAATACAATCTTATTCACAATCCTGCAGAATCACTTAGTAATTGGAGTAGTTGGTCACATTGCTTCTTTTAGATTTTTCAACTGGCTGACTTGTGTCATCTGTGAATAATGACACATTTATGTCTTCCTTTCCAATACATACAGATAGTGTTTGTTTTTACTTGTATTACAGTAGCCAAAGGTGGAAATGACCCAAAACAAAAGTCCATCAATGGATGAATCAATGTACAAAATGTGGTGCATATGTATAGTTGAATACTCAGTGTGTGTGTGTGTGTGTGTGTGTGTGTTTTATTCTGTTTTTGATTTTATTCTTTCATACCTAACTAACCTATCTCAGAGGACATGACAGACATTTAGTAAATGTGGGTAAGTAGGTGTTAAAAAACATGGGAATTCAAAGCAAAAGAGCACAAGTAAATTTGCAGGACACATGAAAATAGAGAGTTTGTGTTGGCAAAGGAACAAGGAAAGAAATAAGAAACATTAAAAGGTGGTTATGAAATCAGCGCATGCGGACATTGAAGGCAGATTCGACTTGACATTTAATTACTGTATTGGTGTCATTCAGCTCTTTCAAACGGACCACTGGTTTATCAAACTGTAGACGTGTCTGTATCAAGCAAGGATGAGCGATGCATGCAAATAATTGTTTTTATCTCACAGAAAAGACCATTCCCACAAGTAGAAAGCAGCCGATTTGTGGCACAAAGTGCTCAAGTGTGAAACCATTCAGGGGTGTTTTAAATTCGACGCAAGTTAGAGCTAGTGACTGTAATAAAATAATGTGGGTAGTAGTGATATTTTGATATTTCTTTTTCCTGTTTACAATAATCAATTTCATTTATATCATAATTATCTTTAAATTTCAAGGTCATAAAATATAAATCTGGAGCATGAGTTTTTAAATAGCATTGACTTTGTTTAGTTTATAATTAAAAGTTCGATCTCTAGACTATTAAGCACCACCTTCAAAGTACCTTAAATTGCTCTCATTATTTGAGTAGTTTTACCTTTTCTTATATCTCTAGAACCTACTAAATAAATGTGTTTAAAACTGTTTTAAACTCATACATTCAAAGGCATCTCTGTAAAATACTAAGGGTCTTCCAACATCCCATATTAACACTTTTAATTATGGAGAAGATAGGGATGTGAGACCACAGAATTCAGTAGAGGTAGAAATTGAAATATGTAACTGAGATATGAGGAACTGAATCATTTTGGTTCTCAAATGTGGCATGCAGAATTGGAGCTCAGGCGTTTACTGACTGTTGAGATTTGGGACAAGTCAGTTATTATGTAGGCATCTGCTTCTTATTTATGTGACATAAATATGACAAGAATAAATACCCTCTCTATGGAGGTTATTGTGAGAATTCAATAAGTTGATGCTCATAAATCATTGCAAGGATGTGTGGCACGGAGTCAGCTACTATTAATAATACTTTAAATTGTTTAAAACATATTTTAGATTTGACACGGCTAGTCAAAAATTAGCTGAAATTATAACACACAATAACCCTGAAAGAGAAGTCAATTTAAAGGCAATTTAAAGACAATTACTAAATTTATGAATTAGGAATTACTAATTGGAAATAACAGCCTTCACTATGCCCAGACATATAACATATTTTTTCATCACATTTGATGTGTTTGGAGCAATTAGAATTAAAATATAAAGAGTACCATATTCCAGTAGGGGAGTGATCTACCTCAGTTATATAGTGAGGATGTACATAGTCTGTCTAGGTTCTTCAATTCCATATCCATCTTCAAACTATAATTTAGTGAGAAATCTTACCTCGAATGCCTTGTCATCTGTATAGAAAAATGTACTCGAAGAAAAAAAAATTATAATGAGGGAAAGAAGAAAATGGCTGTAAAACTAAAGAAAATAGTTCAGAACTGTGGACAGATGGAATTTTGGTGGTTGGTTGTTTTGCCTTTTATTATTTTTGCATGTTCTAAATGCCAAGATTCCCTAGAACACCCTAGTGGCCAATTCTGGATTTTCTACACATTTATGAAACCAACTGTGTCTATTTTTTGCATCATCAACATGACAGAGAAAAATTCTCATTGGCCTTTTCCAATTCGTTGGTGAAAATAAACGTTTGATTTCTGAGTTATTAAGAGGCACAGGATTGATGGCTGAGTTGACCTTATTCCTGCTTCCTGGAGGTCATAAATTTCTCTGCAATGCAAATTAGATATGGGGAGAGACAAACGTTGAACCACCACTGTGATAATTTAGTTTTTCTGTACTTTTTGTGAACCAAGAAGAAATGTCATCCATACATTCATATTTTTCTTTTACCTCTACGAATAAACTTACATTTCATGATTTCTGTATTTGCGTGCTCAGTCCTTGACGTCTGGTTAGTTGAACTGTTTGTCCCATGAAACATAGCTTAGTATGCTAACTCTTAACATAAATAAAGTGACTTTGATGGTTTCTCAAGCCCATATTACAAAGCATTTCTTATTTTATTTTATATGGTTACCTTGGAAAAGCCATGTACTACTGCTGCCTATGAATGCATCTTCAGTCTTTACTTTGATTTTTATGAGGGAAAATGCAGGTATAAAAGAAATTAGGAGGAATCTGCAAAAGGCTGGGCAAGGAAGCAGGAAATGAGGAGAGTTTAATACAGAATGAAGGAGAAAGGGAGAAAACTAACTTGGGCTCAGGGAAAAATGTCTTAGGCTTCCATGCACCAAGCAGCCACTCAATAGAGGTGTGACCTCAGCACAAATGCTGACATAGTTTTGCAAGGCCATCAACTGGTCTTGAATGAATGAATGAATGAATGATAATCTCTGTAGCAAGGAGTCAGAGATATATATAATTCTTTATAACTTGATATATATATATATATATTTCTCAGGTATAATCGCTATACCTAAAAACTATTATGCAAATAACTGCTTGATTTGCATACCTGTCCCAGCCATACCAGCAACTCTTTGAACTTGCCAATCTCATATTATTTTTACAAAGTTGCAGAGTATGTGTCAGAACAGAATTGATTAGCTGTCGATTGCTATTGATGTTATTATTCTTAATTGGTATCAGTTGGAGCATTGGTCTATATACTCAATTTCAGAGGAAAATGAAAAATATATTATGTTTATTGAAATGATTATATATCCTTTTCTCAATATTTACATCTGTGAAAAATATATACTTATATATAGTTATCATACAGACACTCATAAGACATGGATATACATACATACATATACACATATAATGCATATATACAGACATGCATATATACATGCATATAAAATGCACCTGAATTGACACCACTCAAAATAAAAAAAAAAACCCGTTCAAATTTTCCAAAATATTTTCAAGTTTAAAGGAAAGAAATGTCACTACCAGTAATCTAATATCTTCTTTGATCATAACTTGCAGCACCCTCTGATGAACAGTTAATGCGCAGTATTTCACACTCTAACCGGTTGAGATGAATGAACGTGTTGACTATTCTGAACATGAACATAAGTCAGTCTTTTTAAGGTAGAGATAAGCACTTGAATTTATTGTATATGAAAATTTACACATTTATATGTAGATGTGTGTGTATGCGTATGCATGTCCTATATACGTATACCCATGTCGTATATATGTATATCCATCCTGTACATATTTATACCCATGCCATAAATACATTGACATCATATATGTTCTTATAATATGTGTATCCATGTCATGTTTGCATATGCAGTTCTTATACATATCTATGTCATACTCATGTTCTTTTTCTACCGATGAATCGTTTCTCCTTTTACGTTTTACAATTCCACCACATTTATTTAAAGTTTTTCACCCAAATTGTTTCACGATCTCTATTTCCTGTGGAGTGAATGCCCTCATAGAGTGTGTTGCAGATTCTGCAAAGAGCTCTCTTGCATTTCAACATCATACATGTTCTGTATGAACTGGCTGAGTGGTTCTCGGAGCTAGCACTCTTGTATGCAAAGTGTTCCCAAAGAAGGTGTTTTAACATTTCTGCAGACCCAGCCACAAGGACACAAGTCCTGGCATTGCATTTTAATATGCAACTCTTTTGGAATATTTGCCTCACATAGGTAGCCAACTTCAGGCCCTGCACCCACATGTATCCTAAGCAGTTTTTTTCCTTGGGGTTAAGCAGGATTCTTCTTGTTCTCACAAGAAGATGAAACATTTAAGACTAACAACCCATTTGTGAAGGAGCAGATATTTCAGTCCCATCCATCCGCAAATTTCTCCTATGCAAACATATATATTCCATATATTCGGTATTTTCTTTCTATTGACTTAAAGTGGAAGTGAGAACATTCACATGTTCCCCATAAGACATGCTGAATCAATGAGGAAGAAATAGCTAGACCAGAGTTAAAAACAAACAAACAAACAAACAAAATGATCATCTAAAGTAGTCTTAACATCTTGGTAACATTCCAACAATGTTTCTAAAAATTCACCATGGATTTCAGCCCCTGCAGCTGCCAGCCTGCTCCAGTCATTTGTAAACAAATCATTAACGAGTTTAATTGTCTTTCAACAAAACATCCCACTTTCCGGCTTCTCTGTTTGCAGGGGGGAAGGAAGGCTTCATCATATATGTTATGTTGATTTGTCAGGAAATCCTAACAAGGACGTAGCTGGAAATAGGACAAACAGCTTTCACTGTGTACGTTTGCACACTTGATATAATAGAAATAGGGCCAAGTCAAGGACCCTCAGATGTTAATAAATTTCATTTTCTCCTTTTACACAAAACATATCCTAAAATGTAGAACATTACTAGTTGGATACATTTTAATAAGATATTCGTTAATACTTGATTTAAACAGCATCTAAAAATTAACTTGCTTAGTGATTTTTTTGTTTCTATTTAAATTGCAATAGATTTTCTATTTTAATTGCAATGGATCTTCTACTTACAGTCATTTACAAGTTGCTGACACAAGAATATCAAATCTTTAAAGCAAGGTGAGATATACTTGTTATACATCTGTCCTACTGCCAACAACATTAGTTGGAGTTCAGAGCAATCCCTGAGGTAGCATATTTATAAGTTGACCTCTAAATATTTCCTCTTATCTTACACCTTAAGGTCATACAGTAAACAAGAGAAACTTCAAATATAGAGGAAGCTCAGTAACGAAAAATACACTTCACCTGTACAGCGTATCAAGGGAGAAGATGTAAAATTTAGGAAAAGACAATTGTTGATCTTCATCTTCCAACTGCCATGGTATTATACTCTACACGAGGTTAGATACCTGAGAAGATGTTAATTTAATTCTATTTTCCAAGTCTCAACATTATCTGTAGAAATACTGAAATGGACTATATTTCATGTAAGTATAAAAATCATATAACGAGATATAAAATTTCAACTGCTCTGGGAATATGCTCAGGCTTCTACATGCAGTAATAATTCTTCATAAAAATGGATGTAGGATCTAGAGTGCTAATTACTGCCAAACCAGGGAGATGACATGCAGAATTTCCCAGAGTAGTTTGACTGAGAGCCACTTCTATGCAGAGCATCTTGAATCTTTTTTCCATAGAATTCACATTAGAAGATGCTGACATAAACAAACCTTGCACAACTTAACAAAAAATGACTTTATATCAACAATGAGAATTCAATTACTGTTATTGAACAATTTATGAGTAAAAAAATATTTTTTCAAGTCATAGGGATATAATATTGATAGATACATGTTCTGTTAGGTTCACATGGTCAACGGCAGAATTCAACGGGACATAGATAGCATCCATGCAATCAAAGAGAGAAATGAAACAGAAGAGTGATTTGTATGGGGATGAGAGAGTGACCTCCGAGGTTCTAGGAATGTTCAGAACAAGGGTGCGCAATTTCATTTTATTCTTCTCTGCAGTTCTGCCATGACCTCCCTCCTTTCCCTAGAACTCCTTCTAGGATCTCTGACTCAGAACGCGGAAAGGCTTAGTTCCCCTTCAGTTTTCATCTTGAACCTAGTCTGCCTAATTATAAATAATGAAAAACCGCATTTGTTTTGACTTAACAGCCCTCACACCACAATCCAGGCAATGTCCTTAAGATTAATATGAATAAAAATAAGTCTAATGGGTGTGAAGCCAGTCTTGTTTGTGAGAATACTAATATTGGGAAAGTTTAAACCAATTTCTTGATTTCCTGTATCTAGGGACAGTTAAAGCTGGCAGAGGATTTCTCATCTCTCTGGCTGGGTGCGGTGGCTCTCACTCCTGTAATCCCAGCACTCTGGGAGACCAAAGGTGGGAGGATTGTTTGAGCTCAGGAGTTCAAGATCAGCCTGACCAAGAGTGACACTAAAAATAGAAAAATTAGCCTGGTGTGGTGGTGCATGCCTGTAGTCCCAGCTATGTGGAGAATCGCTTGCGCCCAGGAGTTTGAGGCTGCAGTGAGCTACGATGACACCACTGCACGCTGGCTGGGGTGACAGAGCAAGACTGTTTGTCTCTATAAAAAAAAGGAAAGAAAGAAAGAAACTCTCATCTCTATGCCTCATAAACCTCTGCTATCCAAAGAGGCACACCTTTCTCCTTATACTTAACCAGATAAACATTTTTCTAACTTATTAAATTTAACATCTATCTCTTTTACAATCACTTAATTGAAGCCTTGAATGCATCGGTCATTAAGTTTTGTCTATAAATCTGCCCCGATTTGGGTTACTGAAATTCTTTGTCTAAGGGTTAGGTGAAAACCATGTCTCTTTTTCACATCCCCAACCTGGCATGAACATCCTGTGCAGATACATTCTAGATCTTTATCTCTTGAATTCTCTGGAAAAATGTAAGTCCTAAGTTACTTTGAACATTCAGGATATTAATATCCATGCATGGGATAATTTTGGTTCAGAAAAGGGAGGATTATGGAGAATAGATTCTACATAGGATTATTGGCTCTAAAAGACAGTGCTTCCCCTGACTGGTCTCTTGGACACCCAAGCAATTGCTGGGACCTGTACGGGTGGTTGTCAATCAACAGGTGCAAAGATGTCTGGAAGCTAAGACAAGCAATTCTGTTGTTCTCATATTGTATCACTGTCGAAAGTCCAGATAAAAAAGGAAAAAAGGAAGAGAAAGAAGGCATAGAGGTTTAAAGAAATATATGGAGAGATGACTAGCACACACACAAAAGAATATACTATGGGAATAAGAAAAATTGAAGCAGAAGTGAGGATGCTGTATGGATGAGAAGGAAACATAAAACAATTCTTAAGCATGATCATTTCAAAGATAGGATACCAAACATAAATTTTATTTATTTACCTCTTACTTGTTTTATTCTACTGCAGGTTTATGTTTTTCCTTATTTCTTATGTCAGGTAACAATTAGTACAATTAACAGAGAATGTATATATTTATCCTTTATCAAATATTTAGACATCTGGCCACTTTATGTTTAAAATAATTAGAAAATAATTTAGACTCCATTTACCATTGTGGAAAAGTTTTATATTTGGAAAATAATTTACATTCTTTATACCACTGAGAAAAAAAATTGAATTAATGGCTCCACTGAATTTTATTAAAGCTCTAAATATGCAGAATGTGTTTGTCATTTGACATTTCTGTGATTACCTCCAGTGTGAAAATTAATCAAGAAATTCTTTACATATTCTACCTAAGAATCAACTTCTAATGTACAAATAGTTTAGTTCATGAAAGGAAAAAAGAAATTGTTATTTAGATTATAGCTATAGTAGATGCGATTTTTAAAAATGTATTATAGTTTTCAGTTATCATGTGACACTTTTTTTTAATTCCAGAGGATTATAAGACATAAATATGCTGGGATATATTTTTAGAGATTCAAATTAAATAAAATTATGAATATAATGGTCATGTACTCCACCCTCTTGAAAATGAAAAAGAAAAAAGTGAGTAGTTGGAAGGTTACGGGACTTTTGCCAGGAGAAGTACTGGTTCTAATTCATAGTAGGAATTGGAACAAGATTCTGTCATAGAGAAGCCTTCATAGCCTGAGCTGTGCACGAAAAGCAGGAGGTAATAAAATAACAGTCAGTATTGTAAATGTTTCTATCTGTTCTCTTTTCCACCTATCTGTGTAGACAGCATTCACCATCATGCCTGGTGGGGGGGAAAGCAAATTTGAGTTGTCAAATTCAACTTTAAATGCGTAAGTATAGGATGCACCGAGCAACGTGCCATTCTCTGTTGGCACGTTGTCAAACATGTATCATTTCCTTTAGCTTTGACAATAACTCCAAGATTGGCATCGTTATCACATGGATAGGAGGAAGATGGCATTAAAAGCAGAAGTGACTTAGCCAAGTTCACTCCTCTCCCAGAGTTGAAACTTAATTCTAGAGGAAAATGAGAACTGAAATAATTCACCCCATGCAAGACCACTGGAGCAGGGAGCAAACAAGAATCTCACAAAACAACAAGAAAAAACAGTTGCTCTCTAAACAAGATGCTTCGTGGATTGCAAAATGCCTATCCCTCTGCTTATTTTTAAGCAAGATTCTCTCTTAGGATTTTGCAGGCTTTTCTATTGTTGTTTTTATTTTTTTGTATTTGTTTTTCTCTCTCATTCATTCTCTCTGTGTCTCCTCTCTCCTTCTCTTTCTCTCTTTTTCTCTGTCTCTCTCTCACCTTGAATCTCATCCTTCTGTTTATTCTTGTTTTCCTTCTTTCTCTCTTCTTGACCCTTTCTCTTTAGAGCCTATGACTTCCCACTCCTGCAAAGCCTTTGCCCCCTGATATTAATAACTTATTTTTTTCCTCTTTTGTTATATCCCCTCCTCCTAAGAGCACACTCAGTGTTTTGCAATATAAAAATATTTCTCCCAAACCAGTGGCTTCCTGCTTGGGCTGCCCCTTTTCTCTCCCTAAGTTCCTTAAAAATGTAATTTTTATTTCTTCCTCCACGTTCACTTTTCACAGCATGAAAATCAGGTTTTCAGGGGCTTATCAAACTCACAAAATAACCTGTTTTTAAATTTTTCCCCTTTTAAATTTTTTTATTTTTTTAGTGGAAAACTTTTTTTTTTTTATTTCAGAATATTACAGGGGTACATATGCTTAGGTTACATATATTGCCTTTGCCCTACCAGAGTCAGAGTTACAAGTGTGTCCATCCCCGAGACGGTGCATGCTGCACCCATTAGGTGTGAAAATATCCATCCCCTCACAAATAACATTTTAATTGCCATACATCTTTGTTGCATGGCTCAATCCATTTCTCTGTATAATTGGACTCTCTTGACCACTGTCTATTCCTTCAAAATACGTGATTCACCCTCACTTTATGTCCCGGATAATTGTATATTGTTTTGCATCTAGCTTAAATGACAGAGCTTCCCCAGGTTCTATGCTAATTATTTTTGTACCTCTTATTACTTATTTGCAATAGGATATATTCTATGCATGCCACGGAATTGTCATGCATTTCCTGAAATAGTTTTCTTTCTGTTCTCTCTCTCTCTCCCTCTCTTGCTCCATCACCAGCTTCTTTGTAGAAGCAAGCAGCCATAAGTTCCAAAGCTATGAGTTTCTGCAAGGGGCATTTCCTTGCCGGTAGATACTTCTACAACCCATCATATCCTTCATGCCCAGTGACTCCTCAGCTCATGAACTTATCAGTTTCATTGAGCTAATCTGCTTTGACATCGGGTGGGGCAGACCACCTCTCGTGGACTAAACTGTGCTGCCCCTCTGCCCTCAAACTCGTATGTTAAAACTCTAACCTCCAGCGTGACTGTATTTGGAGATCTGTCCTTTAAAGAGGTAATTAAAGTTCAATGAGGTCATTAGGGTGAACCCTGATCCAACAGGACCGATGTCCTTATAAGAAGAGGAAAATAAGACACAGATATGCACAGAGGGATGACCACATGAGGACACGGGGAGAAGACGGCATCTACATGCTAAGGAGAGAGGCCACATGAGAAACCAACATTTCAGAAAGCTCAGCACTTGTCCTCAGGGCTGCATCAGAAGAATAAGAACAAGTGGTCTGGGCAGAAGGAAAGAGAAGTTTATTACTTTGCCAGCAAAGGAGGAGGATGGAGACTCCTGTTTGAAATGCCATTGTCTTAATAATGCTCAGAAATGTAGAATTTTTAAAGGATGGGTTCTCAGCTTCAGGCAAGTTCAACTACAGTTGATGATTGTAATCATCCCATCTCTACTGAAGACAATCCTGTGACCTCCACTCAGCCAGGTCTGGGCTGAACCATCTCTTGCAGCACAAATAACAAAAGACTTACCCTGCTCCTCCCAACCACTGGTCTGAGGCACAGATGCAGGTTTTGGTTCTCACAAAGGAGGAGAGGATGTTTTAAAGAGATAGGAAATATCATTGCTGTATTTTTTCAGGTCATTCCCTCTGCTACATATTCCCCACTGTCAATATGTCCCTTCCATATCCATGGGAGGAGGGGTGACTACTCTGTTACCCCAACCCTGACGATGCTGTGATCTTGGACTTCAAGCCTCCATAACTTGAGAAAATAAATGTCTGTTTTTAAGCCACCCAGTCTTGGCATTCTGTTATGGCAGCCTGAGCTGATTAAAATACATGACATAAACTATTCCAGAGAGTTTCGATCTTGGCACCATGAGCAACTCAACAGAAACGGCTCCTATGGTATTATTTTCACTTATCATTGGCTCTCAAGCAAATGGAATACCAGGTCCCTGTAATCTAAGAAGGAAATCTCTTGTAAAAAATGGAATTCAAAGAGAGATTATAACCTGGTTTTTTTTTTCTAACTGTTATTCTAAGATAGGTTCCTCGTGTGTGCAAACCAGATTAAGTACACGGTTGGCGGCCAAATCTTCCACCAGTGTGTGCTTATCAATCTTCCTCCAGGAGGAGCTGAAAGTGGGTCACCTGTTAGGAAAAATTTCAAGGTTTCCATCTTTTTTAAACATTTGTCTGTGGACATGGATATTGGTGAAATATTTGCTGTGAATCATAAGCAGATACTGTTCTAGAAATCACCTTGGAACATCAGTAATAAGCCTCTTGTTGGGTGGTGATAGGCAAAGAATGTTTTTCTGTCATGGTCTTAACAAGATTAGTTTTAAGAGCACTGTAAGTTGAATTAGAAATCTGACCTTTAAGTCGAGTGAAAGATTATAATACATTAGAGGTATTTCAAGGACAGTAATATTTATTTACCTGCCACGTTTCCCTGAGTAATGGGAAATATAATATAAGGCATTCATCATCCAAATAATGCATTATACCTTCCGCTTTGTGTTTTAAATACATCAAAATATGAGTTGACCAAAATATATTGCCGGAATACAAAACCAACAAAGGTATCATAGCTATTATGACAGCCATCCAAGGAGCCCTTACTCAGAATTCAGTGACCATTTCCAGGAGAGACAATATGATGTTATTATGATATTTTCTCCACTGAGTAGGGGGTTCTTCTTAAAAAATGTTTGCATATAAGCATAGTATTTTAATTCAGCTGTAAAATAACTTTATCCTTTATACTCATAATAACATAATGAAGAAAAACAGCATATTACCTTATCAATGGAGGCAGAAAAGGCATTTGGAGAATGGCTTCTTATCCAAAATATGTAAAGAATTTCTACAAATCAATAATATAGACAAAAAATGCCATGGACTTGAACATAAACTTTCGCAAAAGATGTATCAATGCCCAAAAATCACATAAAGAAATTTTCAACACTTGGTGGGGGGGAGGGAGAATAAAACTACCTAATGGGTACTGTGAACACTATTTGAGTGACAGGCAACCTATAGCTGGGACTCAAGCATTACGAAGCCGTCCATTAAGTGGCTCCGTGGCACAATGGATAGCGCATTGGACTTCTAGAGGCTGGAGGCATTCCAAACCAATCCATGTAACCCCTAAAACATTTGTACCCCCTTAGTATTATGAAATATAAAAAAAGAAACTGCTACATAGTTTGCTAAGGTGATTGGACCACTTTACCTGCTAGTAATGTATGAGTGTTCAATTTGTTCCACATCTTATTCAATATTGGGGGTTTTCAGCTTTTAAAATTTTAGCAGTTATACTGCTAGGAAGTATTACCTTAAGGTGGTTTTAATTTGGATTACTCTGATAATAGGGGGCTCTTTTTACCCCAATGTTCCCAGTTAGATTTGGCACATGTGCAAACCACAGTCTCATTACCATCAATCGTTTTCCTGTATTGTCTATGCCTTGTTGTCACGGGGTCCTTAGTCCCTTGAGGCATCAATTTGAATTGTGCACATGATATTCAATCCA
>NW_012151063.1:3186178-3188217 GCF_000956105.1 Propithecus coquereli | reverse complement strand
TCTTCAGATACATTGAACAGGACTGCACAGAAAATCCAACATTTCCTGAACTCACAATATATCTTTAATATATCTGTGCTACTGTAGTGCTTATTTTTATTTTCTGATTCTTGGCTGAAAAATGTCATTCAGTGCTCAGTGACATAAATGTCATCTCCTATATGTGAAACATATTTTACTCCTATAACTGGCATCATTGTTCAGTTATTGATGCTTCAATATGGAATTTATCATTTAGTATTTCTTACATGGATGTCAATGCCCTTGGTTACTTTTTGAACCATTCAGGTGAGGCATATACATTTTTAAATTTGTCATTTTTTATTCCCATGTTTAGCACAATACCTCCTATACACTAAATATTCTACTACTCGTTGCATTGAGGTATTCATTTATTGACTGAAATTTGTAATCAAAATGTCAGATGGAGAAGACTTTGTTTATAGCCCTTCACACTGAAGTGTGCCTTAAAAATAACTTTATAAGATGATGTGTTTCCAATATATGTAAAAATTCTAAAGAATGAAACACAGATCCTTTGATATGGTTGTCATTGGGCTTCCAAGACTAGATTCTTTCCTTACTGCCTTTGTCTCTTAATTTTTAATACTATTCAAACAAAGCCCCTCAACCACCATGCCCTCTGACAAAACACTACATGGTGTTTCTGGATGGCATTGCTGGTGATGATGAAAATATAACACCAACTAAGAACACCATCCTATGAAAAAAGTTCGGAGACTCAATTTCTTAAACATAATTCAGCCATTTCACTGCAGATATGAGACTGGACCTCATGTCAGAAAAGCAACAGTCAACAGTTTTTTGCTTTAAGTTGAGGTGAATTTTGCTTACTTGGCTAAAAAGTGAAACAGAGTTTTTCACATCTACATTCAATATAACCTTTTAGTGGGCCATGTTCCTGTTATCTTCCCTGCATCATCCTATGCCATGGAGATGGTGTACCAGTGCCCTGGAATCTAAAAAAGTTCCCGTAAGGAAGTTTAGTCCTATTTACTCCCTAACACCCCTCATAATCCTCCCTCAGAACTTTACCTCAGGAAAAACAATACATAAATCTGCCTTTCCTCAGCAAAACGGGGTTAGAATCCCTGCCAAGGAGAATCAGAGAATCACATAAAATGAAATGATGATTCATATTCACATACAACACATAAAATTGAGAGCTTTTTGAAGTAGCTAAAACGATGCTATCAAATACGATGGAAACGCAAAGCTATCATTTCGGCACATTAGATTTTTTTCACCTAGAGACCAATAAGATGGAAAAGATATAAAGAACTAAAGACAGAAAGGTTATTTTATGTAATATATGTAGACAAGTGGACTGACATGCTTATAAAATCTGACACCCATATAAACACACACATGACCTCCCCCAGGGTCAGCCTACTAGTGAGTGGTCTTGCTCAAGTGGAAGTTCCTGATCACCCCAAACCAGACCAAGTACAAGAGCCAAGAGCAGAATCTTCCCCTCACTGGCGTTTATCTTCCCTCTTCTGGCGAAGCTGCGAATTGGTCAGTTTTTGGAAAGAATCTAAATTTATGACACTTTTTATAGCACCGTTCCATCGATACGACATGCAATGAAATGATTGTTAATCACAAGATCTTTGCTAAGGATGAGTCTTATAACATCCTGCTTGGGCAGTGTTGGGCATTGTATGACATGCAGTTATTTTACTAACGAGATTATTTTAAAGAGAAGCGTAAGCTGGGTTTGATATTTGACTTTTGTGAAAAGTGAGAGAACATGACACATATGAGATATTTCAAAGACAATGATATTTATTTCCTCATACGTCCTGAGTTTTGAAATGGAGTATGCAATACAGGACATGTTTCCCCAACTCCTGTATTATTTAACATTGAGGAGGCATGCTTAAACTTACTTTCTAATACTAAAGATGTTATTGTCTGGTTTAACAAAAGCAAAATGTGGCATCTGTACCATGAATCGTAGTTATTAAGATGTCCTTCAGAGAAGTCTGTATTTAAATTTAACAAAACATTTCTAC
>NW_012151063.1:3185646-3186128 GCF_000956105.1 Propithecus coquereli | reverse complement strand
TACCTTCCTACCTATTTCTATTACCTACCATCTACCCACATGTCTATACATCTCTTTCCATCTATCTGTTTATTCTATCTATAATATCTATCATCTATCTACCTGTCGATTTATCTGTTCTCTATATTCTATCTATTCCTTCCTTCCTTCCCTCCCTCCTTCCTTTCTTCCTTTTTTCTTTCTTTCTTTCTTTCATTATTTCCTTCTGTCTTTCCTTCTTTCTTTCTTTTCTTTCTTTCTTTCCTTCCTTCCTTCCTTCCTTCCTTCCTTCCTTCTTTCCTTCTTTTACCTACCTATCATTTTTCATTCTGTCTAGCTAATCTAATCTTTTATATCTATCTATCTATCTTTTAACTATTCATCCTGTATCTGTCCTCTATACATCTCTCTGTCTATTTAAGTTCTCTTAAGGCTTGTTCTTTCCTTCTATTCCTCTTGGCATTGCAATTAAACATATGTTCCACATTTTGAAATTCCCTACA
>NW_012151063.1:3185092-3185596 GCF_000956105.1 Propithecus coquereli | reverse complement strand
GTGAGTTAAATACAACTCATGTGGCAGTTAATGTGTTACATCGAAATTCCAAGGAACTTATCCAAGTCATCCATATTTTAAATATTAAATTCCAAGAAGGAGAAACTCTGCTCAGACCAGAGATGACTATGTAAGAGATAAATAAACCCAAATGGCAAGTCTACTCTAAATATTTTATGTCTTTCCATTTATAATCATACCTTTTATTTATATCATACTGAGAGTAAGTAAATGGCTAATACAATAATTTCACAGGAGGAAGCTGTCGGTCGAAAATACTTGCTTATTTTCTAAATATTTAATAGCACAACAAAGTGACTATAATCAACAAGAAGTTAGGGTATACTTTAAAATAGCTAAAAGAGTGGAATTGGAATGTTCCTAACACAAAGAGGTGTTAAACGTCTGAGGCAATGGACACCCCAATTACCCTGATTGGATTAATTCACACCGTATGCCTGTATCAAAACATCACACGTACCCTATAAAGATATACAACTATTA
>NW_012151063.1:3184459-3185042 GCF_000956105.1 Propithecus coquereli | reverse complement strand
CAAACAAAAGACAATTGGGATTCGAAGGTCATATGACTTTCTTTAGGAATAAAATAAAATAAGGACTAACAGGGTCCAAACCGGGTCCAACCAATGCCACAGTGTCACAGAATAATGTCTAATTTTCTGTGATGCCAGTTCAATCTCTTAAATGGGTAAATTGCAAGAGATAAAGAATTATCGAAAAGCATTGCAAGGTTTAATGTGGGGTTGTCCATACTCAGGGCAACTATGGAGCCACAGGAAAATTGACAAACACTTCTTCTAGCGCTTTTTTACTCTTTCTGCTTATTTTTACTAGAGTGATGCCATGCTACAAAGATGGAATGCTCTACAGTGATGGTGTTATGCCCCAGTGCTCCCATCAGAGCTACAATGTATCTAGTACCTCTTATATTATCCTGGATGGAGCTGGAGCCCATTCTACTAGGTAAACTATCACAAGAATGGAAAAACAAGAACCACGTGGACTCATCATCAAATTGGAACTAATCGATCAACACTTAAGTGCACATATAGTGCACTTAACATTCATCAGGTGTCAGGCAGGTGGGAGGGGGAGGAGGGGATGGGTATATACACA
>NW_012151063.1:3182189-3184409 GCF_000956105.1 Propithecus coquereli | reverse complement strand
GTCAAACACTTTCTCATGCCTGAGGACCATATGAAATAAGTGCTCAGAGACATGTTCTCAGATATTATTCAAAGTCACATTCTAAACTGGGACCTTAGATGACGTAAAATTTATCCTGATTTTGAATGCCTGGAAAGTTAAGTGACTTTTCCAAAGTTGCATTCGTAATTAGTGGTAGAAATTGTTCTAAAACTCAGACATATAGATATATCAGATGGATCTAAAACCATGAATTTGAACACTTTCTATGGTTTAAAATATGCACTAATCCGAAAGATATGTACTCACAGCCTGCAAACACACCTTCATTTGGCTTGAGGAACTGTTAGTTACGATGTATTATAATTGTTAAAAACAGTAGATGTTTTTAATCTTGTATTCATTTAATCTTTCCAGGCTCTTTGGTGCTTTTGCTACTCTATTGCAGAGTTTCTCAACCTCATACTTATTGTCATTTTGTATTAGAGAATTGTTTGTTGTCATTTTGTATTAGAGAATTGTTTGTTGGGGTAAGGGACAGGTGTGTTGTGCATTGTAGGGTGTTTGACAGCATCCGTGGTCTCTACCTATGAGGTGCAGTAGCTTCTGCTGCCACCTGGGGCGATCAAAAATGTCCCCAGACGTTGCCAAGTAGCTGCTCCTCAGGGTTGGAAAGGGCAGAGTCCCACCTTACATGAGGATTTCTCCTCTATTCCTTTGTGATAAACAATCCCACCTTTTCATTTTTCTCTGCCCCACAATCTTTCTGTCCCTCCCATAAATACTGGCGCTCCTACAGATTCTGGAATGCTCACTGTCTAAGCAAACTTTTACACTTCCGTGAATTCAGGTTACAATCACTTAGCAAGAAGATTCAAACAGAGTTAGACACTGACAGAGCTAGAGACAGAGATAGACCCTTGACAGAGACGTGGACAAAACTTAGACCTGGAAACAAACATAAGTCAGTGTTCACACGCAATGTGCAGCAATGCAGTTTACAAAGCCATTCCTCTTATTTCAAACTCATAGCTCACATTTAACTTTATTATTATTTATTTTGGACACTTGTTTTTCTCCATGTGATATGTTATTTTTCTACTTTGGTTTTATGCTATCATCAGATTTAAAGAATAAGTCCAAACTTCAGCATCTGAGAATTAAACTCTTGATTTGTAGTCTAAATACGTCTTTAAAATGTTCTTTTAAACTCATCTCCATGTCTACCCAGGTCTTGCTCTTGCCCAGGCTGGTTTCGAACTCCTGAGCTCAAGCAATCCTCCCACCTCAGTCTCCCAGAGTGCTAGCATTACAGGTATGAGCCACAGCACCCACCGATAAACTTAAAATTAATATTTTTGACATCTAAAATTACCCTGAACAAAGCCCTAGTGTTTGCCTCCAGTGTAGTGGTCTGCAATCGTCTTCAGATACATTGAACAGGACTGCACAGAAAATCCAACATTTCCTGAACTCACAATATATCTTTAATATATCTGTGCTACTGTAGTGCTTATTTTTATTTTCTGATTCTTGGCTGAAAAATGTCATTCAGTGCTCAGTGACATAAATGTCATCTCCTATATGTGAAACATATTTTACTCCTATAACTGGCATCATTGTTCAGTTATTGATGCTTCAATATGGAATTTATCATTTAGTATTTCTTACATGGATGTCAATGCCCTTGGTTACTTTTTGAACCATTCAGGTGAGACATATACATTTTTAAATTTGTCATTTTTTATTCCCATGTTTAGCACAATACCTCCTATACACTAAATATTCTACTACTCGTTGCATTGAGGTATTCATTTATTGACTGAAATTTGTAATCAAAATGTCAGATGGAGAAGACTTTGTTTATAGCCCTTCACACTGAAGTGTGCCTTAAAAATAACTTTATAAGATGATGTGTTTCCAATATATGTAAAAATTCTAAAGAATGAAACACACATCCTTTGATATGGTTGTCATTGGGCTTCCAAGACTAGATTCTTTCCTTACTGCCTTTGTCTCTTTATTTTTAATACTATTCAAACAAAGCCCCTCAACCACCATGCCCTCTGACAAAACACTACATGGTGTTTCTGGATGGCATTGCTGGTGATGATGAAAATATAACACCAACTAAGAACACCATCCTATGAAAAAAGTTCGGAGACTCAATTTCTTAAACATAATTCAGCCATTTCACTGCAGATATGAGACTGGACCTCATGTCAGAAAAGCAACAGTCAA
>NW_012151063.1:3169342-3171179 GCF_000956105.1 Propithecus coquereli | reverse complement strand
GAATTAAAAGAAAGTGCAATACTGCAAATCTCTTCCTCCACCACATTTTTTACACCTAAAGTATATACAGTTTTTATTTGTAAAAAATACTTGCAAAAACCTGGAAAAAATGCAGAATTTAGGAAATTTAGAGGTGGTGTCTGTGGGCAGAAATACCATACATCCTACTACCAGAGCCTCTTCTCATAAAATTCTCATCCTTAAGGTGGGGTGACTGCCTCAAGATAAACAAGTATAAACTACTCTTGGGCTATAATTCTTATTTTTCAAACCATGAAGCCATGTGACTTCCTTCTGTGAATCTCTCAGTTTGCTTGTAAATCCATTACATAAACTTTGGGCAAAAGTTATTTATGAAACAAATAGACTAAGCAAGATTTCTCAACCTTATTAAAAAAATGAACCAATGAGGTTTTACTAAAAAAAAAAAATAGGATCAGAATATCTATGAAAAGATCAGAGCAGAAACCAAATTAAACATTTCTGACCATACGCATTGTTATTAATAGAAAATCCTCAGAGAGTTAATGCCAGATCCTCCACATTTCGTGTGTCAGTGTTACTGACCTCTCCCTCCCTCCTTACTTTCGCATACAATATGGGACTTGGCCAAGCCAGTTCCTCTTCTTCCAAATCTAATCCCAAATGGTGTTTTATAATCATGCATTCATTTCCATGTTTAAATCTGACTTTCTTTTCCTCTAAAATCCAACTCCTGTACTCATGTTCACCTGCAGTTCTCTGCCAAATGCACAGGGCAGGGGAGCTGAAAGGAGAAAGAAGTGTTTATCATCACTGGTTACATGGTTCATAGCTGCTTCCTTCCAAAGAATCAAGGGCAGAAAAGGAAAAAGAGTAACTTTATCGTGGAGGAAATTGAAAGACACTGCTTCAGAACAGGTGATCAAGGTGCACATTAAAATTGGTTTATCGTATGACCTTGGCAGGATATGATGGGAAGGATACTTTACCTGCGTGGTCTTCCTTCTCACAACACATATCCCCAGCCCAATCATGAGAAGAAACATCAGTTGAATACCAGTTTAGAGACATCCTGAAAACACCTGACTGCTACTCCTCAAAACTGACCAGGGTTTCGTAAACAAGGCAAGTCTGAGGAATTGTCACAGCCGTGAAGAGGCTGAGGAGACATAAAGAGTGAATGTCCTATGGGATTCTGGAACAGAAAAAAGAGGCATTGGGAAATAATAAGTGAAATCTGAATAAAATCCACAGAGGAGTTAATAATAGCATATCAATGTTATTTATTAACTTTGACAAATGTAGCATAATAAAGTAAAAATAGGGGAAGCTGGGGGAGAGATATCTAGGGACTCTCAGCACCACTTTGCAGTTTTTCTGTAAATCAAAGCTCTTTTATGATAAACAGCTACCAGGTGGTGTACCATATACATTTGCATGCTTTTATGTGTTTATTTGGGGGAGATTCATTTAAAAAAGAAGCTATGGACTTCCGCTGTTGTTCCTCTACTGAGCTCGCGTGGATTTTGTAGATGGCATCGGGGTACTAGATTGTAGGGAAGTGAGCATAGTTTAAAACGTCACCACTTGTATGTGTAACAAATTATTCTGCTAAAAATGTGTTGGCTTTAAATGAGGCTGTGGGCTTCAAACCTGTAAGAGAATTTTTCTCCTGTGGAACCTATAAAAATTCCTACTTTCTCATTCCAATGGGAAACAGATCATCTATCCACTAAATTCCTATTTCCATCCGTTTTGTCACTCTGATTCTGTAAGAGCAGGACAACGTTTGGTCTTCTTCGAGCGCACACATGCTAACTTCACCACAAACTTCTGTAAACAGCAGGATGTGAAA
>NW_012151063.1:3167211-3169292 GCF_000956105.1 Propithecus coquereli | reverse complement strand
AAGATGTTATTGTCTGGTTTAACAAAAGCAAAATGTGGCATCTGTACCATGAATCGTAGTTATTAAGATGTCCCTCAGAGAAGTCTATATTTAAATTTAACAAAACATTTCTACAATAGCAAATTCATACCTCTTATTCAAGAATCCCTTCCAAGTCTTCTTCTACAATTTCATTTTGCCATATGTATACAGTTGTATTGATAAGATTTGATTATAATTTCAATCCAATTTATGAGATTTCTGGCTTGTTTTGAGTCCTCGATATTGAGATCCATGTTCTTTCAAAGCATCCCCTTGAACTGGGCATCCCGTAGCCAACTAAGATTAGAGAAATAATAGACAATCACTCCCCAAAAAATACTCAGTCAGACAATTTGGTGGCAGTTCTATACCAGCCCTAACGAGAAAATTATATTATTTATAAAAAAACAGATGGAAGGGTAGTGATTCAGAGTATAAAACTAAAGGTAGAAATTGAACTGAAACCTCTGAAATCAAATGGAACTCATAACTCTATAACTGAACTGAAAGATGAGTTTTTAAAATCTTAATTGGCATATAAAGGATAACACAATTTGACATATTTCAAGGCAACAATTGATAAGATTCGATGGATGTATACAACTGGGAGACATTTTCCCCATACTCCATAATTAACACGTTGCATTGTTATTCCCTAGAAATTTACGACAACTGAATGTTGGTGCATGTGTGGATTTTTTTCTGTTTTTTTCACTTGAGATAATAATTGTGATATTTATCTATGTTGTGGTATGCATAATTCATTTGCATTTATCACTTAACATTATACCGATATATCCCTATTTTACTCAGGTAAATATTAATAGACAAGATGTTTCCAAGTCTGGACTAGTGAAAACAAAAGCGAACATTCATGTGCAAGTCTTTGCAAAGAACTATGCCCTGATGTCTCTTGAGTAGATACTTATGAGTAGAATTGATAGGTCAAAGTGGATGGATAACTGTGTGTTAGCATCAACAGTGCGTGAGAATTTCAGTTGCTCTGAATGCTTGCCAACACTCAGCATGGTAAGTCATTTTCATTTTAGACATTGTAATAAGTACATAGTGGTAGTGGATGGTAGATTTAGTTTACATTTCCTGAGTTGATAAAGATGTGCAACATCTTTTTATGTATGTATTTTCTATCAGTATGTCTTATTCTTAGGTGTCTCTCCAAATCATTTTTCCATGTGGGCAATACAGGTTGAATTGTTTGTTTTTTTGAGTTTTGATTTATGTATTCTGGATACAGTTCTTTTTCAGATAGAAAATGTGCAAATATTTTCCTCTAGTTTGTGGCTTCTCTTCATTGCCTTGACAGTTGTCTCCCAATGACCTAAATATCTTAATTTTAATAAAGGTCAATTTATATTTATTTATTTTTTCATTCAAGGATCATGTTGGATGTCTTACATAAGAAATAATTGCCTAGTCCAAGGTCACAAAATTATTTTCTGTTTTCTTCTAGCTTTCCTTTTTATATATAGGTCTATGATTCACTTTGAGTTAGTTCTACTCTATAGTGCAAGATACAGTTTAAAGTTCACTTTATTTTTGCATAGGGATGTCCACTTTCTCCAGCAACTTTTCTTGAAAAGGCTATTAGTTTCTACTGAATTGCCTACAAAAATCCATTCCTGTTCTTTCCCAAGGAGTAGGTTTTTGTTTGTATTTTTTTTATTTACTTACGCATTTTGGTCAATATTAACACATTAACTGTCAAGCGAGTTGTATTTAACTCATGCTAGTTTTGATCCTGGGGCCTCGTGAAGCATATATAACTGCAATTGGTTCGTGAAAATCTTACTTGCTAATGTGCTTATTGTTACAATTAATATTGACAATTTAATTGCATAAAACTCACTAACAGAAAACAATAAAAAACAAATTTTTCGTTAAATTAGAAAGGATTGTTTTGTTTTGAAATTTTTATTCTATTTTCGTAATAAAATACTGGGCCCAAGGAAAACAAATTTTTTTTCTAATGTGGCAGTCAATGTGTCAAACAAAAGACAATTGGGATTCGAAGGTCATATGACTTTCTTTAGGAATAAAAT
>NW_012151063.1:3153888-3155136 GCF_000956105.1 Propithecus coquereli | reverse complement strand
ATATTTGTTTCTTTCAATAATTCTGATTGTTTTCTTTCAATAATTTCTGTTCATGTATTTATTACTTCCTTACTTCATTTTACATTGGGATTAATTTGCTCTTCCTTTTGCTGGCTTCTTAAAGAAAACAAAACACACTGATTTTAAACCTTAAAAAACAATCTAATAGCCTATAAAGCGTTGAGTATCCCTTGAGGAACTCCTTGAGTTGTATTGCGCACATTTTAATACATCCAACTTTGAAATCTTCTTGCACTTTTTTGTCTATGACACTCAGGCTATTTTTAAATATTTTGCTGAAGTTGCCAAATATTCCAGATACTTATTTTGATTGATGTTTTAATTTTATTGTTTTCATCAAAGAATATACTCCATAGGGTTTAAAATTTTTTAAATGTATTATCATTTCTTTTATGGTCTGGCATATAATCTATCTCTGTGGACGCTCCCTGTGTACTTGGAAATAAAGTACATGCAGCAGTTTGGGATGAATCTAGAATAGATGTCAACCATTTCAAGCTTTTTTTTATAAGATTGCTGGAGTCATCTCTCCACTTCCTGATGCTCTATTCGTTAATCAGTTACCGAGAGAGGAAGGCTGGCATCTGAATCTACAATTATGGGTTGGCCTCTTTCCCGCTGTGCACCTGTTAGAATCTCACTCTATGTGTTTGGAATCTCTATTACTGTGTCCCTGCACATGTGTTTATATTTCCTCCATGAGTTGATCCGTTTATCATTAGGGAATATCCTATTTCATCCCTAGTCTTCTGCATTTTCCTGAAATCTGCTTTTTTAGGTTTTAATATAGCTACTTCAGATATTCTGGATTAGCATTTACATCATATAACTTGCCAATTCATTTATATTCAACCTAATGGATTCTTATCACGAAGTGTGTATCTTTTGTAAATAGCATGTTGCTGGAATTTTATTTTTTTATCCAGTTTATTGATTGCATCCATATATGAAGTTGTTTAGGACATTTATATTTTTGTCTAATTTATTGAGTCATAATACAGACAGTTAACTGCACTCGTTTAAAACGTACAGTTCAATGAGTTTGGAAAAGTGTATACGTCTTCATAACCACATGCTCACTACAATAAAAATACACACGTCCATAACTCCAAAATATCCTGTCCTTTCCTTTTGCAGTCAAATCTCCCTCTGTCCCTAGCCCTAGGCAACCAATAATCTGTTTTCTGCCAACATAAATCATATAGCACTTTCCATGATGTCAAACAT
>NW_012151063.1:3149678-3152448 GCF_000956105.1 Propithecus coquereli | reverse complement strand
TCTGAATACATTTTATCCTAAGATTTAAGGCTGTCATCCTTCATCACCATTGCCTTCAGACCACTGATCAAATTAGAAAGGGATGACCTTCTTCTTACAAACTCAATGTGACAGTTTGACCACGCACAGTGGGCAAAATGTCAACATTTCACTTTTCCTAATGCCTCACAGCCAGTATTTGAGTTCTAATGGCCAAGTCCATTTTCAAGTTCTATCTTAATTTTAAAAATTGTGTCTGCTCTTAAATTACCTTTATCTGCAATTTTCAGAGACCATCTCTGTCACCTGGATTCTATCATCTTCCCAAATTCTTGGGGACCACACGTTACCAATTTTCCCTGAATTCCTTTCTTCAAATCATGTCTGTTTCAGACCTTCTACAACTTAAAAAAAAAAAAAAAAGCTGCGCTCTCAACCAATACATTTTTCTTATGTCACGTTTACATGGGCTCTTTCTCCTTCCTATTCTTGACAGTTTGTCTCCTTGAGTCATCTACATCTCCTGCGTCAACGTCATCATCACCCACTTCTTAGCCTGCGTAAAAACACACTTCTCACAAGTAAAAAGTCTCTTGCCAACATCCAGACGTGTTTCCTTCAATACTCCAATTCATACTCTTGCCTTATGATTTGTAATCGCTCTAAAACATTCTGCCTATATTCAGGATCTCTTTGCCAGATGTAAGGCTGCTGTCACTATCTTGCCTCTGCTCACTCCGTGCATATGCTCACAGGCATGTGCTACAGCACACCGGTTCCCTGGAGTTATTAGTGGCGATGCTAATGAGGTTTGCTGTCTCTAATTCCCTTGCCAGGGAGCAGGTTGTTCTCTCTCTGCCTGAAAAGCCACCAATTCTTTTCCCTGGTTAATACTCTGCCATCCCTGTGAAATCAAGTCAGATATACTCTCTTTCAGTAATACTCTCTAAAACGTTTGTTCTGAATAACATAGTCCTTTTATGCACCCTGCATAAAAATACATCAGTAGTGTCATCAAATGGTTATTTAATTTTTTCCAGCACTTAATTACAATTCTTTAGGGGGAAAAAAACCCTAAGCTGGTTAGATTTCTCCCTTAAGTCCCCATGCTTGGAAGAAGACTTTATCTAGTAAAAGTGTTTACATGTTATTCAAAATTGAAATAATATTAACAATCTGTTCTTGTTACCTAGAACAAAACTGCACAATACATTTACAATTCAAAAATCAGGAAAATGGAATAGAGGAATCTCACATTATAGCAAAGGATTGTCATATTCAATACCACCTCAGTAAACCACACCAAACATTGGAATGCTGGCACACAAAATGAACCAAGATAATTTTCATAAAAGGAAAATTCAACCAGCTAAGGAAAAGCTAACCCAACCATGCAAACTATCTCATTCCCTGTGAACTCTTCTACCTCAAATTCACACCGAACAAATGTTGATGACTGGTGCAACCAGCAAATTGTCATAGTAACTACCTAAATTTTGGCCATTGAATTATAATTTCAGTAAATCTCATTGGGAAGAGGCTGTGAACTCTGATCATATTACATAGCTGTAGGAATTTTGGAATGAGAATAGCAGTAGTAAACCAAACAGAAAAGGGGCCGAGGAGAAATTATAGATGACAAATAACACTTAATAACAAAAGTCTAATGGAAGCATACGGGTATAACTCTTCACAACAGATTATAATCTTCTTCAGAACAAAGGTCTTGACTTACCGAGAAAAAGAGCCGAAGTTGCTTAAAAAAATAAATTATATATAGCATTTTCCAGACCACTCAAACATCTTTATTAGAGCAGTTCACTTCTATAAGAGAAGAAAACAAAATCAAAATTCAATAAGTGAAGAAAAAGATGGCAAGGAAATGGCACAATGCCAATTGACAGAACCCCCCAAAAAAGAAAGAACAAAAATCACAGAAACTTCACTAATCATCAGGGAAATGCAAATCAAAACCACAATGAAATATCACTTGTCTCCAGTAAGAATGGCCTTTATCAAAAAGTCCCAAAACGATAAATGTTGGTGTGGATGCGGAGAGATAGGAACACTCATATACTGCTGGTGGGACTGCAAACTAGTGCAACCTCTGTGGAAAGTAGTATGGAGATACCTCAAAGAGATACCACTAGAACTACCATTTGATCCAGCAATCCCATGACATGATCAAATTGTGACCTCCAGAGGGAAATGACAAGCTCATAGCCCAGGGTCTCTACTGTAACCCACACACAATGCAACATTGGAATACTGTAACGTGTCAGAGAAAGTGTGCTCCATCGACAGGGAAGACCACATGGGTTGAGAAGACTTTCAAGAGAATGAACTAAAATTGACTGTTAGACTCACCCAGGTTGTGTGCTGCTCTGAGCCCGGCACTGTTGCAAAATCAATAAACACGTGGCTTATTGGTGAATCCCGCCATTCCAAGATGAGAGTTGATCATGAAGGAACTGTTGCCAGATTCATGATGGAAAATGAAAGACCCAGGAAAAATGCAGATGAGAAAAATACCTGTCAAAAAGGAATGGTACAAATCGCTCTCTTGAGAAGCGCGTGCAATACAGGGACAAGATCTTTAAGTAATCAAACAAGACATGGACGTTTTCAAAAAGCTCTGAAGAAGGTGCTCATGGAGGTAAGAGAAGTCAGTTAAGAAATTGAAGGCAACCTTACACACCATGGGAAGCTGCACAAGAAAGGTAGACAAACAAGGAACACAATGGAAAACCCCTCCTAGACCAAAGGAAACAGCAGGCAGGAATCTCAAATT
>NW_012151063.1:3143448-3147403 GCF_000956105.1 Propithecus coquereli | reverse complement strand
TCAGTTGTACAACATAGACACTATAGTTAAAACAATGTGGCGTATACTTTAAAATCACTAAAACAGTGGATTTTACGTCTTCTCACCATAGAAAAAACAGTGAGTATGTACAGGAATACGTATGTTAATGAGCTCCATTTAGCCATTCCATGACAGATACCTGTTTTAAAATATCCTGTTGTACAACATAAATATATACAACTCTTATCTGTCAATTAAAATGTTGAAGTCAAAGTTCCTTCCCCTCGGATCTGGGATGATCTGTGGCTGCCTGGACCATTTGAGTAGGGCAGAGATGACGCTTTGCGGCCGTATAGGACCCTACAGTTTCCACCTGGTTTCTGTGGACCACATGTTTTGGGTGCTTTCTTCCGGGATGTAGTCCCTTGGTTGTCCGTCTCCATTTTCTGAGAAACCTAAACCTCACAGTGAAGCCACTTTTTGGTGTCTGCATCCACCATTCCAACTGAGCCCTGGTTTGAGTCGATTCAGTCCAGGGTCCATAGCATGTGACATGAAGATGTCATATTGGACACAGACCAAGATGTTCTGCCATGTGCTATTCCATCCACTACCCGTTGTGGTCAGCCCCAGGAGAAACAAACCACGCCACCTGCACCTTGTCCCTATGGATGTCCTTTTCTCAGAATCCATTATCACAATGAAAGTGAGACCCCCCCCCCTTTGAAATTCAGGCTGCCACATCTTTGACTCTGTCTCATGAGACACAAGGAGGAGCTCATGTGTGAACCCTGTGCCTCTAAAACCACCCTACAGCCATAAAACAAGCTGACATATCACCAGGAGAACAATCACACGCACACAGAAATTGTCAGCCCAGGCGGGGGCTTACTGATTGTGGCAAGCGGCCAGTGGCCCCTCCAGGTAAAGTATCCCACTCCTGTGATGTGCTCATCTGTGAAGTCAAAATGGGCAGTGACCAAGGGCATTCTGAGTGCCTGGGGCCAAGAAGATGAACATGAGCTGCAGAGGTGCTCTCCAAGAGGTGGGCCCATATCTGAAATTCAACCCATTCATCTTCATGAGTCTGTAACCGTTTAGTAGATGGAAGGGAATTAAGGTATTGATTCCATGATGATGAATGAGCTCTTAGGCAAAAATCAGAGAGAGAGAGATTGATGCATATTTATAAATAAGCCCAAAACCTTCACACGCTACTCTGAGTGTGTGTGTGTGTGTGTGTGTGCACCCACAGAAGACTGCCTTCTCCCTGACTAATAAAACCAAGTGCCTAATGTATTTCTGTGATAAAATTACTAATATTCATTATGATATAGTGGTTTTTATTTACCTTTCTATATTGCTTTTGCCTAACCCCTAATTTTTTCACTTAAAAAAAAAAAAACTCTACTTGACTAACACTAATAAAATAAAATATTGGGATGATGCGTATATTCTAAAAGCCCAGTCCTCAGTGCTACATAATATATCCATCTAAAAAAAACTGCCCTTGTCTCCCTAAATATATCAATATTTTAAAAAACTGACTAAAAAAATAAAAAAGATAGAATGAAGAAAGAATGAAACAACAATTTTTTGTTCTTTTTCCAACTACATAATTTCAGTTAGAAAAAATAAATTACATTTTATTAAGTATAAGATCCTAAACCATGTGTCAGGAGTATTGATTCAATTAAATGGTTTCTGCATTTATTAGTATTTATAGGTGAGTATTTTTTTTTTTCTGAAAAGAGAAGGCTTTGTACACATTTGTGTTGCCAAAGCGAATCACTCTGAATGGTAATATCCTTGGATGAGGTTTATACGCACTATGAGGAAAATGGTTATCTATGCGCTTTAATCTCCTTTAATAACCAGTCATATTTGGACCACTCAGCAGTCAATGCATAAGGAGAATGCCCTTCAAACAGAGGATATTGTACATTTGTATTTATGTTAAAATATATATGCACACATACATCTTCCAGTTAATATTGGAATTAAATGAATACCTATATGCTAAGTTGTTCTGGGAACTCTAAAAGAAGCTTAATATATTGCATATAGAATAGCACCTTTTAACAGTTACTTTTTTAAAAACTATTAGGTCAAGTTGGAAATCAGGGAAAAATGAGAATCTCTACTTTCAATTTGAGGAAATTATCTATAAAGGGTGATCGTTACTTATATATTTTAAAACAGAGCAGAGGAATAAGCAGGTAAGAAATTTAAAGGCATATCCATGCCTTATCAGAAAAAATCACTACTTTCTGGTTTATAACCAACATCCAAATCTGAATTGTGGAACAGACATTTAAAGTATATCTGGCATTATATTATTATAGCCTATGTTTTCACTATCTACTTTCCACGTCTCCGAAGTCCACAGAAACTATCTTGATAATGTCTTTGTCATCACTAAAGTCCTTTTATAAAAGACAACCAGTGAATGCAATATAAACTTCATTGGAAAATTGACATCACAACTTCACCTATTCAGTTGTAGTAATCAGACCGGATTAAGAGCATTGTTTTGCACCAACAAAAATGTTCTCTTTAATTTATTTAAAAACACATTTAATATGAAAAACTCAGCATAGTTATTTGTAAGTGCCAATGTGATACAATACTTGATAATGTCAGGATGACAGTTTGCATTTGTCATTTTCCATCTATATTTATATCTTGAAATATGGTACATTCTCTCTAGGAAGCCGGAGGTTTAAAAAAAGTAGAAACATCCCAACAGAAGGCAATGTGCAATATGTCCTTTCTGTTCATCTGCAAGAACTATGTTTGGAAAAATATATAGAAGTAGAATAGAAATAGAACATAAAACACCTTCAACTGAATATTGTTTTTCTTTTTCCTTCAACCTGATTTCTTTCGTTCTTTAATACTAAATATTGTAAATTAGCAATGGCATGTAATTTAAATAGTGCACATGGTTGTACTTTTAATGGAACCATTGAGCTGTTAGTTCATGTTCTGTCCAATTCTGTGTCTGAGATTGAAAACACCATAGCACTGGGGCACATTCTCACTATTTTCATACCTGGGCTGCAAACACACCTGGGAGTGGATTTCTCTGTGACAATGGCAATGGTAAAGATGCATCAGGAAATACAAAGGGAGTGTCAGGATGAGAAGAACCTGGGCTGAGATTTCAGACTTGCAGCTCAGTTTTGCTGACTGTATTTTCTTGGACCTTTTTTCACATTATATTTTCCCATCTCCAGCTTCCCTCTAGTCTAACCGACCTTCCCTTTGCACATGAAAGGGCTTCCAACTTCAGAACCTCTTCTTCTGACTTTACCAAGCATGTCCTTGGGAGTCCAAATATGTCCCCTTCCTCTCAAAGATACACTCTGTGTCCCTATCAGTAAAGTATTTTTCACAACTGCCCACACCCATGGAGAAGACCATAACGGAAGATGAAATTCCTCTCAAAAGCCTTAAACATCAGAGATCCCCAGGGATTTGTCTTTGGGGAGTGATTCTTCCTGAATCATTTTCTTTAACCACTTCAATGAACAGCCTTCATGACATGCTAAAATTTCTCCACTGAGGGGAAAAAAACAAACAAACAAAAAAAACTTCCACTAATTATCAAAGAACTATTCCAAAATACCATCTATTTTCTTTTTTTTTCTAATGTGAATGTTAACTACTTCTGTTTAATCATATTTTTATATCAAAATGCAAGTGATTATGAATATTGAAGATAATTTAGTGCGGAGGGGCACTTTGAAGAAGAAATCGTTACTGGTGTGTGTGTGAGCACCCGACAAAAGTAGCATCCTTTGGAGATTTGAATGCAAAGAAAGTGACAAACCAAAAAGCAAGAAGTAAAATTACCAGTCCTACAAAATCAGAAGTGTGTGCCAGAACTGGTGCTCTCCTTACAAAACAAATCAAAACAAAACAAAACAAAACAACAACAACACAAAAAACCAAAGGCCATCTCCTAAGAACACATAACTTCACCGTATGA
>NW_012151063.1:3113443-3140453 GCF_000956105.1 Propithecus coquereli | reverse complement strand
TTTCTTTGAATTTCTTTAAATATCTCATATCTGTTTAAATGTTTTCTTTGTCTTATAATTGCACTTATATCATGGCTTTGTTTGTCTGAGTCCTTTGTTTTTATTACTCAAAGAGGTTTTTTCCTTTTGATCTTGGTCATTTTGCGATCTCACATTTGACTGGATGTAATGTGTGGCAGCTAGCGCCCTAAGTTGCAATCACTTTTCTCCAGAAACACTTGCTTTTGTTTCTGTAAGGGGGCAAGACCAATACTGACCAAGGCCCAGCTCCAGCCCCTTCAAGAGGTCTGCCTTATCTGGGATTCTCGGGTCACGCTTTCACATCTTATGCCATGGACCTCAAACTAAACCCCCAAATCTCCTCCCTAAAGTTGGCATTCATTAAAAAAAAAAAAAAAAAAATTGGCCTTGTTCACTGCCTACTTTTCTAGTTTTAACTCATTAGATGTTGTTTATATTTGCAGTTGTTTTGGTTTGCAATTGTTTTGGGCTTTTGGGATTTTCCTTCATGTGAAAACCTACCAATTCTTAATGGGCATTCTTGTAGAAATGTATCCCAAGTCCAGTTGTGCTGTATTAGAAGGTTCTTCAGCGAATCCAATCCTGCACACTCAGGGTCCTTCCACGTAGCATTCAAATCGTTGTAAGAATGTTCTTTCCCAAAACAGACCAGATGTTAAGTTTCTGATTATTCTCTCGTTTTGCTTTGCTTACAGAACACAAGCCAAAGTCCTTGGCATTACATACAGGGGCCTCTGTGGCTTTTCTTTTCCAAATATGTCTTAGTCTTGCCATTCTTTCGCCCCTACCTTGCACACTACTGTCTAGTCACATTGGACTTGTTAGAATGTCTGTAATGCATGTTCTATATCACCATGTCTTGCTTGTCCCTAAGAGAAGGCTCTTTCTTCTCTTAGCAATCTTCTCACCCTCTGTCAAGCCACGGTAAGAGAACCACCAACCCCATTTCTTCTATATTGGCAGCAGGCAGGTAAATTATCTTTACCACCTACTGTTACAATCAGGTGTGACCACATCGTTGAGTTACAGCCAAAACCAATGAGTGAACATAAGGCATGCTAATTACAAGACTGGTCAATTAATATCTCCACATCCTTCTCCACATTCCTTCTCTTTCCCTACCTGAGTTGAAACTATGACCATGGTCCAGAGTCTACAGTTTGGACATTAGGCATGTGAAAAATGAATTAAGACTGGGTTTCCTGAAGAATATCTCTATAGCATCTTCCAGTTCCAATAATTCTGATAAATTTTCTTTGATAAATCACACCTTGAAACATTACTTTGGCTTCAATGTGGAGAATGGAGGGGCAAGAGAAAATTCAGAAAGAACAGGTTCCTAGGCTGTTAAAACTTGATATTTAACAAGCAGAGAGGTGGGCTGTTTTTATAGCAGAAATAGTAGAGCTGATTTATGTTCACTTCAGTTGGGAACTAGTCTGCCATGTCAACTAAAAAGTGACCCAAAGTAGCGAAAGATGAAACAACTTTTGGGACATTCCCATTCATTGTAAACAGTTAAATAATATCAGGGTACATTTTCTGTAGCCTCTGTGTGTGTAAGATATCGTCATCATAGTCATCCTCTTTTTTTTATTATCCAAGGTATTTTATTAAACAGAAAAGGCAATGTATAGCAAATAGAATAATTGCATTGCAATTAAAAATTACTATTACTATTCAGCTATACATATTTATATCTTTTGATGACATATTACATGTTATTAGTAAAATGTGTATTGAACCAAAAAATCATTTATAAGAAGGGGCAAATCTTACAATTATGCTCACAATTATGCTACTTAATGTCAAATAACACATCAAATGTTATTTTGAAAGGTCTAATTAGTACTACCTGTGAAGCAGTGTAGCTTTGTCTATAGAGATAAGCTAGTAGGCATTAGAGAACTTAAATTCACAGAATTGCTATGTAGCAACTGACTTTAAAATCACTCCAATTTGTCCCATTAACCGTTTCATAGAAAACTAAATCAACAAAGAAGTTAAACCATTCACTCTATGTCAACCCAACCACAAAGGGGTGAATGTGATACTTTGTTGCATGTCTTCTGATACTCTTCCATCCCTTCGCCACCAAACCAAATTCAGTGAGTTAAATCATTTAAATCACTGTCAACTACAGTAGACCTACACAAATTCACAAATATAAGTTGAATTAAAAGTTTATCTTTCCAAGTTGCAACTCAGGCAATTCTCTTGAAAAGCAAGCCAACTTGCTTTGAAAGCTTCTCTGACCTGCCTCCCTTCATACTGAGCTACTCCTGAGTTCACAGTCCCAAAGTTAGTGATCACTCATTTCTCTAGTGTAAGCTGATTTAAAAATGATATCTTTGTTGCTAATTCCTCTCTCAGCACTCTGTAGTCCTTTCAATCAGCAGCGATCAAAAGCTGGATTCAGCGCCACTCACGGACACGGTTCTGTGGGCATTCCGCTAGCTTACTGGAGCTTAATGAAAAGTGTCGCTTGAAGTTAGAATCTATTAAAGTAAGAAAAGTGGACCTTTCTGTAGGTCAGATGGTACGTCCTCATATTAAGGTAACTGGTGTGTCTGTACAGATGGCACAAGAGTGCACTGCATGAATACCTTAGCTTGTAACACTCTGAGATCGTGAACAATTTCCCAAGAGCTATTTTCTTAAGAATGTCCACTTTACTTATGCTTTTAGTTAAAAGCATGATGTCTTAAGGGATTATGCCATGGCAAAATCAAACGAGTTGCAACAGAGGGCCCAATCTGAAACTATGTCATTTCCTAAAATACAGTTATGTGTTCTTCACATAAATAAAAGGTTTAATGAACATGCGTTAATATTTGTTCAGTACTCTATTATAGTTTACCAGTGCTTCCATAACAAACTATCACAGACCGGCTGGTTTAAACAACAAAAATGCATTTTCTTACGGTCCTGTAGGCTGGAAGTCTGACATCAAGGTGTCTCAGGGCTGGTTCCTCCTAAGCCCTCTCTCCTGGGCATGTAGACACTGTCTTCTCCCTGTGTCCTCACGTGATCATCCCTCTGTGTGTGTCTGTGTCCTCATCTCCTCCGCTTATAAGGACACCAGTTGTGTTGGATCAGGGCCCACCCTAGTGACCTCATTTTACCTAATGACCTCTTTAAAGATCCATCTCAAGTAAAGTCTCATTCTGAAGTTCTGGGGATTAGGGCTTCAACAGATGGATTTGTGGGATCGGGACTTCCATCCAACCCGTAACAAGCACATGCTGACATTGGTTGATTAGTTTATAGCATAATGATACAGCATTGAGGTAAACCAAAGACTACATACCACCCTTATGAAACATAACATTCCTGTGCTGGGGATTTAAGGTCAACAAACCATGGGGGGACCAGCTAAATTATAGACAGCACTTTGAAGAAAACACAACAGGGCTCACAGCAGTGTTGAATTGAGGAGCAGGCTGACAAAATCCTTAAGATGGTTAGCAAAGCGTGCAATGACTGACAATAAAACTTTTGAGCTAAACTCCAACAGAAGAGATGGAACTATCCATGCAAACTCTTAGGGGAGGAGTATAGTAGGAAAAAAATAGAAATAAATATTTTAAAAGGCTTTGAGACAGGGGCGATGATCACTTCGAGAAACCAAGCAAAAGCTAGAAGAGCCAACCAGAAGTGACAAGGTTTGAGATCAGAGAAGTATGCTATGGCCATCATTTCAGTGTTATTAGAACATACTAAGATTGGGATATTTTTTTTTCTTGGGTGTTCTTACTTATTTGAGTTGGGTGGTGTTAAGACACTCAACATGAGATCTACCCTCTTAACAAATTTTTCAGTACACTAGACAAGTGTTGTTAACTATAGATGCTACGTGGTGCAAAAGATTTCTAGAGTTTATTCACCTTGCACAACTGAAACTTTATACCCATTGAACAATTCCCCATGTTTCCCTTCTCTTCTAAGCCCCTGCTAACTGCCATTCCATTCTCTGTTCTTACGAATTTGACTATAGGAGGTATCTAGAAGATTGGGGTATTTTTAAAGTCTGAAGGGAAGGCATTCAGGATTTTAAGTAGGGGGTGTCATGCTCTGATTTATATTTTAAAAAGATCCTTCTAAGGTCAATGGAATGGTTGGCACAGTGAAAATAGTGAAGAATTGGACATGGTGGTTCTTGGCTGAGAAATCAATGGGGTGATAGAATCATTCACTAATATGGATGAAAATCCCAGGGAAAGGGATATTTTGTGGGAGAATTGGGGGAAAAATTCAAGATATCTGTTTGGATAGATAATTTTGAGATGATGACATCACATGTAAGTTTTTACGAGTAGCAAGAAATGAGACTTTATTTCAGAATATATCAGAATTTTCACTGCTACATTGTTCACTACTCATGGTTTGCATGATTAAATGACATCAGTTATGAACTTCAGACAATTATTCTCAAAAATGAAATCACAGTTTTTTACTTCTAATCAAGGTGAAGAGCATTAAAAATCAAAAGAACATATAATCTCAGTAAACATACCTGTCAACACTTATGTGCACATATGGAAGTAACATTCATCGGGTGTTGGGCGAGGGGAAGGAAGGGATGGGCAAATTCACACTTAACAGGTACAGTGCACTCTATGTGGGGGATGGGCACACTTATAACTTACTCAAATGGTACAAAAGCAACTTATGTAACCAAAACGCTTGTACTCTTGTAATATTCTGAAATAAAAAAATATATATAATAAATATAATTTGGATGAGCTAGTCAGGGTTACTCAAGGATAATTGCATTAAATAAAAATGATAGTAGTGGTAATAATTTTGCCTATAAAAAAATAATAAGATTTGAGAAGGAAATTTAAAATTGAAACCAAAATTGGACTCCTGCAAGCACAGAGATACTTTAACACTTCCTATTTATTACTCTGAGTCACTTTGGGATTATAAATGTTTTTGTTGTAATTTTCCTAGTTTCTGGTGTTGAAAGAGATATGAGCACTTCATGCTGTGATAACAAATGTTCTCTGGACATTTAATTCTTGTAAAGTTTTAACTTTGTGCCTCAGCAAGAATGTCCTGATGTTTGCTTTAACTGGTTTTCTTAGAAACCTAGCAAGCACAGTTGGAATAGTAAAAAATGCACCTAGGTTTTATTCTTTCATGAATTCATTTACATATTCAACAAACATGTATTGAGAACCAACTATATTTGTTAGTAAGTTAATATAATCATAATTTCCAGGACCAACAACAATGCCCTAGTCATTGCAATGCATCTAAAAATGTGCTACATTCTCAAACTCTGCACAGTCCTGGCTCAACATAGATGATTAGGAAATTCTGAAATGTAAGATGAAATTCTGAAAGGTAAGATATTTCTTACCTATTACAGTGGACAGTACAGTGCAAATATTGAATAATATGTGATGCAGTGAATGATATCCTTACTGTGCAGTAATCTTGAGATTATTATATATTTATTCCTTTCTTCATTTAAAAAAAATTAAAGTTGTGCATTTAAACAATCATTACTAGGCATCAAACTCTTTATCATTTTCACTGAACAAGTTTTAGCAGGATTCCATCTAAAATACAACATTCCGACAATTTTTTAGCACATGTATCATCTGAAGAATAGGTTTATAGTGAATAAATATGCAAATGCATTTTTTTCTCTCAATATGCCAGTAGGAAGGAAATCTTGGAAATAACCATTAGTTTATTTTTTTCCACCTCATTTTCAGAATAATAAATACGTTGGCCTTGACATTAATTCACAAGGTCACACTTGACAAGGGGAAAAAAATAATCTTAACGTCCTTTATTTAAAGAAACTTCATTTTTAAATAGTGTACAGAACGTGTGTACGGCCACAATGCCGACGTGATGACCTTGGACGTGTCCTTTATCTGTTAAATGCCTCATTTTCCCAGAAAATAAGATGATCTCAGTGGCGGCTTTTTAGTGCAATGAAGCTACCCTTCACACAGAAGAGAAATAAACCTAATGGACCCAGCGCGATAGTATTTATTTCAGGAACTAAAGCTGTAGAGCGTGAAAATAATGTCCCTGACTTTAACGTTTTATTATCTACACACACCAGGTAGCTTCGGGTGCCTGTCAGTTACATGAATTTGGAAGTTAATGAATCAGCACTCAGCACAGGCCTGGCAACTCTCTGCTTTAATTATTGCATTAAAATATTCATGTGAGAAATTGTTCACCTGTTCTACTTAATAGGTTCTTCTTTCGGCAAAGGTGCCTATTTTTATTTTCTATGCTCATTTCTGGCAACTCGGTTTAGAGGGTGAGGATCTATCGGCAATTGCGTCCAGCAGTGGAATGCCTAGGCAATAAGAAACATGGCGATGGAGGGGCTTGAGGAGTCTGTATTTGCGTAATGTGGCCAAGAGTCAAATCATCCATGTGTTTCTGAACAAAAACATTCTTTTTTTTCTGTCCCATATTTTATTATGAAAGTTTTCAAATGTACAGAGACATTGAAAGAATTTTATAGCAAACACCCCTATATCCATCCCCTAGTTTCTACTGTTAACATTTAACTATGCTCACTTTATCTCTCTATCAATACATCTCTATACCCATAACGAAAATCAAAAATCTTCTTAAATGAAAATAAGCCTGGAATCTTTATCTTAAATGTGAACATCTCTATCTAGAATGTTTGCATCGATTCCTTACAAGCCTTAAATTTATCACTGTGTCAGATTGTGACGTTCTCTGTAATTGAGTGAATGGTTGCCTGATATATAGCTGATAATTAAATAATTCCTTCTGGAAGATCAGCCTCATGGCTTTTAATGATGCATCCGTATAGTCATAGATTCACATATTAAAGAAAACATGGAGTTACTCCAAATCCATGGCTCAACTCATAAGACCTGTTATAATTTATTAATAAGAAATTAAATACGCAAAGTGATAGATACATTTAAATAGATTACCACTCCTAATATTTAAAATAAGTTTAGAGTCATGTTTCCTACCTGTCAAATTTTAGGCATAGCTCTTTCAGTTCTAACAGTTTTTCTATTTGAATTCAAATATTACTACCTCTGCACATTACAGCTGTTTGACACGGCCATTCATTTCCTGTTTTAAATTTTTACAAATTTAAAATATGTGAAGGAGCGAATGATACCCTTACTGTTCACCAATCTTGAGATTTTTATATATTTATTCCTTCCTTTTCTTTACTTTCCTGTATTCCAAACTCCCTCGCCATCCATAATCCAGGCACTACATTCAAAGATGCTCTACCATATTCCTGCACAGTCTAATTCTGTGTTGATGAAGGCTTGGGGATTGCTGACCATGCCCATGTACTTTCTGAATTTGTAAACGATTCTGTTTAATTTCCCCTGGTGATGTGATTGGGTGATTTTGATCAAGCAGTTGCAACACTGTTAACTTACCTTTATCCCTAGAATAAGGCAGGGTGGACAAGTGAAGTTGCCGCTTCCTGATTTCCTCTCTCTCAACTCGTACCAGTTTTAGGTGTGAAGAATGTGTACCTGAGCATGTAAGGAGTGACCTTCATGAAATTGTCTCCATACCCGTGGGCTGCATCACAGGCTCTGTTTTATTAAAGTGGAGGGTGAGCAATTTGAATTCACATTTTTTGTACTTAACACATAGACTTTGACTAGAAACACAGTCTTTTGTAGGATAGCGTGGTTAAACGAGCAAACTGTCATCCCCAAATCTCAGATTTGGTCTCAATTTTGGTGGATTTTTTGGGGAAGAACCTTGATCAGTCTGTTTTCCTTCTTCACTGTATGCAGTGTATTCCATTTATTGCACAGTATATACCTTCTGCATTTTAGCATAACCTACCGGAACAGCAGTTCTCAAGCATTGGTGGAGGTAAGAATGATATGGAGAGATTGGTAAAAGATACACTTCTGCAAAATGTTCTGATTCTGAAGGTCTAGGTTGGGTCTATACATTTTATTTTATTTTATTGTAAATTGACAATTTATCATTGCATAAACTTATGGGATGCAAATCCATGTCATATTTTATTAATACAACATGCGATAATTAAATCAAGCTAGTTAACCTGCCCATCACCTCAAATCCTTAACATGGTATGGTGAAAACATTTACAATGTACTCTTTTGACAATTTTGAAATGGACAATATTCTATTATAAACTATATCCACCACCCAGTGCAATAGAACCCAGAAAAAGAAAAATGAAAAAAACCACATTTCTCCTGGCTAACCTAGATTTTATACTCTTTGACCAATATCTCCACATTTCCACTCTCCCTCTTTTGTAGCTTAATCAAAAACAATCAAAATCAGTTGGATTGTTTTAGATTCCACATACATTTATTTTCTTTCTTTCTTTCTTTCTTTCTTTCTTTCTTTCTTTCTTTCTTTCTTTCTTTCGAGACAGAGTCTCGCTCTGTCACCTGGGCTAGAGTGCCGTGGCGTCAACCTAGCTCACAGCAACCTCAAACTCCTGAGTTCAAACGATCCTCCTGCCTCAGCCTCCTGAGTAGCTGAGACTACAGGCATGCACCACCATGCCCGGCTAATTTTTTCTATATATTTTTAGTTGTCCAGCCAATTTCTTTCTATTTTTTACTAGAGACGGGGTCTTGCTCTTACTCAGGCCGGTCTTGAACTCCTGAGCTCAAACAATCCTCCCGCCTCAGTCTCCCAGAGTGCCAGGATTACAGGCGTGAGCCACCATGCCCAGCCAAGATTCCACATACATTTAATTTCTATGGGTCTGTAGCCATAGACCACATTTGGATTAACAGAAGGAGGGCTGGGTCACATTTCTTGCCTAGAAGTTTATCCCTAGAGATTAATAGTGTGGCAAATGCTATACATATTAGCTTATTTAACTACACGACTAGACTAGCTTTTTAAATATATGGACACAGACTAAAAGATAACTCTCATTGGACAATCATTGTTTTTACCGACATTGTTTTTTCCACATTTGGTTCACGACAGAATAGATTCATTGACAATCAACTGGGGAAGTTGTAATTTCTGCTATAATATGAAGAGAGAAAAGAAGAAAAAAGAGTGAATATGCTATGTGTCTTTATTCATCCCATTCTTTCTAAATAAGACTTTCAAATTATCATTGAAAAAAAATAAGGAGAAAGTTTATGGCTTTTTGAGATTCCAGTTGTGATTCTACACAGCAAAGGAAGTCATTTCTGCATATATTTAGGCATTCTCCTTGAAAAATCATTTTCTTAACCTTTTCCTGAAGCTAAGAATTCTGACATGACCTATATATTGACTTAGGACATGACATTAAAAAAATAAAAAGTCATGTTATTCACCCACTTGGAAAGTTTCAAAGTCCATAAAATGTAAATATTCAAATAAAGACTTATTTACATATTTCCTTGAATTATTTAAAGTTTCTGATATTATTTTATTAATATTAACTCTTCTGCACTATACGTAGAAACAGTTGCTGAAATCTGGTGTTCAAGAAATTGAACATTGATAAATAATTTAACATTTTTATAGTCCTAAGTACGTTTGTGAAATAAATAAACAATAGAAACAACAATGACCTTGTCTCTCTAATTTGGCATTTGGTCAAGTTCATATTTTCTAAATTATTTGGATATAGAAAAAGATTGACCTGAGGTCATTGGAAACCCCCAGATCTGCTTTGAAGAAGTAAAAGTTGGTGACTGATTTCCACACACACATGCACAAACATATACACATATGCACACAGAAATACACATATACCTTCTCCCTACTTTATCTACTAATAACTGCTAATTTAATTAGCATAAACAACCACTTTTATTCTCTCACATCTTGGAGGCCGGGAGTCCAAGATCAAGGTGTCTCAGGGCTGGTTCCTCCTGAGGCCTCTCTCCTGGGCATGTAGACGCCGTCTTCTCACGGGATGTGTCCTCACGGGATCGTCCTTCTGTGCATGTCTTTGTCCTCATCTCTTCTTCTTATAAGGACACCAACCCTGTTGGATCAGGGCCCACCCTAGTGACCTCATTTTACTTTAATCACCTCTTTAAAGACCCATCCCCAAATACAGTCACTTTCTAAGGTCCTGGGGTTTAGGGCTCCAACACAGGAATTTTGCATGGGGACATAAGTCAGCCCATGTCACTAATCACATGCACATGGATGTGAACTAATGCCACACAATTGGTGTGACACCAACATTTCTGCCAAGCAGTGTGGATTACCCATACCACTGCTTAAAATGCACAGTGTAAATTTTATTTTTAAATGTTTCCTCCGTTTTAATCACTTTCGGTAAATAAGGCTCATCAGCACTCTTTGTTTATTTTCACAAATTTAACAGCAATATTTCCTTCTTTATCCCATTTGCGTGTTTCCAACTTCTACTGTCTACTGATTAAGCACCTACTTTTGAATTTGCATAAAAAATAACACATGATGCACAGGCTAAGAAAAATCTAGAATATGCTCTATTTTGCAGTTTCTGAGAAAACCATGATAAACATCATTGCTTAGAGATCACGATTGTGGTTTTATTTAAGGGTTTGAGTCAGTAAATCAGTCAGTTACAATGTTATTCACAACACAGAGTGGTAGGACGGCTCAGTAAATATTTCTTGTACACCTGCATTAAGGGAATATTTTGGAGTTTGTGGAATGGATAAGGGATTATAAACTGGACAAAAGAGCTCAGGCAGGGACTGTGAGGGATTTTACTGGTAAGCTCAGGCACGATTATGCACAAGAGCTCTGCAGTGTGCAGGGATGACTCCACCCCAGCGAGTATAAATGGACCAAGTGCATGTGACTCACACATTGCATACTCAATATGACCTTTAAACTGCACACGGGCAGTGGACAACTTGTGAAAAATTGCTGAAAATAATTTTTCTTTTAATCTGGAAATCAAAAGCAAGATTTTTAACAATAGACGGATCCTATGGACATGGATGTGTGAGTTCATAAGCATATGTATCCGTGAGATCCCTTCAAACGAAATAAAAAAAGATGGTATTTTGAATCTTGTCATTCTATAGATCATCTATAGTATTATGGGCTGAATTCTATCCCCCTCAAAGTCATATGTCAAAGTCCTAATCTGCCTAACCTCTCCATGTGACTGTGTTTTGATATAGGTCTTTAAAGAGGTGGTTAAGGTGAAATGAGGTCACTAGGGTGGGCCCTGATCCAACAGGACTGGTGTCCTTATAAGCAGAGGAGATGAGGACACAGACAGGCACAGAGGGACGACCACGTGAGGACACAGGGAGAAGACGGCATCTACACGCCCAGGAGAGAGGTCTCAGAAGCAACCAGCCCTGAGACAACTTGGTCTGGGACTTCCAGCCTCCAGGATCTGAGAGAATAAATTCCTATTGGTTAAGCCACCTGATCTCTGGTGTTTTGGTAGCCCTGGCAGAGTAATACACAATCCAAATAATTTCAATGCATGAAACACTAGAAATGTATTATTTTTAAAATTCTGATATTTAGTTACTTCCTCAAAAATTATGTTATAATTTAGTGTTGAACTGAATAAGAGAAAAACAAAACTCTTCCTCAAAGGAAAAAATATATAAGATTATTTTCTTAATATTAAAACCCACCTTTAACTGAATTGGATTTCACTTTTGATTCTTTCTCTTTTGCATTTAGAATGTATCAGTAATAGAGTTAAGAATATAAAATGCTAAATTATAATTCTTAAACTAAAGGTACTTACTATTTGAATTTAATAAATGTGTTTTTATGACCAGATATATTCTGCATTAACTGTAATGTATGTGAATGTAAAAGATGGTATTGTGATAGAAATATTCATGGTGCTATAATTTTACCTTCCCTTAGAAAATGATAATTTCCTTCATCTTTAAATAGCCACAGACTAGAATCCTGATCCATTTTTCAAAAATGATGAGACAGAGAAAAAGAAGAATGTGATATTAAATTGACTGCTGTCAGAGTATGCAGAAATTCTTTTTAGTAATAATATCCAAAATAGTGTATAATTCTTAAAGGTGGGAAAAATGAAACATTAAAGACATTTTTAAGAAAGCTAACATGTCAGAGAAAAGCTTTTAAGATGGATTGTGACTCCCAGTTACAAGAATTAGTAGAGCAAATAAAAACATAAGTTTCTTATATTAGAGAAATTACCACAAAAATCCTTTTTTTAAGCAACAAAGTTTTAAATGTAGAACTTAGATGATAATTCATGAACAACTGAGAAAATTATGTCTTCATTAGGATTTTGTATTTATAGTATTTGGATTATTGCCTTGGATTATTTGTATTTATAACTATAGTTTTTATTGTGGTAAATATATGTATGTATATATAAAAAACCTAAAATTTGCTATTTTAAGTGTAAATGCTGTGGCATTAATGACCTTCACAATGCTGTGCAGTCCTCATCATTCGCCATCTCCAGAATTTTTCATTACCCCAAACAGAAATTCTGTAAGTATTAAGCAGTAACTCTCCCAATTCCCTTCCTCTCAGACCCTGGCCATCACCGTTCTACTTTCTGTGTCTACGAATTTGACGATCTTAGATATTTTCTATAAATGGGATCGTACAATAGCTCATGTATTTCACTTAGCATAATAAGGTCTTCAATGTTCATCCATGCTATAGCATGTGTCTCAATTCCCTTCCTTATTTATTTTCTATTTTTAATTATTATGGGTACATAATATTCATATATATTTACGGGGTACCTTGGCATTCACTGGTAAAATATTGATGCCAAGATGGTTTTGCTATTGTGATTTCCTGTGGCCACATCATTCCTTTCAGCGTGAAGTTATACTTGTTTCCTCCTTTCCAGTATTTTTATACCTATGGTTAAAATAAACTATAAAATATATCTCACTGTGAACTTTTATTTAAAAGAATGAAAGTCGTTCTGTGATTTTTGAAATGAAGCAAGGATCAAATGTTCAGGCCCACATGAGATTAGAGTGAAAGCTCCAGAAACAGCAGCTTAACATTTTCTTCCACATAAGGTGACACAAAGAAGGAGGAGAATAAGGAAAAAAAATGGTGGGAAAATGAGTAGGAGGAGAAAAAGAGGAGAGACAGAGACAGAGACAGAGACAGAGAGAGAAACAGAGAGAGAGAGAGAGAGGGAGGGAGGTTGGACCACACTGCTTCTCCCATGCTTTTTAATTAGTGATGATTGGTGGCAATGATGTTAACTTCATTTGGTCCTTCAAGTAAAACCCAGTGGAAACCAAGCAGGGGGGAGGGGGAGGAGGGGATGGGCAAATTCACACCTAATGGGTACAATGCACACTATCTGGGGGATAAGCACACTTACAACTTTGACTCAAATGGCACAAAAGAAAATCATGTAACCAAAACGTTTGGACCCCCGTAATACTCTGAAATAAAAAAAAGATGACATCAATTTGAAAGTGTACTTATGCCACTCTATAATATGATTTTAAGAAGTATTTACCAACTCAGCGAGGCATTGTGCAAATATTGGAAATATAATGATGTGTAAAAGAAGCTTCCTAAATCCAAAACCCACTTGCTCACATGAAGTGGATCTTTCTCTCTCTCTGTCTGTCTTATATACACACACAAAGACACACACACATGCACACACACACATTTCACGATTGTTCTGTTTATATGGCTGGAAATACACCAAATTTATATTTCAGGTAAGCTTCACCTCCAATACTGAGAAATAAATTAAGTAGCTCACTAGAATGAATACGTTCAAGTATGATTATGTTATAATGTCAAAATATACACAGTTCTAGCAAAGGCCCAACAGAACAAGGTGCGAGCAAGCTCATCCATATTAAATTAGAACACTTCCTATCCTTTTCCCAATAGCAAAGTGAACTTGATATGTCTCCTGATGTAAAAAGCATTCGCTGGCTTGGATATAAAATTATGTCACATGAAATAAAACTGGCTGGAAGAGTGTAAACAAACTGAAAGTTAATTAAAATATGTCCAGGCTGTGAAGTGACCAGCAGGTTGTCACAGTGAATTTCCTAGTGAAAGAACCAGAGGATTATGGATATCAAAAATCTAATAAAAGATAGTACAATGTTTAACTGGAAATGACTCTGAGTGCATAATAAAAGAAACTTATGTAGATACAGAAGGTGCAAAATAATCTTTCCATTTAATGACAGAAATTGGCTGTTTCCTATAAATCTACAAACACACTTACCCTAAGACCTATCAGAACTATTCCTAAATATTTACCCAAGAAAAATTGAAATACATTTGTAAGATACTCATGCAAGAATGCTTATAGAAGATCAATTCATAATAGCCCAGTACTAGAAGCAGTCCAGATTTTATAAGAGAAGGAATGAAAACCTATAGCATATTTATACAATGGATTGCTACTTAGTAATAAAAATATGGACTACTGATATATATATATAATAACACTGATGAATCTTTTAAAAATATTGAAAGAAAGAAGCTAGCCCCCACAAAATGGAAACTGTTAAGTATTTATTCATATGAAATTTGAGATAAAAGCACAATAAATCTATGGTGAAAAAAATCAGAATGCTCTTGCTAACTAGGTGGGGGCGGGAATTGACTGGAAATTGCAGAATTGTGTGAAGTAGCTGAGTGAGCTCCACATCTTCACAGAGGTATAAGTTACACTTATGGTGTAGACTTAATGTTATGTAGACATAAGTTAGACTTACGGGCAGGTGTGCTCAACCCTGCGCATTTCACTTAGGTATGCACATTTTTACCTGTTATAAAACAAAAAGAACCAGAGACAGATATCAATGATGTGCATGCTAAAGCGTTTGGCAATGGAACGTGCTAGTGCCTAATACTTATTTTATGATATACTAAAAAAAATAAGACAACTAACCTGGTGAATGAAAAGAGGGTTAAACTGATTGATAGCTACATGATAAACCAATTAAAGTGCAATGTACATCTGGTGATGTTATCTATGGAGAAAGCTAAGAATCTTTATGACCACCAGGTGCGTGGCTCCAGAGTGGCAATTGTAAAGGAGCCAACAGGGGCATAGTGGCTAGTTATCGTCATTATTTTTAGCTAGGCCTGTGCCTTATTTTTAGCTAGGCCCTCACCTTGCACCCTTCTATCAATTTGTAAAGGCGGTTTCAAAGCCGGACGTCTGAAAGCAAGGAAAAGACCCTGTCCCAGAAACAGAACAAGGCTGAACCTTGATCTTGGACTTCTTAGCCTCTAGAACTGTGAGGAATTACATTTCTCTTGCATAAGCTATCAGTATATGGTACTTTGTTATAGCAACGCTAGAACAGGTGCAACTAACTGCTCTTGGTCTTCTATTGTTTGTAGAGCTGTGTTTTTATTGAATGACTCAAACAATTTCCTAAGAAAGGGGTGATGTTTCAGTATTACTTAGGTCACAAGCTCTGCTGTTATGACTGAAATTTAAATAGCAAAAGACCAAAAAAAAAAAAAAATAGAGAGAGAGAGAGAAAAAAGAAAATAGAATCTTATTATCCTCTCATGAGACACCAGTTAGCAACAGAGAAGTTTTCCTAGGTTGGACTCATTGGTTTTATGAATAATAAGGGCCATGTATTTGTTGCGTAAATTGAGGACCTGCAGGTGTGACTAGCACAACCTTAGGCCTGTCAGTGAGTCACAAAGGACGTCTCCAAGAAGGGAGGGGCATGATGAGGCAGGTCTGACCTCCCTCCTCATTTTCAGGGATCCATTCATTCAGCTGGGTGGGGGAAAACCTTAAGATTTTAGTTTAATTCACACCACTATTGAGTTTTTTTTTAGAATATAGTATTTAAAAATTACATTCTTTAAATACAACTTCAAAAATATTAATGATATCTTTAAAGCTCAAATGTGTATTTTATGAATTCTGTCTTAGTAGGAAGCTCTGCCTCTTAAGTCAGTCTTCCTTCTTTAAGCTAGAGCTTCCTGTTAAATAACTTTATCTTCCTTTGCTCCCTTTAGCCAGTGGCCATGGGCCTTATCTAGTACATTCTTTTATTTAAGACTCTTTTATTTAAACTCTTGTTATCTTTGAGTTTCTGTGGACTTTGTCTCAGAACGCATGATGTACTTCAGTATGAATTAGGTGAAAAGACGCATTATTATATGTCTTATATATATTATATATCATATATTATATATCTCTATATAAAAATATATAATATGTCTTTATATATTATATTATATATCTTATATATAATATCATATATATCTTATCTTATATATAAAGATTATATCTTTTTCTTCCCTCCAATCTGTATTTTATATTTAAAAGCTATTTAACATTGAACCATCATTGGTTGGAGTATAAATAAAATGCAAAGGAAACATATTCAGCTGTCAGGTTCAGTGTAAGCCATCCATTGTTTTGGAAGCAATTGAATATAAACTTAAACAAATTAATATCTTTAATGGCTTGGTGTAGACGGAAGTATTCGATGTCTATAATTTTGCCTGCACAATTCATACAGATAACTTTTTAAATATACCTTGAAACAGGTGAAATCAAAAAGAAGCATGCTTTTCCCCTAAAAAATGTAAAAAGACCTTCAAATTTATTATAAAAATGTGTCACTATCTATAAGTCCAATAGGGAAGCCACGATTTTCCATCAGAAATATTAATCACCTTGGTATTTTACTTTTTATAGATAGAATCAGCAGCTTTTCTGCGATTGCTATTTATATGGAAAGACTGTGACATTTGACTTGAGACTGCCCTTTTTTGGTGTTTGTCAAGAGAAGCTAACAGGGGCTCCCTTGCGTGTAAAATTCAAATGAACGACTTTAATCCTCCTAACTTAGAATATAAAATTCATTACTACCGAAGACTAAGCTAGAGATTCTGCATAATTGCTGCTTGAGAAATTAAAGGAACAAATGTCAAAATAACTACTTTCAATAGCACAGAGGTTGTAAATGCTTATCTAGAGATCAAAGAGCTAATGCACAATTCCAGAGTGAAAGATCAAACCAAATGCTACACACAAATGCTTTGCCTCTCCCATGTAAATATTGAAAATTCCAATTCCAAATAAAGAAATCTCTATTTGACATGCTTGACTGTTGAATAATTTTTAAAAAAGAGGCCAAATAATCTTGCAACATTTAACATTCCAAAACCTCTGATGGCTTGGTTATTTCCAAGAATACTAAAATTATCAAAACTTCTAGCCTTAGTTTCTACAGAATACTTCAATATTTAAAACACACAGGTCTCTGATGGTAAGTTATAGAACATTCTCTATTGATATTGGGTAAACAACAAGTGTATGGTGTTTACAAAATGTGGCTGGACAAATTATTTGATAACTGTTGGCAAGATTATCATGCAATCTTCAACGTGAAAGTAAAAATTATGGCTAATATTATCATAGTCTGAAATTTGAATGTGTTGTGTCTCCATGGGTAATTTCCATCAAAAGGAAGGAATGCAGACAGAATATAAAACAGCAGTGACAACAAACCAACGAAACAAGGTTGAATGGGAATTTGGAAGTAAGTGAGCAAATCATGCTGTCCAAAAATCTAAAGCGAAACCTTCGTCTGCATGAACCTCTATTAAAATACAACGACACTCTAGCATGGAATTATTAAACATATATTTAAAACCACCCTTAAAACCTTCTAGACATGTGGATAAAGGTACATGCTGGGATCTTTCTGACCTTAAGTCTTTGCAGAAGTATGTTAGAGATGAGAGCACTTCTGTCAAAAATTGTTGTGGAAATCAATTTAGATTAGTTGTCTAGCATGCTCATTAAAGAGCTTGACATACACATAACCACTCAATACATGGAGATTCCAAATGTAAAGTGAACATTCCATTCATATTCAGCTGTGTTATAAATTAACTCAAATATCAGAATCACTGCATACTGTAAGAGAAAGTAGAAGAGAATTTGAGTAATAAATGTATGTCCCTTAATTCTTAATGTCACTATTACTTCACTGTATATCTCTGTAGAAATTAATAAAAGCATGAGACTATGTGTGTATGTGTGCTGAAAAAGGAAGGTTTCCAAGCTGATGCTATAACAGATCTTCAGCACTCACTACTGGTGAGAGAAAGTTTTGAGCAAGGTGCCATTTTTTCAGAATGCTCATTGTGGATGGAACCATCAAAATTTACTAAAGACACTTGTTTTTAGAAATTGTGTTCCGATGCCCTATTTAGCAAAGCCTTCTTATAGGAATTATCTATATTATGTATGTGTGTATATATATATATATATATGTGCATATGTGTGTATATACAAATATATATAAAAAAGATATTTTTATAAAATATCTTAAAAATTATTCATCAAAAATTTGAGGGTGGTAGAGGAAACTGTGACATCGTATTTTCAGCCCAACAATTTTATATTGACAATGAAGGTACTCAGATGGACCCCATTCATGGTAAGCAGTAAAAAGAAGAAAAAAAACTGGATTTGGTTCATAATTTTTATTATTAATTTATTCCAATATTTTATGGAGTGTCTAAACTACTTGAAAACTGCTCAATTTCCATTAGGTTTGTTTTCAATATGTCAACCATCACGGAGTCATTTTATTATCTCCATATACAAAGCATTGGAGGGGGATTGTCTTCAACAGTCTAAGTACATTTATGTCTGTAGTTAAATTATAGGACTCTTGGGTTTGGTTTGATAGCATTTAGTATGAATGACATGGCTAAAATGTTCATTCTATCACTCATTAGTCAATCATTTTAGTTAATGAATCATATAATTTACCTGGATCAAAGAGTCCTCTTGGTTAAATGGATATGACTGAATGCAAAATTTTACCTTCAAATTTAAAAGCCAACAGAGAAACCTCACAAAGATCTGTAGTTTACAAAAAAGACATCTGTATTCGGATGTTTATAGGAGCACAATTCACAATTGCTAAGATGTGGAAACAACCCAAGTGCCCATCAATTCATGGATGGATTAATAAAATGTGGTATATGTGCAGCATGGAGTACTACTCAGCCATAAAAAAGATAAATTAATAATTTTTGCAACAATCTGGATGAAACTGGAGACCATTGTCCTAAGTGAAGTATCTAAAGAGTGGAAAAACAGACACAACATGTACTCACCATTAAATTGAAACTAACCCCTGGGCACACATGTGCCATTTTTATTTCTTTCTAAGGGTTCCTGTTGCTAAATGATCTCCAACAAGTTAAACAACCTGATCACAGTTCACTCACGGTAAATGTTGACCAAGGCTTAAACTCACCCAGTGCAGAATCCGAGCAATTCTAGGACACACAAGTAGAGAAGCAGGTGAAAGAATGTGAATGACATGTTATAAAATATATATAAAAAGAAATTTGCCAAAAGCTACAATCTCTTTTAAAAAATAATTGAAATAAGTCTTTGCCCATATTTGTGTGTATGCATTTTAATGAAATCTGACAAAACATCTCAAGATATTTTCACTTAAAGCATGTGGAACAACAGTATCATTTTTTTACATCTAATGAAGTGATAAAAAGACTAAAGATTAAAACAATCTAGCAGCATAAAAGAATGATATGTAATTCTATAATATTCGTTTATAATCCTTGTGGTCAAATAAAGAAACTGAGAATTCTGGTAATGTGCATAGAAGCTTCCTGCACAAAAAGTTTTAATTGATAAATATCGATCAGTGATGATTATTTATCTACACACGTCTTTTTCTTTTGCGTCTCCATTCACATCTTCATCTGCATCTACGTCTATTTATATTTTCTAAGTGAAAATTAAATATTACTTGGAGAAATGATGATCTCAGTGTAATTATCATGTGTGAATATTATATCATCCATGAATCATTCTGTGCTTTTTTAAAAGTAGGTCACATTACTAATTGTGTGTGTGTTGTGCGTGTGCGTGTGCATGCACATATGTGCACGGGAATCCAATGAGTTGTTGTATATGAAACTACTCTGAAATCTACAAATCCATTAACCACAAATACATAAAGAATGTGAATTTTACACGTTAAGCGACTCTCTCATTAGAGTTACGAATCGCCTCACATCTATCAACTTGTAGTCTTTATTTCTTTCTAGGAGACCATAAAAATGTCATCTTCAGCACACCCTCTTCAGTTTACATCTGTACCCTGCAAGTACCCCTCATGGATACAACACACTACTTTCTACAATGGCGGCTAATTATGGCAGCAATTGTCCAAGGACACGATGCCCAGAGCATATATTAACACCATGAATATATCTGTAAAGTGTACCAACTTCCCAGGTGACCAATAACATTTATCCTTCTTGAAAATACCTACCCTCTCAATTTTAATTGCTTTCGTAAATTTTTGCCATCATTTCACAGCTATTGTTATAAAGATCAATACGATGAGGGCGAGATTCAATAATCATTTGATAGAGTGAAATAGCATGTCAGAAGCATTTATTTTCATAATGCAAATAAGCGTTACAATGCTCTGACAATCCATTGTTAATTGTTTTAAATTGCTTAATCAATGTGAACCTCTGAACCTCTAACTTTCAATTACAGGCGATATGAATTTACCACAATAACAGAACTAATTTCAGAATATAGCATCTAATCCTGTAATGGTTACGTGCAATATCAAATTTAAAATAAGCTGGCACCCAGAAGGAAAGGGTTTAAAATACTACTTCATTAGCATTGTACTATGTAAGCCTAAAATGTTCCATAATTCTGGCAGAGTATCCAACTTGTATTTAATCCCATTTAAAACATTCTACTGAATAAATTAGACTCTAAGGGAGCTATTCAAATCAAGTCTTAAAAAGATAAACAGCATTGGAAAATTCAGGCAGACGACAAGCCTTCCGCATTTGGCCAAAAGTCATTATTGTGTTCACGTATGCCATCAACATGGACTCAATTACTAGAAATAACGGAAACGGTAATACTTCACTCCAGTAGCTTAATATATTTGCAAGATTTATTATGGTATATTAAGCAAAGGGAGATTATACTATTGTAGGTGAAGGTGTTATTATTTTAGAATTGAGAAAACTCGGGTCTAAATATATAAAAAGAATATTTATAGATGGAAGAAAGAAAACTAGGTCCTGAGAATAAATTGAGAGAAAAAGTAGGCACTTTTGGTGGACAGCATAATTCCGACAATGCTTGTTAAAAACTTTATACCATAGTAAGGAACAGGAACACTGTAGTATATAAAGAACATGAAGTCCGAGTGTTTATGCTTGATGGAATATTGTCTCTCTGACCATGAGTGAGACAGGTCATCTCTTTGAATTCTAATTTATTTAGCTCTCGGTTTGGTTGGGATGCATTCCAACAATTTCCTTTTTGCCGTAAAATCATATACTGCTACCCATGGATATGTGCATACATTAATGAAAACACTGAATTAAAATAGTGCATGGTTGCAACAACAAAAACTTCTATTCAACTTAGTCTCTAATTCTACCTGCTCCTAATTTGCTTTGTAATTTTTTTTTTTTTGGTGTCTTAATTTGATAGAAGACAAAGCATGACATAACACTTTTTTTTGAGATGGGGTCTTGCTCTGTTGCCCAGGCTGGAGTGCAATGGTGTGATCATAGCTCACTGCAACCTCAAATTCCTGAGATCAAGTGATCCTCCTGCCTTAGCCTCCTGAGTAGCTGGGACTACAGGCACACAACACCACATAGAGCTATTTTATTTTATTTTTTTGGTAGAGATGGGGTCTAGATATGTTGTCCAGGCTGGCCTCAAACTCCTAGCCCTAAGCCATCCCCCTGCCTTGGCCTCCCAAAGTGCTGGGATTACAGGCCTGAGCCACTGTGCCTCACTGACATAATTCTATTTTTATTAACAATTACAAATGGGGATTTTCAGAAAGGAATGGAAGACGTGTGAACAGAAAGATCATACTTAAAAGCAGGAACCTACGCAGGTTGTGAATAGAGATGAGCAACTCTCTTACTGAGCGTATTGCCATTAACATTAGGAAGGAACCCGTCTAAATCGATTCAGTCTAAAACAAGCTTGCATTGAACACACTAATTTCATGCTCATTTTATACAAATTCAGCACTTATGCCCCAAATTATGGAGTTCTCCTCATCTTTATTTCTCTTGCAGCCTCTCCTTTCACCTACAGTTAAATCCACTTGGCTTTGCAAATATCAGATGTCTCAAAGATGATTCTCTCTCCCTCCCACTCAACCACTGCTTCTCAATTTTACCTTGCAGAAGCCTCTAGATGGGTCTGTTTCCAATTGTGTCAGTTATGGGCTGAGTTGTCTCCTCCCCCAAATTCATATATTGGAGCCCTAAATCCCATGTAACTGTATTTGGAAATAGAGCCTTTAGGGAGATCATTAAAGTTAAATGATGTCGTAAAGTAGGGACTCCAATCCGATAGGGTGTGTTCTTGTAAGAAAAAGAAGAGATATCAAACTTCTCTCTCTCTCTTTACATGCACAAATAAAAAAATCTATGCAAAGACATAGTGAGAAGGCATCCATCCTCAAGCCAAAACTAAGAGAGGCTTCGCCAGAAACCAACCCTGCTGGCACCTTAATTTTGAACTCATGCAAGGACACAGCAAGAAGGCACCATCTATGAACCAGGAAGTGAGTCCTCACCAGACACAGCCTCTGCCACACCTGGATCTTGGAATTCCAGCCTCCAGAACTGTAAGCAACAAATGTCTGTTGTTTATAATCCACCTAGTTTATTTATTGCATTTTTTTAAAGCAGCCCTAACAGACGACGGCAGGGTCTGTAACAGCTTCAGTGCATGGTTAGATAGTCTAATTATGAGTTCAACTAACTCTCTGTGCAAAACTAGCATGCTTATTGAAACTGCTATGTAATTGAGCAAATTTTCTGAATTGAGAAACATGGCTTATAACAATTTGCTCTGAGTAAATTAGCAAAGGTGCTAAGATGTTTGTTTTAAACTTTACTTTTTATTTACGAATGTAGTTGTTATGTCATTACTTTCTTATATGTCTAACAACAAAATACTAGAGTAATGAAATGGCATGCTTGAAGAAAAGTGTCCAATAGAGTCCATGAAAAAATCAAAAGCCATTTTTAATGTTTCTACACTGAATAAATTTAAATGGCTTACAATTTTTTCATGGACTCCTATTAGACACTTTTCTTTAAGAATTCCATAGGGGGACAAATTATTTAAAATGTAATTTCACTTTGTACAAAGTTCTTTCTTTATTAAAAAGAAAATCTTCAGTCACACAAATCTCAGGAAGTCAAAATAGCCGTGAAACTTTTGTCTCAACTATTATATCTGGATTGATACTGATATTGGTCATCTTTCCTGTGTGTATTTTTGGTTCTGATGTAAATATTTTCAAATACTTAATAGAAATACAGGCTACTTTCTGGGTCTCAAAGGCAGGTCCTGAGATAACAGTGAATATGTTTTCAATAATAACATTTCAGAAGAAGCTCATTTATAAAATGACCCTTGGAATGAACACATTATGATGACATCGAGTCTGAAAAAGATCTTTGAGCTCTAGCTTCATTTGGAGTTGTTTTCATAATTCATGTGAAGCAAGATGATTTATGGAAAAGTTCATCAATTAAATCAGTTTTCTGAAATATTCTGAACTTGGGGTCATCTAGACTTTCCATAAAACATTGCGTTTCTCACTAAAGTGTGTTCTCCAGGAGACACGTTTGACAATCTTTATGTACAAACAAAGATATTTCCCATAACCTTTCATACATACAAATGAATATATAAAATATTTATAATTAACCCACTGCAATTCCCCAATCACAGGGAATCCGTAATGGGCTTCCCACGGAGTAGATGGGGCTGTTCTTACTAATTTGAGGCTTGACATCTGAGCCAAAGGACATCACCAGATAGGTATACAATAAAAAACAACCTTTGTAGTATTTAATATCTGGAATCCTAATATTAAAACAACAACAAACCATAGGACAAATAATTTCACATTCCTATACGTGCAATAATGGGAAATTCATGTCTCTTACCAAGATATTACTGATTCTTTTAAGCTATCTTTTTACTTTGAATACCGGCAATGCTAACGCCTGCCGGCTTTATCAAGGTCACTGCTAGAAGCAGAGACTCCACATTGCACACTGATTTAATGGGGAGATGCTTCTCCTATGTTCAGGGTGGGAACCTCCAGCGTTATTCATGAGTGCTCATGAGACATAAACAGCAAAGAAGCTGTTTCTCGCTTTACATTACAATTCTGAAATAATTACTTCCATTCCCATATTCTCTTTTGCATTCCTACTCAATTCATTCCCTGAAGGTTCCTGACTCTTGTGAGCAATGGATAAGGTTGGCCTATACATCTATCTGAAAGCCAAAATTCTGTAATGTGGATTGCTCGTTGTTCATGGAGGTATTCCCAGACTGAACAGCTCTTTGAGAATAGGTTCCTGATTAGCATTACCTATATTTAAGTATCTAACAAATAAAGTTAAAATTCAAATCAGTCCAATGTACTACTTTTAGCAGCAAAATCATATGATAGCATTAAAGATGGAATCTATTGTCAAAGCAGTTTTTAATATTTCTTTTTTATTTTATTTTTAATTGACAATAATTGTATATATTTTATGGGGTACAATGTGGTATTTTGACATATGTTCACATTGTAGAATGATGAAATCAAGGAAATTAACAAATTCATCATTTTTTTCTCAATTTCATTGAAGAAGGTAGAACTTTTCTGCAGCGTACGTAATTAGGGATCAATGTATAAAGCCTGTGTTTTTACGCACAAATATGTTTTAGCATCTGCCTGAATTAACTGGTGTGGCCAGTTAAAATCAGAGAAGATTGTCAATGACATTAAACAAAACGGTATGTAGCAGCTCTCAATCTTAACAATGCATCAGGGATAGGCCTTATTAAGATAACAGATGGCTGGATCACACTCCCAGATTTTCTGATCCCGTTAGTCTAGGGTGGTGATTTGTACCTGTTAGTCCAGAGACCATACTTTGAGAACACCCAGTTTCCAAAATAAAAAAAATCAAAATTTTGCATATTTTTAAAGTGATAAAATGTGATCTGATCAAATTAATGCATTAATTTATCCCCAAGATTATTAGATATAACTCACTGCCTAAAGTGGGTAATTTCTTAATAACCACTAAGTGAAAACAATGTCTTTACGCTTTGGTATTGCTTCACTTCAGGAAACATCATTGCTAAACCCATCAAATATATTAAATGATATCAATTGAGTAAATCCTCTGACATGTAATTAAAATAACAATTTGTGTTGACTCTCATTTAAGGAAAATGTTTCTTTGATGAAGAATACATTCGATCATGACTCTTTGTTCTTAAAAAGTCAAGCAATCATATGATCTTAATGAAAAGTTATGACAAAAAGTGTTATTTTTCATCCATTATAAAGGAAAATTTTTGAAAATGTAAGGGAAACACTAGCAATCAATCTAGGTTAGTTAACTAAATAACTAGCCATGCCTCTGTTAATAGAAAATTAAGCTTGAGATTTATGCTCACAGCAAAATTCTGGAACAAATGATGCTGAACCTCTGCATGAGTACAAGCTTGCTCTTATAAGAGGTATTCCTGAACAGTTTAGACTAGTGTTATTCTCAATGTTTTAAGGAAGATTGCTGATTTAAATAAATTTCTAGAAGACTATTTCACAACATAATTAATTTCTCTACACATCTACTTTTGAAATGAAGCTAATTATAGCATAAAATTTTTACAAATGCCAGGAAACTAGACTAGTTTTTTAAATGCAGAATATACACATATTAGACCTTCCCAGTTTGTTGGCCATTATTCTGTCTTCTTTTGAAAAGTTTCTGTTCATGTCCTTTGCCCACTTTTGATAGGGTTGTTTGATGTTTTCTTGCTGATTTTCCTGAGTTCTAAATAGATTCTAGTTATTAGCCCTTTATCGGATTTGTAGCATGCAAATATCTTCTCCCATTCTGTAGGTTGTCTGTTTGCTCTCATGATAGTTTCCTTGGCTGTGCAGAAGCTTTTTAATTTGATCAGGTCCCATTTATTTATTTTTGTTGTTGCTGTGATTGCTTTTTACTTCTATTAATATAATCTGGGAAGCCTCTGTCAGTCTTTAGGGGCTTAAAGGCTGTCTATAAATAACATATCTCAAACATTTGCTAATAAACTATTTTCTTTTGATTATGCAATGCCAGTGTCACGTGTTCTTATATTTAATCAATGCCACATCTGTACACCAACACTTGACAAAAGCAATTAATCTACAGGCAGTATTTTTTTTTTTTCTTTTCAGCACTCTGTTCCCTTAATATACAACTAAAAATATTTTCAGGAAAATTGTTAAGAATTTTCTGTAAAAACACTGCCATCCTCCCATGATTGGATAACATTTTTCCTCGATACTATTTATGTGTTAAGATTGCAAATAAGTTCTTGTTCAGAGATTTCCTACCTATCCATGTATCATAACTATCCATATACCATATCTATCCATCATCTATTTATCAATCTATCCAATCAATCATCTATTCATTTATCATATAGAATCTATGTCATCTATCTGTTTTGATCTCCATCCATCCATCCATCTATCCATCCATCCATTCAGATAGCTATTCTATCTATCTATCTATCTATGAATCTGTCATCTATCTCTCTACCATCTGTCATCTATATATCTACACATCTATATATCCAGCCAGCCAGCCAGCCAGCTATCCATCCTATCCATCTATTTATTTACCTCACTATCCACCTATGTATTTTCTTTTCCCTCATTTATTTCCAAATCTCTCCCCCTTCACCTTAACCAGAAAGGTTTAACTAATGCATAATGATATCCTAGTTCTAAATCTAGATTTCTTTATCTTTATTGAAATTCTGACATTATTTGACACGGTTAGAGACTTCACAAACTTTTAATGGCATGTCTAGTGTCTCGAAGGCTATCATTAAATTGTAATAATATTAATAATACTTAAAACATTTTAAAATATCAAATTAGAATTTTATAAATCAAACTGTTAT
>NW_012151063.1:3109343-3112416 GCF_000956105.1 Propithecus coquereli | reverse complement strand
AAAAAAAAGAAAAAGAAAGAAGCCAGTTACAAAAGATAAAAAAAAAAAGGTAATTCTAAGAAAGTGAGACAACTTTAGCTTCTCTTTGGGAAAAAAGGATTTAGGCATTAATTTGTAGTGTTGCCAGTGGGAAGATATCTAATACATCTGTTTGAGATAATTTGTGGAGTATGGTGATATAAATACACATTAAGTGCACTCATAATAAATTCGACAGGGGACAAAGTTGCTAGGACTGATGGAAGGTTCATAAAAAGCCACTTAATGCTCTTGAAATACCTGTCAGCAGCCTCTCTTTCCAATGGAATCCTTTTCCGTCATCATCTGTTGGTCTCACGGCACATCCACAGTACACATCTTCTATTCTCAACAGGAATTTCTACCAGCCAATTCATCACACTGAACCCCGAACACCACCTCTAGCCATTCTCTGTCTGCTTCGGGGTCATGATCAACGGCTCAGGTGCACGTGGCACTCCCAATTCTGCTGCGTCCCTGCATTGTGATGCTGACATATTATGTAATCACCCACTGTGGAGAAAGCAATCTGTATACACAAAGGATTGTGATGGGAAATAAATAACACACTGTAGATAAATGAGTTAAGCATGTCAGGCACATAACACATATCCAATAGATACTACTGGAGTGACTATAAATTAAATTTACAAATGAGTAGTTATACAAGAAAAAAAAATCACACACCATGTTAAAAGTCAGGATGAGTAGGAAACAAAATAGCAGGCATCTCTGGGCACCCCAAAGTCAGGGGATTCAAGGAATATATCACAGCAAATTACTCAGAGATGGTATTATTTATTTTTCTTCATTGTACACATTGGCTATAGGCTAGCTCACGTGGCAGAAATACATCCAATGACCAGATGGAAAATGTTGGCCTTAATGACAGAAGATTTGCATGTAGTATTTTCAGTTAAAATACTGGATGTCTGAAATAGCATAGGGATTATAATCATGTTTTCTGTTGCATTTTTAGTTTTTTGGTAACGTGACAACAGGAATGTGAATCTAAATTCACGCACATACTCACACAACACACAGACAAGAACACTGGAAATGGAATAAATGAAAGTAAAATAAATCATGTTTTTCCTAACTTAATTACTCCAAAAGAGAAACATTTAAGGCAAAAATAATATCAGTATATGGGGTGTGTTTATGACATATATCAAAGAAAACTCTATGTCAATAACAGCCCAGACAGAGGTGACACGTTTAAATTGACTTACGCCCTTTTTAAAAATAATTATTCCAAAGTTATGTCAGATTTCAATAATATTCAAAGAATTATGTGAGACATTTTTATCAGACAAGAGCTTCATGCTATTCCATTTATGCAGAACTTTGAAATTAGGAAAAATATTATTTATCCATATATTTAGTCTTACTAGTCAAATGTTTCTGTATTGATTGTCTTTTACATTTTTCAGTGACCTACCTGCTTTCACTTGATGTCATATCCTATTTTCCTCCCTTGGCCATCTGCAGACAATGTGATTTGCTAAGCAGATGTATTTGAGAAGTCTTCGACTGTACTAGCAATTCATGTTGTCCCATTCTTTATATTTTAAACCAAGACATTGTTTCCTCATGTTTTAAGATTCTCAGAATTTATTTTTCTAGAATTAATAACTGGAAGCCTATTTTCCCTTCCTGAGATAACCAATAAAAGTATTTTTGAATGACATTGCATGTAGAAGAAATGTATTAATAAATATATCTAAACTCAAAAGAAAAATGGTGACATTCAAATTAGTGGTGGGGAACTTATATCTATACACAGTCTTATCTATGGATCAGATCAGTCAGGAAATCAGTAAAATACAAGAACAGCAGCAAGAAAAAGACTTAAAGAATAGGTATCTGCGTAACGACTAATGGGCTATTTTATATTTCAAATTGATTGTATCCTTGTTCTCTGCTCACAGAAACCCAGCAAAGCAGTGTTGATGATCTCCATTTAATGTGGCCAATTAATACAATTAGGCCATTTTGTTTTCACTCACTGTGTTCTTCTTTTGGAGGCCCTTAGACAGAAAATTCAGGACACCTGATATTTACCTTCCAATTGAAATTTTTATTTGCCTTTAAAAATTCTAGAAAATGGTGGAGTCTTTTGAGTAGCAAGTGAACATTTTGGAGGGGAATAAAAAATCTGTTTGTGAAGTTATAATTTTATTTTCCCCAAATGACTTAAAGATGCTATTGATCCAAGCGGTAATTGGATTTTCAATTGCTTACAGTGTATAGCGAAGAAATCCTATTTTATAAACCATTGTGAAACTAATTTAATAAAGCCAGGTAAAAGGGACTAACTTAGGGAAAGGGGACCAGACTCGACACAATATTACAACCCATAAATCTTTGAGACAGTCTCAGCCTTCCTTTTAGTCCTTAATCAGAAGTTAAAAGATATGCAAACCTAACAAACATCATGGACAATACAGAGATAATTTGACAGTGGGAAATCAGATGCTCACAGACCAGAGCCCAATTTGATAGACTGAAACACAAATGGATTTTGATGTGCCTCCCAGATAGTGATCAGTTGCGTAAATGGCACAAATCCGGACATTAAAACACTCCGGAGTGCAAATTGGAACAAGCGAATTTCATCTGCCACGGTGATTAGAAAATGGCCATCCTTCAATCTTGTGTCTTTCGATTTCAATTTTTTTTTAACATTTATCCAGCAATCTGTCCTCTACCCTGTTGAATATAGTTTACATATGCTGCATTTTCTACATAGTTTAATCGGCAAAAGCTCAGGATTTGATAATCACAGCATTTGGAGGAGAGAACCTGCTCCTTACTTAAGTGAGCACTAACCCCTAAGAGTCGCTTCTCTCCGGGGCTGGTTCTTCTCTCTTCTGCACCCCTGGGAAATCATTTCACACCAGAATAGATCTTACCTTTAGGGATGTCTTCAAGTTGAGCCGGAAAAACATTTATCGAGGAGGACCTCATTACACTTTGAACTTTCTCATGCAATTCCTGCACCTCCCCCTGGCAAGGCAGAACGTGATAAAGGTCACCCATTGAACTTTATAAT
>NW_012151063.1:3097164-3098773 GCF_000956105.1 Propithecus coquereli | reverse complement strand
ACATAGATGATATAAATTTAATCCTTAAAATAATTCTGAAAAAAATAAAGTTTCCCCATTTTTAGCAGCAGCAGACAGATCCTAAGACAGTGTAAGAAGATTCCCGTGCTTGGTAAATGGTAGAGCTATTTTTGGAACATTGGTGGTTTAACTCTGCAGCCTAGTTCATAATAGCATTCTATTTGGATTCTCAAACTAAATAAATGCAGATACCTTGGGACCCTTCCAATGTTAAGGCCAGAAATCTATAATTCTATAAGCATCTGAATCCTCCAGATACAGGCAAATCTAGTGCCATACTTGGAGATAGACTATTACAGCGTGTGGCCATGAAATGATTCCTGAAAATCTCAGCCCTGACTGCAGAGACACAGTTCCAGAAAGAATACCCGTGTTTAACATCTGTGTTATGGGGATGCCACTCAAAACACCTTGCAGTGCAGATATCTTCCTGATACATTAGTGGAACTTTGCAGTTTAAAATGAAGAGACTGAATATGCAGACCATGGCCAGACCATATATAAAAATGGGGTTCTCTGGTGCTCGAATATTTATAGCAGCATAATTCACAATTGCAGAAATGTGGGAACAACCTGAGTGCCCATCAACACATGAGTAGATTAATAAAGTGTGGTATATGTAGACCATGGAGCACTACTCAGACATAGAAAAAAAAATGAGAAACTATCTATTGTATTATCCTGGATGGAGCTGAATCCCATTCTTCTCAATGAAGTATCACAAGAACGGAAAAACAAGAACCACATGTACTCACCATTAAATTGGTATTAATCGATCAACACTTATGCGCACATATGGAAGCAACATCCATCGGAGATCAAGCAGGTGGGAGGGGGATGAGGGGCTGGGTAAATTCACACCTAATGGGTACAATGCACACTATCTGGGGGATGGGCACACTTATAACCTTGACTCAAATGATACAAAACCAATTTATGTAACCAAAACGTTTGTACCTCCATAATATTCTGAAATAAATTTTAAAAAGGGTGCCTATTAAGTAACAGCAGCTTCACTTCATGGCTGGCAACGTCTTTTTAAAACATTCTAAAACATGACTAATTGCAGTCTAGATTGCTCAAGGTATGAGAAATTCCCTGAAGCACTCTTGGCATAATTAGAATATAGCAACAGTCACATTCCAGGTGGCAGATGACGCCTGCATTTTGTTTGCAAGCTCATGGTCATCCCGGGTTATGTGTGATATCAAAATCAAACTCAGACAGAGTCATTCCTCTTCTCAGTAAATGTAATTAATGGCTTCATGCCTCAAAAATTTCCAGTGAAATTGGTTAAATAAGTAAGTAAATAAACAGATTGGTTAAGTACTTGATTGACTAAGGAGATTAAAGAAAATAATTTAACATACAATAATGATTTTTTTAAGGAAATCTCCAAAAAATTCAACTTCACCATCACAATGGTCAAATTTAAAATGTCATTGGAAGTGAATTTTAACATTTCATAATGTGAATATTATTCTCTCTCTGTATCTCTTTCCTCTCATTTTAAGTGGATTATCTCAAGTGAAGCTTTTTCTATGAAAGCTTCTCTGTCTTGTGTTAATTATAAGAATATAATATAAAA
>NW_012151063.1:3092774-3095339 GCF_000956105.1 Propithecus coquereli | reverse complement strand
TGACTATATCTTTTCTGATATACTTCTATGAGTTCATAATCCACAGTTATCTAAACATCTTTAGCACATCATTTGCAGTTATTTAAACATTTCATCAGCATGTGTTGACGACAGCACTTAATTGAATGTATTCATTTTGTTTGTTTGTTTTAGGCAAATTGACTTCCTTTGTAAGTAAGTTTCAGATTTATTTTATCAATTGGGGTTTCCATTCAGCTCTTCAAAATATTTTCTCATCTTGACTAATCACTGTTTATATAAATCATATTTTATTTAATCTGATCAATGAACTTAAAAGCCTTAGTTATAGCATAGAATTGCAGCAGAGAAATTTAAAAGTCATACTTGACAACTTACATGTATCAGTTAAAAATCACAGTCTCATTCCTTCCCAACATAAATGACTTTTTTCCATGACTCAGGAAATTCTTGATCCATCTAGTTTGTAAAAATATCCTTATTTCTGATGTCATGACATAGTTTTTAGTAAATACCATCTTTCTGGTGTTAAGTGGAAGGATGCCTGGTTGCACCACAAAGTTGGAAAGAAAAGAAGATGTTATTTGTGTGTACAATGGGATTTCAGGGGGGCTTTGCCCTGGTGCCAGCAAACATATCCTGTAAAAGGCTAGATAGTACATATTTTGCATTTGGTGAACCGTACGATCTCTGTTGTGACTGCTCAACTCTGACATTGTAGCAAGAGGCAGGCCCTGAAAAATGCTAATGAGTGGATTTGGCTGTGTGCCAATAAAATCGTACATACAAAAATAAAAGGAAAAGGGCAGTGGTTGAATTTTCCTTACTAGGTACAGCAGAAACAAATTGGAGAAGCCACATTGCTTCTTTCTTGGTAATCTACTGCTAAGGTCTATGTGTCAGCCTCCCTACATACTTAACCAGAGAGGACTGTTCAAAAAGCAGGTAGTGAGAATCAAATTTTGTGCTTCAACCATGTCCTTACCAGAGTTTCTCTTCTTGATTGAGTCTGTCTAGATGGGCTCCAAGAAGTTTAATTTAGCAAAGCCACTCAGCATAAGGGATGGGGAGAGTTAGAAAAAATCTTGAGAAAGACAAAGACACATGTTCATTCATACATGATACAAATTCCAATTTTGTATTCAGTTAAAAGAAAGGTGATCACAAAATCATCTGTCCTGGGCTACAAGTATGTAACCAAAATGTCTGTACCTCCATAATGTCCTGAATAAATTTAAAAAAATTTTTTTAAATCCCCATTTAAAAAAATCATCTGTCCTGACACATTTCCCAATACTGAACTTCATCTCAACTTTGTTCACCTCCTCTGGGGTCTCCAAACTCTCCCATGTTCATCACTGAGTCTTTCAGAACATCATCTTTATCTTCCACGAAGACCACGTTATTGAGAACCAGGTTTCAGGAATCCTAAGAGATGGTGCGTGCAGCACCAGGTCACTCCACCCAGTTCAATGCCAAAGGCTCGGGATTCCTTGACTGACGTCGAGCAAGGAGATCCTTCCATCTCTTGGTTAATCTTTTCACACACAGATGCTATGGTTTCAACTGAAACCTGATACTCATTTTTCTGATCAAGTATATTCAATTCTAAATCATGATTCTCAGGAATGAATGTGAATTATTCCAGGAGTGGGGGGAGATAGAATGAATTTGTCTGGGCACAAGAGTCAGGGGTGGAGAGAAAGACGATCTCTGGTTCACAAGCATTGATGATGCACTATATGTTCCTTAGAAATACCATCGATTTCTTGTTTGATTCATACTTTATTTTCAACACTCATTTAAACAGCTATACCCAATTCAGTTGATTATTTTATTTACCATCTAAAATGACCTGAGCTCCTAATATTAATTAGGGTCTTACTGCAGTAGTTTAAGGCCAGGATAGAACCACCTGCATCCACAGTATGCTCAATACTTTGGAAAATCTGCTAATTGAAACAATGCCACGTAGGATTAATTGTTAGAACTACAAAAAAAAAAAAAAAATTCAAATGAGCAACACCTCACTTGGTCAGGTCCAACCATGACTGCAACCAAATCGACTAGAACCTCAGAAGGAAGTGATTAGTGTAGATTCCACTTTGGACAAAGCCATTGTACTCGCATTTCCTAGGTTGTGAACTCCAAATGCTTCTCCTTCCTTCCTGGATTGAGCTGGAACTATCTGACATATATTTGTTCTCCATATTTTAGCTCTACCTTCTAGCAGAATGGCATATTAGTCTTCAAGGAGGTAACTTTAACTTTGAATGACGTCAGAATTCGGTTCTGAGTGAGGAGATAATAGACTTGCATGGCAAATGGATACGACACAGGACATTCTACCTGCAGGGTTATCTACAATTGTATGTGTGTATGTCTTTGTATGTAGAAATATATGAAAAGAAATGCACGGAAATATTAGAAATGGCTAATCTCAATGTTATGTGCTATGGATAAATGTATTGTTTATGGTGTATTTTCTTATATTTTTAAAGTTTTCTACATAGAACATTTATAATTTTGATCAAACATCAACCATATATTTATAAAAGGAACTTTTTTTATAACTATCTCTCATTT
>NW_012151063.1:3081654-3082440 GCF_000956105.1 Propithecus coquereli | reverse complement strand
CCTAGCCACACTTTGGTTCCTAGCCACAATTTGGTGCCTGCCCTTAGCCACTTCCTGTGTCAGGGAAAGGTCACTAGGAAGTTTGTATCATGTACATTTCCACCAGGGAACAGTTCCTAGCCACACTTTGGTTCCTACATATAATTTGGTCCCCCCTTAGCCACTTCCTGTGTTAGGGAAAGGTCACTAGGAAGTTTGTACCATGTACATTCCCACCAGGGAACTGTTCCTAGCCACAGTTTGCTTCCTAGCTACAATTCGGTCTCCATCCTTAGCCACTTCCTGGATCACTGAAAGGTCACTAGGAACTTTGTACCATTTACGTTCCCACCAGGGAACTGTTCCTAGCCACAGTTCCGTTCCCAGCTACAATTTGGTCCCCATCCTTAGCCACTTCCTGAATTAGTCATAGGTCACTAGGAACATTGTACCATGTACATTCCCAGCAGGGAACAGTCCCTAGCCACACTTTGGTTCCTAGCTACAATTCGGTCCCCACCGTTAGCAACTTCCTGTGTCAGTGAAAGGTCACTGGGACCTTTGTACCACATACGTTCCCACCAGGGAACAGTTCCTAGTCCCACTTTGGTTCCTAACTTCTCTTTGGGCCCTGCCCTTAGCCACTGCCTGGGTCACTAAAAGGTCACTGGGAACTTTGTACCATGTACGTTCCCAGCCAGGAACAGTTCCTAGCCACACTTTGGTTCCTAGCCACAATTTGGTGCCTGCCCTTAGCCACTTCTTGTGTCAGGGAAAGGTCACTAGGAAGTTTGTATCATGTACGTT
>NW_012151063.1:3079692-3081604 GCF_000956105.1 Propithecus coquereli | reverse complement strand
AATTTTGATATTCAACTCACTCCAGTGTTTTTGACTGTCTCGTTTGTGGAAACACAATCTCGATACCCATTCATTCTTTCAGAACTCATATATTTCCATTTCCATTCTAGATAATACAAAAATTCTGACATTGCCTCAAAATTGCAATCCTAAATGAAGTCATCATCTTCTGAACAAGCTATTCTCCTGTTTTGTGTTTGTTGTTTAACACTATCCTCATGTTCCTAGTAATCCACGAATAAAAGACGAAAATTTAAATCTTTGCCATTTTCTAAAACCTACTAAACAAAAAGACTTTATAATGTCTTTCAAGTATTTTTTTCATTTTTATATTGAGTCTAATTTAGACTCTTGAACTTAGCATTTCCTCTCCCACAGCAATCTTCATTCTTTCTCACCTCACTTTCCTCTTGCTATTGTGAGTTTAACATGTCCGAAATAAAATTTTTATCATTTCAGAGGCTCTTGACCAACATTATTGAATGTTCTCTATCATTCAAAATCAAAATTTATCATTATTACGTTGATCTTGACTATATATATCTACAATCTTTTGTTTTGACAATTAAGTTCACACAACTTAATTTATATGTATATAATTTTTAATAATAGCTATTCTAGTCACTGGGATGCAGCTTTCTCAGCACCATTCATGGCACATTGAAAGTCATGGATCTTCTCTGTTATTGGTTATTTATCCTTTTAATACTTGTAATGACAAGTAACGATCCAGGGAGGCAAAGGCTCCTATCTCAGAAGCCTCTGAACATCAATACGCATCAGTTAATGGCAGTCTCACAGAGAAATATTATTTTTGACTATATATGCCAAGATGGTGAAAAGAAAAAGATTGGGAAGCCTTGAGTTAGGAAGAGTTTTTGCTGATTTAACCTTCACCAAGAATACAATGTCTTAATTAAGATAAGAGGACTTTTCTTTCTTACGCAAGATTTCAAGAACTACATAGGAGACCCATGCTATTAGAATCCAGCCGTCTTCTGCATTACTGCTTGGCTTTAACTGGTGCTGTGGTTTTTTTCTCCATGCATGATCTAAGATGCTCACCATATTTCTACCAGGAAGGAACTGGCCAATACAGGAAGGGATGCACACACATCCCTCCAAGAGCATCGCTTCTAGCCAGGTATTACTGTGCAAAAACTACCCCCACTAAGCATCCAGAGAGAATGCTGGGTTCGTCTGCGTGGATGTCCCCTGGTCCCCCTGCTCCCAGGATCAAGAATGAGCACTGGTACCAAGTCAAGCTGATGATATGGTGATCACAGACACACAGCAATTTTATACAGTTTATCACATAAAAGAAACAATGAAAGTAAACGAAGCTACACAAAGCAAAAAAACACATTCCAGAGTGAGAGGAGGGGGACAGTCCCCACTAGTGGAGACAGACTCCGAAGTCTGGGCACAGCTGCCTTTTATACATTCACTGGTTTGTCCCGCCTCTCTCCTGCCAGTATTGGTTGCTGTTTCCCGCCTTTGGGGTGATTCACAGGTTGTGGTTATATAACAGATTACATAACAGTTTGGTTAACAGTTTCCCTTTCGGCACAAGGCCCTTCCCCAGAATCCTTCACGAAGCTCCATCCATGTTATGCTAATTAGATGGTAATAAGACCTAGGTCAGGTAAAGGTCACTAGGCAGTTTGTACCATGTACCATCCCCCCCAGGGAACACTTCGAAGCCACAGCTTGGTTCCTAGCTACAATTCCTCCCCACCCTTAGCCACTTCCTGAATCAGTCAAAGGTCACTAGGAACTTTGTACCATGTACGTTCCCACCCGGGAACAGTTCCTATCCACACTTTAGTTCCTAGCTACAATTTGGTCCCTGCCCTTAGCAACTTCCTGTGTCAGTGAAAGGTCACTGGAACTTTGTACCATGTACGTTCCC
>NW_012151063.1:3066281-3068742 GCF_000956105.1 Propithecus coquereli | reverse complement strand
GTGCATGTCCTGTTGCCTCAAATTTGGGATAGCCAGTTAAACAGGCATTAAGCAATTTTGACTCGGGTGAGAATTATATGAATTATCAAACTGCTTTCATTAGGTAAAGTCCCTCATTTTTTTTTTCTGAATTAAAATAACTGTAATGGCATAAAGATCTGGCATGTCAGGAAATTACAGCAGGTATTCGTATAAAAACAATCTGGATGGAACTGGAGACCATGCTCCTAAGTAAAGTATCTGAAGAATGGAAAAACAAACAACGCATGTACTCACTATTAAATTGGAGCTAACCAATAAGCACGCATGTGCACAGAGGGAAGTAAAACTCAGTAGAAATCAAGCAGCGGGGAGAGGGGAGGAGGGGAAGGGGATAAAACCTACCTAATGAGTAAAATGAACACTATTTGGGTGATGGGCACACTTATAGCCGGGACTCAAGCATCACAAACGTGATCCATGTAACCTAAAACACTTTTACACCCTTAATATTTTGAAATAAAAAAAGAGTTAACTTTAAGTGGTTTAAAAACTTTTGAGGTATTAGTTTAATTCTATCCATTATGCCTTTTCTAATACTGTATTCTACTAAGACTATAGAGTCTATAATAAAGACTCCCTAAAGTCATGCGCATTCTTGAAAACATTATTTTCATTTTTTTCTTTTCCATATTTGAGCAATTTTTTTTTTCTGTTGGGGTTACATCTAGAACGCCTCGTGGTATTATGCTTTTGACATACAAGATGATAGTCTCAACCTTATGAAAAGGTATTATGTAATAAAGTTATTATGATTGATCACAATCATACATATAGGTTATAATTATAGTTAAATTAATGGGACCACTTACTATTAGCCAAATTCTCTCCAAACACCAGTCCACAGAATATGGAAATTAAAGTCCACTTTCAAACAGAGCTCTGAAAATGGCTATATAGAGAGCAGATTGAAATTAATTATGTCTAGGGAAATTTTGGAGCCATTTCAAAGCCATTGATTGAGTCAACTTTCACAATTAGATTTTATTCAAATATTTGGCACCTCTTAACACGTTCAAATATTGTGAAAAATACACACAAACACACATACAGTATATATATACACAGATATGCAGCTATCTCATACACAGAAATCATATTATATGCTTTTACTTAAAATCTATTGCACAAATTATTATTCCTGTTAGGATAAAAAATTGTCTAAGCCTCTTGCTCTTCCAAGCGGATCAATTATATAATGATAGTTTTTGTTAAACCTACTGGACAGCAAAGGATGCCAAAAAAAAAAAAAAATCCTAAACAAACTGTTTACATAAACCTTTTTTAGGAGAGAAGGGAGCCTGGCCACATACAGCAAAGGGAGAAAGCATCAGATGTAGATAAGGTTAAGGAGAACCCCACTGAAAGCAATAAATTTTGAATAGATAGATGCACATGAGTGGGTTTTATCGAATACCATCCCCAGAAACCACACACATGTAGAAAACTGACAACCACATGCCAGTGTTTTCCGTGGACTTTCACGCAGTGCAGGTGTGTGTAGAGGACACCTTTGTCTGGGAAAGTTTCCTTGTTGTTCTTCTCAAGAACATGTCTGTGACCTTGCACGCAAGTCCAGAGCGTCCTCTCTCTGCAAACAGGAGGGACTAGAGAATTGAGATGCAAACATCTGTTTGCCAGAGACGAAACAACAAGGAACTGGGACGTGTTGAGTCGGGACGGTGTGGGAACAAAGAACTTGCGGTGGGACAGTTGCCAAACAGCCTGTATTATAAATAAACAGCACAGCGAGAGCTTTTCGCTGCGGCCTCATACTGTCTTGTGGTGTCTGTGTCTTTTTGTACGGGCTGCAGTCATGTGTCTGCGTCTTTATGTCTCTGTGTTCATTCCTCGGTCTGAAGCCGGGCCACATCAGGTGTACAGTATGCTGAAGGATGGAGGAAGGGCAGGAGGACCCGTCAGATGTCCTTGCAAGGCCAGGCGAGTCTCCATAGCTGAGAGATCCTCTGAAGGAGCAATGGGTCTTCCGACAAATAGCTCCCTGCAAAGGCTGTGGGCAGTGTACCCGGGTGCATTCCTAAGAGGCACTCCAGGTCTTAACAAAGATCAAGGCTAGTTATCAAAGTCCAGAGTGAAGCCGGGGAGCTGAGAGAACATTTCCCTGAGGAATTCTAGATATTTATGTTGTGTACAGCATCTGTCCATGCCTAAGGCTAAGCACAAAAGGGTAACATTGCTTAGATAACAAGAGACCTTTCCCTATATACTTAGTAGGCATCCTCACTGAACTATCAAACACTTATATTTTTAGTGATGTGCATATCTTTCATCATTTATTTTAAACTGTTAAATTAGAACGATGCACTCTTTAAAAATTCAAGCGTCTATGGAGACATTCAGAATTAGAATTGACCAAAGAAAAAAAAATATATACATATATATAGACAGACACACACACATA
>NW_012151063.1:3060522-3062003 GCF_000956105.1 Propithecus coquereli | reverse complement strand
TATTCATTAGAAAATTATGTCTATAACACTGAAAATAATACCAAAATGCAGCCCTTTTATAAATAAAAAAACAGAGGTAGGTCTTAGCTAGAAAACATGGCAAGTATGATTTCAACGTGTGAGGAGTCAAACAATTGTACTATATTAAAATATGCACATATATTTATATTTCAATAAGCTTTTATTTAAATGGAGTGTATACAGTTCTGCTGATCTGGTTTGACTTGGTGTTTGGAAGGAAAAAATTTTTTGAAAATAAATTAAAGAAAAGTACAGCTGAGAGCCAATGATGTCTTATTAATAAAAACTGTATGCAATTAATTATCCAACAGGCCAGGGCCCTGTGTCAACTACAGACAACAAGCTGCCTCCCATGTCAAGATAAGGAACCCTAAATAGAATGGGCATCGGAGAAGATTTTCAGGCAACTCAACTACAACCTGGAAAAGAGAAGAATTTGATGACAAGAGATAAGAATTAATATCGCTTGCAAAAGGAAGCTATCGTCAGAGACACAGTACCAAAAAAAATGAAGTTTGAGTCAAATCTTATGTGAACCCAGAAGTATGAATCATCTTAATACATCGTTTAATATTTGGAAGAAATATAAATATTACCTCTCTCTATCTCTGTTTTCCAAACAGAAACAGTGAATGAAGATTCTGTATCCAAAGAGTTACTCCTATATTCCTCCTAGATGCAAGTTATAGCATAATTTCCCCCTGGCTTTGTAGGCGATCACACCATTATGGTCCATAAAAGCTATTTAAGGAAGTCTTTGGGGGTTCATAACGACATTAAATTAACGGGTGAGGAACGGAGACTGTTACTGTCTCTAGATCCTTTTCTGTTTAATTGGCTTAAAAGAAATTCCATTAAGAGAATTTCTGTATCAAATAATTATTCTGTCAATTCTACTAAAATAAAATTCAGCCAAATGTACTGTTTTATGAGGTTGGCCAAATGGACTGGAGTGGTCATTTTAAAAGTATTCATTTTGACTCAACTTTTCTTGGACATTGTGATGGGAATTGCAGATAAGATATAAAATTGTGTTCCTGGAAGGGTACCTTTATTTATATGCTGACGGGAGAGTATGATTAACTTTAATCTATCACACAAAGATGGTGTAAATATGCAGAATGAATGAGGAAGTCAGCAAAATGGCACTATACATTTTTCATGTTCCACCATCATAATATTCTTTTGTAACTTATTGGTTGCCCTTCAATATATATTACCCAATGCATGCCTGAGGGTTTGGAGCTAAGTGAGTTGTCACCACCACAGACTAAGTACCGGTGGTTAAAATGTGAGTGTATCTCTACATAATATTCTAAAATATTTCTACTGAGTGTTTGGAATCAAAGAGAAAAATGCCATTTCTTTAAACTGAGTCATTCTTGCAGCATAAACAAATACGTTTTGCCTACTGCAGGTGATACACACTAAGAGATTTGACCATTAACATTAAGGCCAAA
>NW_012151063.1:3057384-3060227 GCF_000956105.1 Propithecus coquereli | reverse complement strand
GCCTGGGGTCTTGCAAACAAGCCAAGGCATCTCATTGTCCTGCATACGGTAATGAGATAAACAAGTTAAGATACAAGAAGTTAAGATGCAAACGTCTGCTTCCCTTAAGCAATCGTCTGGAAGGAATGAAAATGTGTTTCCTCAAGACGCCCAAGGTAGTCACATACCAGGAAGTAGCTGCCGGACAGAGAAAAGTATAAGAATAAAGCGACTGGTAGAATTGTCTACTTCAGTCTTGTATGTCCTTGTGTGTGTCTGTGTGTTTCTTTCTGTGTCCATCCCCCGTTCTGCAATCCGGGCCGCGACACATTCATGTTTTGGTGGGCACTTGAGTTAATTCCACATCTTTGCAATTGTAAATTGTGCTGCTATGAACATTTGAGTGCAAGTGTCTTTTTGGTAAAATGACTTTTTTTTCCTTTGGGTAAATACCCGGTAGTAGGATTGCTGGATCAAATGGAAGGTGTTTTAGTTCTTTGAGGTATCTCCATACTGTTTTCTATAGAAGTTTTACTAGTTTGCAGTCCCACCAGCAGTGTGTGAGTGTTCCTTTCTCTCTGCATCCATGCCAGCATCTACAGTTTTGGGACTTTTCGATAAAAGCCAATCTCACTGGGGTTAGATGGTTTTGATTGTGGTTTTGATTTGCATTTCTCTGATGATTAGTGAATAAGTAGGTTTGTTGCCAAAGTGCTTCATTAAAAAAGCCAGAGGTTATTTTTTGTTTCTATCATTTTTATTTCTAACTCCATCCTCGACTTCCTGTTTTCAATATTAAGATAGTTAACCAGCGTCTATAGCCATATCTTCATATGATCAAGGCTTAACAATCTAAAGGAAAGGAGAAACTTCCCAACATCCCAAATATCCTCTCTTTGTTTAAATTCTTTTCCTTTCCTTTCATCTTGAATTCTGTAGTCAACGGTATCCTCATGAATGATTCAAGAGCCTTACATAGTCATGTAACCTTACAAGGTTTACATAGTCATGACTTCTGAATTAATTGTAGAATAAAGAGTTAACAGACTGGGATAAACTTCTGTCCAACAATCTTTCTTCCCAAGGTGTCATCTCCATAACTTTCCCTCACTACCTTTTGTAGGTAAAAGGCAAATCGAGGTCAATCACTGTGACTTAATAAGAGCCCATTTTCTCATCTGTGAATTAAATCATCCCTGCAACTGGGCTTCCTCCTTCTCTATGAAGAACCATGTTCTTGATTCAAAGTCCTGCTCACTCACCGACTTTCTTTTGAAGGAGCCGTGTTCTTGCGGCAAATCGACCCATGCCTGCTGTGTGATCTTCAATGCACTGGACTGCCACTCAGATGAATTTACCACATTGCATCTTGAAGCAGAAATCTGCGTCTTTTCAACTCATTCCAAAGCTCATATTCACAGAGCCCCATAAAATATTGGTTTAATGGAATTGCCTTTTAGAAAGCCTGGAACCTGAATAAAATTGTACAAAGCCTGGGTAAAATCCTTTGGACTTAAGGTCAGAGAACAATATCTATGTCGCAGTCTGAGCTCACACCTGGCATGCAATGTCGTGCAAGGAACTTAAACTCCCTAAGAACCAATTTCCTTATCTGTCCAACCAGAAAGTTACCTCTGATCATTTTAAGGTGTCCTGCATCCCTCATAGCGTGTGCTTTTATGAATGTCACCATTCCTGAGTGAGAAGAATAAGAGGATGTTAATCTTGCATGAAATCTTTTCTAAAGACGATTAAGTATTCCATAATAAGAGACACCCATGGGTTACATGTGAGTGAGTTTTCTGGAAGCTGGCTGTCATATTGGCATCTATAATTTTGTGGTACTTGCCTGATAAAATGATTAGAATTTTCTCGTGCTCATTTTTGACAAACTAGGGGAGTTGAGCTACACCTCCTTTCTCCGGTGCATCAGAAAATGATGGTGGGGAATACAGAATTTGAATTATATGCTCTTGCTTCTACTTCTAAGGAATGCTGCTTCTGATGTGAATATTCCACTAGCAACAGAGAAATGCCTATATTTCATTAGAGGTGAAAATCTAAAACGAGAAGCTTTCTCTTCTGCCAGTGAACAGAAAGTGTGTTCCGCCTTCAGACATGCTGTGCTTTTAAAGGCCAGGACTGAAAGAAGCCACAGGTACCAAAACGATTTCAGAAATAGATGGTAGGTGATTCCCACCCACGAGTTCAGAGATTGAATCGAACCAGCCAGAGATTAATTGGCAGTGAGGAGACTGAAGATGTCAGCTGTATCCTGTAACAATGAACAATTGAATAAAAACAAAAATTATGTTTTGGTTTTTTTTTTATGTGAGCTTTTCCTTTTTTGTTGTTGTGTTGTTCTTTTTCTATTTAGGGAGCGGAGCCTCTTTGAACAAAATGACTCTCAATGAAGAGGTGTCTAAATGACATTGTCGGTATCACTACAAAATTACATAATTAAGTTTGCTTTGTAAAAGAGTGCATGCCATTTACCTACCACATAACTTATGCTTCATAAATTATATGCCTCTCTTCTGAGGTTCATCACAAAACAACCAAACTTTCAAAAACAATTTTAAGGCAGGTAATACAGATTATCCTCTCCTGAATTATGCTAGATAGTTTATATTCTGCATCTTTCGAAATGAAAAAAGCATTTAAAAAAATGGGATGGGGAGGCTTAAATAGTAGATCACCAAGTGAACTTGGGAAAATAGGACGTAGTTATTACTTTATATGAAAATCACAAACATATATGCTCACCACATAACCTTAAATATGGAATATAAATCTCATATGTTTTTCATTTTTTAGATACAAAATTAAAAGCAATACAAAGTAAATGGCTTGTGAATAATTAA
>NW_012151063.1:3056310-3057334 GCF_000956105.1 Propithecus coquereli | reverse complement strand
TATAAAGCATACATATCTGTTCAAATATGTTTCTTAACCACATACACCTTAACATATAGTTTTATAATCTTGTCTCTGTAAAGATTTGTCTTTTGTTTCAGAGTGGGAAAAAAAGAGGAGGGAAAAAGAGAAATAAAGAGGAAGAGAGACAGATACAGAGAGAAAGAGTGAGAGAGAATATTCAGTTGTGAATAATGTCTTCTCATTTGACAATATACACTACAAACTCTCTCCCAGGACTCTTCGTGCTCAGCCTCCAGAGAAGTAATCTGTTTTATCTATTCTTGTTTTTTTTAATCTAAGACATTCCAGTTTTCATTTCCCTGACCTATAGGTCTAGCTTCGTGCTGTCTCTATTCTACCCATACGCAGGGACGTTTTCCCACCTTAGAGGATTTACAAGGATAAGATGCCTAATTACCACCATCAGCATATTGGTCATTTGGTAATTGTTTCCAAGGTACATGCATAATGGAACACCTTTATGTACCTTCTGTCATTGCATCGTGCATTTGAAATTTTTAATTTTTTTGTTTTTTACTGCTAATTTTTTTAAATTTCAGAATATTATAGGGGTACAAATGTTTTGATTACATGGATTTCTTTTGTCCTGCTTGAGTCAAAGTTACAAGTGTGCCCATCACCCAGAGAGTGTACACTGTACCCGTTAGGTGTGATTTCACCCATCCCCTCCTCGCCCCTCCCACCTGCTTGATTCCTGTTGAGTTTTACTTCCATCTGTGCACATGAGAGCTGATCAGTTCGTTCCAGTTTAATAGCGAGTACATGTGGTGTTTGCTTTGCCATTCTTGCCATACTTCACTAAGGAGGATGGTCTCCAGTTCCATCCAGATTGTTGCAAAGGGTATTAATTTGTTTTTTAATGGCTGACTAGCACTCCGTGGTGTACATATACCACGTTTTATAAATCCACTCTGTAGGGGCCGTCCCTGGGCAAAATTGGCTTAAGCCCAGAGTCAGCGAAACTGGGTGTGCTCTCCTTGGCGCCAGAGGTCAACAGGTC
>NW_012151063.1:3049452-3053154 GCF_000956105.1 Propithecus coquereli | reverse complement strand
AAAAAAAGAGAGAGAATAATGTCATTTGGGACACTCAAACTTCCAGAGTTTATTCCACCTTTGAAACCTCACTGCCTTGAATAAGAAGCAATGCAAAATGCATTTGGAACGCATGTCAGGAACACGACCCAAGGATGAATATACTATATTTTTTTCCTGCAATTTCAAAAAGGCTATTATCTGAAGAGGTGGCCTGAAAGCACCCTGTGATTTATGAATTGCTCCAAATGGATCATTCCAGAAAAAATGGAATGTGCTTATGAAACAGTTGCTCTGACCAGACCCAGCTAGGGTCATAGCGGTTCCACATCCTTAATCGCCATATGTACCCATCTTGAGCAAATTGCTATAAAATGGCATCGGAAGCAGAATTGCCTTAAAATAGTTGCCAAATCTGCCTGTGTCAGGTTAAAAGGTGAAAAGAACATAACAGAGATATCAGAGCAGGGGAATTTTGCCTGGAAAGATGAACCGGAACGAGAATAATTTAAGCCCCAAGCTTCGTAGCCAGGTAGTCTCTGCATTCCATGGCTGTTCATCTTGTTAATGCGTCATCGAGGGTTACAGAGACGATTTGCACACACACCGCCAGACGGCTACGGCTCCGGAATCTATAACAGAAACTACACCTTTCTTTATTGGCCACATCTCTTCGTATTGAGGCAGCCCATGTTGTTGCATGGAGGGTGTTTCAGAGACCAAGAAACATGGATGAAAGTAGACGACATTATTAGGCTTAGTAACATAAGCCAGGCACAGAAAGACAAACGTCCGATGATCTCCCTTCTATATAGAATATACAATAATCAAGCTCATAGAAGCAGAGAGTGGAATAGTGGTTTCTGGGGGCTGGTATAGTTGATGGGGAGATGTTACTCAAAGAACACAAAGTTACACCTCGACAGGATGTATGAGTTCTGTAATCTATTGTACAGCATGGTGACTATAGTTAGTAACAATGTGTCATATCCCTGAGTATGGCTAAGAAAGTAGAAGATAATTTTAACATTTTTATGGCTGGCTTTGGGGAAATGTGGGCTCTGGTTTCTATGACCCTCCTTAGGGAAGAGAGATTCTAGTTTCTATGGCTGGTCCTGGGGAAGGATGGGACAGAGATAGGAGGTCAAAAGGAGGTCACAGAGAACCTCTTTTTCCTGAGGTTGCTGTCAATGCCTTCATTTGGGGGTATTGTTTTCTGAGCCCCAATGCGGGCCTTGTTCTAAGCCCTGAGAATTCAGGAGCAAATACAACCATCACAAAGCTCATGTTGCCTTTTATAGATGGGGAGACAGATGAGAGTGGCGAATATCACAGATAAAATCAGGGGTTTGGTTTTTCCATATTGCTTTCAGAGGACCCTCTGCCATGGAGCTCGAAAGGTCCAAGCAGCCCTTGTGTGCACAAGGCAGAGATTCAGGACATGGCACACACCAGCGCAATCCAAACATCTGTAGGATTACAGAGCATGAGGCTATTCCCTGTCAAAATCTCTTTGAAGACAACTTTTGTACTTTCAACGTCTCATACTAATTTTCATTCTTATCTACCTTTTCTCACAAGACACCTGTGTTTCTTTTATTCATATACAGAGATATATTTTTAATGGTGGCATTATACACATAAAAATTTACCATTTTAGCCACGTCAAAGTGTACCACTCAGTGTCATTTAGCACAGTTCACAATGTCATGCAGCCATCATCAGTATCTGGTTCCACGACATTTCCATCGCCCCAAAAGGAGAGCCTGTACCCATGAGTAGTCATTCCATGTTCCGCCTTGCCTCAGTCTCTTCTAACTGCTGATCTGCCTTTCAACTCCACAAATTTACCTACCCCTGGCCATTGCATACAAATAAAATCAGATACTGTGTGGCCTTTGTGCACTTAGGGTAATGTGTTCAAGGCTCATCTATGCTGTAGAATGTATCAGAACTTCATCCTTTTATGTGGTGATGTTCTTTGGGTATAAACATAGCAGAAAGAGTTAACACTTGGGATATCTAACAATTCTAGAAGGAACCTGAGTCCTCCAGCAAGACACACAACAGAAATGAGTCCAGGCACCACTTCGCAATGCCCTTCCATGAGGTTCCAGCCACAGCTTCTTAATTTATCTCTGTACTTCACTTGATTCATGCACCTGCAATCTTGTTTTAGATCTATTAAATGGCTAAGAAGATTGTCTAAATTAACTGAACAGTTCTACAGTTCTGTTTGGTTTGTCACAGGTTCCTGGAGAGGTTTTTCTGTTTGTTTTTATTTTTCTCTTATTTAACAATTTAGCACTGCCAAGCATAGCTGGCTCAACAGCTATGGCTTGAAGCAGAAAATACAGAGCTTCCATCTCTCCTGGAATCAACATTTTAATCAGCAAGGCCCTCCGTGGAGAACTGACAGTGTATTTCCTCAACTTAGGGAGGCGGTAAGTGAACAACCCTCCTAGGAGAACTGCTAATGCCAGAAGGTCATATTTGGCATGTTTAAGAAATACTTTGGGACTCCTCTTTAATTAGCTTCTGAAACCCTTCAATCAAGGTGTCACGGATGGTTGCATTTTTCGTACTTTATAAAGAGAAGAGGTCCGCTTAAGATGCAAAAACACTGTGCATCTCAAATATCACAGAAGTTCCTCGGTGGACATCTTTACACAGTTAACGTAAGTCATCTACTTTCCTCACATCAAACACATCCCATCTCTGTGATTCAGCTGCATCGTACTTTTATTCTCTTTTTCTGAATGCTAAATTAACAATTTGAATCAATATAATTTTATGAGGCAATGATAATTTACGGGAAGCATTCACTTTTAAAATCTCACACTCAGAAATCATGTCCTTGATTTGTGGCAATTGCTTAAAAATATAAATGCTCTTATGAGTAAAATATCTAGGAAATATCGACTCCTTGTTTTTTTTTTCTTTGCACAATGTGGCAATATATTTAATTGAAACCATAACAGTTTAAAGCTGTAAAAGTCCTAAAGATTATTTTACTGAATTATTTTATTTTTAATGAAGAATAAGCTAATCTGTACTGATGTTCAGAAATGTGTCCAAGATCACATGGTAAGTAGTTGCTCATTGCCATTCAGAACTCAAAACACCAGATTACTTCAATTTACAACTTTCATTCTCCATCACTAACACATGGAGAAAGGGGGAAAAAAACTGGAGAAAGGGTTGGATATAGGGAGAATCTTCTTTTCTTTTCATTGGAGACTGGAGGAACAGTGGAAGGAGGGCAAATCTGTGCGCTATGGTCCAAAATCAAGGTTTCTGTCATCGCCCGAGCTTCTATAATATTTGGGTTTCTCAGTTATGCTCTGGTGGTGAGTTTAATATGGAAACATTTACACCTGGTATTATGCATCAGTTCTTCTTTTCTGTTCAAAATAAATTTTATTGTGAAATGTACACACAAAGAGGGCACAAAAAATGTAAATCTCAATGATTTATCACATGAGTGAACAGCATTTTAATGTCCATCAATGACAAGAAAGGACACCTAAACAGCACACTCAAGGGTTATTAGCTTACCCCTTTTAAACACAAACTCTCCCATTCCCTCCCAAAATAACACTATTCTGAGTGATATAGCCACTGCTAGCCAGAGTGGTAGACCTTTGAGCCAGGTCTAGTTTTAAGGTATTAAAAACAAACCTGCCATGGATATATTGTGTGCAGCTCTTGCTACATATGCAA
>NW_012151063.1:3044747-3049402 GCF_000956105.1 Propithecus coquereli | reverse complement strand
ACCCTGTGATTTATGAATTGCTCCAAATGGATCATTCCAGAAAAAATGGAATGTGCTTATGAAACAGTTGCTCTGACCAGACCCAGCTAGGGTCATAGCGGTTCCACATCCTTAATCGCCATATGTACCCATCTTGAGCAAATTGCTATAAAATGGCATCGGAAGCAGAATTGCCTTAAAATAGTTGCCAAATCTGCCTGTGTCAGGTTAAAAGGTGAAAAGAACATAACAGAGATATCAGAGCAGGGGAATTTTGCCTGGAAAGATGAACCGGAACGAGAATAATTTAAGCCCCAAGCTTCGTAGCCAGGTAGTCTCTGCATTCCATGGCTGTTCATCTTGTTAATGCGTCATCGAGGGTTACAGAGACGATTTGCACACACACCGCCAGACGGCTACGGCTCCGGAATCTATAACAGAAACTACACCTTTCTTTATTGGCCACATCTCTTCGTATTGAGGCAGCCCATGTTGTTGCATGGAGGGTGTTTCAGAGACCAAGAAACATGGATGAAAGTAGACGACATTATTAGGCTTAGTAACATAAGCCAGGCACAGAAAGACAAACGTCCGATGATCTCCCTTCTATATAGAATATACAATAATCAAGCTCATAGAAGCAGAGAGTGGAATAGTGGTTTCTGGGGGCTGGTATAGTTGATGGGGAGATGTTACTCAAAGAACACAAAGTTACACCTCGACAGGATGTATGAGTTCTGTAATCTATTGTACAGCATGGTGACTATAGTTAGTAACAATGTGTCATATCCCTGAGTATGGCTAAGAAAGTAGAAGATAATTTTAACATTTTTATGGCTGGCTTTGGGGAAATGTGGGCTCTGGTTTCTATGACCCTCCTTAGGGAAGAGAGATTCTAGTTTCTATGGCTGGTCCTGGGGAAGGATGGGACAGAGATAGGAGGTCAAAAGGAGGTCACAGAGAACCTCTTTTTCCTGAGGTTGCTGTCAATGCCTTCATTTGGGGGTATTGTTTTCTGAGCCCCAATGCGGGCCTTGTTCTAAGCCCTGAGAATTCAGGAGCAAATACAACCATCACAAAGCTCATGTTGCCTTTTATAGATGGGGAGACAGATGAGAGTGGTGAATATCACAGATAAAATCAGGGGTTTGGTTTTTCCATATTGCTTTCAGAGGACCCTCTGCCATGGAGCTCGAAAGGTCCAAGCAGCCCTTGTGTGCACAAGGCAGAGATTCAGGACATGGCACACACCAGCGCAATCCAAACATCTGTAGGATTACAGAGCATGAGGCTATTCCCTGTCAAAATCTCTTTGAAGACAACTTTTGTACTTTCAACGTCTCATACTAATTTTCATTCTTATCTACCTTTTCTCACAAGACACCTGTGTTTCTTTTATTCATATACAGAGATATATTTTTAATGGTGGCATTATACACATAAAAATTTACCATTTTAGCCACGTCAAAGTGTACCACTCAGTGTCATTTAGCACAGTTCACAATGTCATGCAGCCATCATCAGTATCTGGTTCCACGACATTTCCATCGCCCCAAAAGGAGAGCCTGTACCCATGAGTAGTCATTCCATGTTCCGCCTTGCCTCAGTCTCTTCTAACTGCTGATCTGCCTTTCAACTCCACAAATTTACCTACCCCTGGCCATTGCATACAAATAAAATCAGATACTGTGTGGCCTTTGTGCACTTAGGGTAATGTGTTCAAGGCTCATCTATGCTGTAGAATGTATCAGAACTTCATCCTTTTATGTGGTGATGTTCTTTGGGTATAAACATAGCAGAAAGAGTTAACACTTGGGATATCTAACAATTCTAGAAGGAACCTGAGTCCTCCAGCAAGACACACAACAGAAATGAGTCCAGGCACCACTTCGCAATGCCCTTCCATGAGGTTCCAGCCACAGCTTCTTAATTTATCTCTGTACTTCACTTGATTCATGCACCTGCAATCTTGTTTTAGATCTATTAAATGGCTAAGAAGATTGTCTAAATTAACTGAACAGTTCTACAGTTCTGTTTGGTTTGTCACAGGTTCCTGGAGAGGTTTTTCTGTTTGTTTTTATTTTTCTCTTATTTAACAATTTAGCACTGCCAAGCATAGCTGGCTCAACAGCTATGGCTTGAAGCAGAAAATACAGAGCTTCCATCTCTCCTGGAATCAACATTTTAATCAGCAATGCCCTCCGTGGAGAACTGACAGTGTATTTCCTCAACTTAGGGAGGCGGTAAGTGAACAACCCTCCTAGGAGAACTGCTAATGCCAGAAGGTCATATTTGGCATGTTTAAGAAATACTTTGGGACTCCTCTTTAATTAGCTTCTGAAACCCTTCAATCAAGGTGTCACGGATGGTTGCATTTTTCGTACTTTATAAAGAGAAGAGGTCCGCTTAAGATGCAAAAACACTGTGCATCTCAAATATCACAGAAGTTCCTCGGTGGACATCTTTACACAGTTAACGTAAGTCATCTACTTTCCTCACATCAAACACATCCCATCTCTGTGATTCAGCTGCATCGTACTTTTATTCTCTTTTTCTGAATGCTAAATTAACAATTTGAATCAATATAATTTTATGAGGCAATGATAATTTACGGGAAGCATTCACTTTTAAAATCTCACACTCAGAAATCATGTCCTTGATTTGTGGCAATTGCTTAAAAATATAAATGCTCTTATGAGTAAAATATCTAGGAAATATCGACTCCTTGTTTTTTTTTTCTTTGCACAATGTGGCAATATATTTAATTGAAACCATAACAGTTTAAAGCTGTAAAAGTCCTAAAGATTATTTTACTGAATTATTTTATTTTTAATGAAGAATAAGCTAATCTGTACTGATGTTCAGAAATGTGTCCAAGATCACATGGTAAGTAGTTGCTCATTGCCATTCAGAACTCAAAACACCAGATTACTTCAATTTACAACTTTCATTCTCCATCACTAACACATGGAGAAAGGGGGAAAAAAACTGGAGAAAGGGTTGGATATAGGGAGAATCTTCTTTTCTTTTCATTGGAGACTGGAGGAACAGTGGAAGGAGGGCAAATCTGCGCGCTATGGTCCAAAATCAAGGTTTCTGTCATCGCCCGAGCTTCTATAATATTTGGGTTTCTCAGTTATGCTCTGGTGGTGAGTTTAATATGGAAACATTTACACCTGGTATTATGCATCAGTTCTTCTTTTCTGTTCAAAATAAATTTTATTGTGAAATGTACACACAAAGAGGGCACAAAAAATGTAAATCTCAATGATTTATCACATGAGTGAACAGCATTTTAATGTCCATCAATGACAAGAAAGGACACCTAAACAGCACACTCAAGGGTTATTAGCTTACCCCCTTTTAAACACAAACTCTCCCATTCCCTCCCAAAATAACACTATTCTGAGTGATATAGCCACTGCTAGCCAGAGTGGTAGACCTTTGAGCCAGGTCTAGTTTTAAGGTATTAAAAACAAACCTGCCATGGATATATTGTGTGCAGCTCTTGCTACATATGCAAACATTGTAGTTTTGCTTATAAGCAGGCAAGGAAATTCTGGGTCACACAAATATCAGAAAATGCCCAGTTGTTTTTCCAAGTTGGATACCAATGTACTTTCTGCCATAAGCCCATTTAAGTTCCCTTTTTTCCATATTCTCTACAGCACTTGGTGTCGTCCAACTCTTCCTCTTTAGCCAGCATGGGGGGTATGTTGTTGTTTCTCAGGGGTGTTATAATTTCTATTCTTGTCTTTGTTATGAACCAGAGAACCTTTTCTTATGTTCATTAGTTGTTCTAATCTTCCCTTTTATGAAGTTCCTGATTATTTTGCATTTTTCTCTATTAGTGTGCTCTGGTTCATCTTGATTTGAAGGTGGTCTTATGTGTATTAAATGTCTCCTCTCATTGCATGGTTGAGTTTCCCTCTCTCTGTGGTCACATCTGGGGAAGAGGAGGTCGGGAATGTGATGCCTTTAAATTTATGAATGCTTTTTTAATGTTTGGCACTCTTGTGTCCTGCCTAGAAATCTTCCTTTACCCTGAGTTTATAAAAGGATTCCATAAAGCCAGGTGGGGTTGTGCATGTCTGTAGTTCCTGCTGCTCAGGAGGCTGAAGGTGAGAGGATCACCTGAGCCCAGGAGTTCAAGTGCAGGCTGGACAACACAGCAAGACCCCATCACAATAACAATTCGCATTTAAACTTTTACTTTCGGTAATCATATATCTATCCATTTTTCATATATCTATCACCAATCAATCAATCTATCCCATCCACCACCTATCTTTTAATTATACCATCTATCTATACATCATGTATACATATATATATATTCCTCTGTTTCATCTATCTATATATCCATCTACTGTCATCATCACCTATCTGTCTATATGCATCTCTCTTAACAATCATCGAACCATATACATAACATGTAATATATTAAAAGCATATAGAATTAGGGTACATAACATTTAATGAATAATGCATAGCATATGGCATACAGCATGATATATGTAGTAAAGCTAGACTACATGTGGCCCACTGACACATTTTCTTTCTGGTAACTTTTGATAATCAGAATGTTTTTTAAATTTGATGAAGTCTAACTTCTCGGCTTTTTTCTTATATGCCTACTGTTTTCTGTTCCCTACAAACATTTGTCTTTTCCCAAT
>NW_012151063.1:3032251-3035147 GCF_000956105.1 Propithecus coquereli | reverse complement strand
TGGTAAAGTAAAAAATCCTCAATGAACAATATATCTAGAGATTGCTATAAGGATGTACTATGAAGTTAAGGATGATGCTGGTGGTGATTATAATGATGGTGATGGTGATGATGGTGCTGGTGATGATGGTGATGATGATGATGGTCATGATGACAAAGATGATGATAGAGCCACACAGTGTTTAATGTCATTTATTATTTGCCTGTTAAAAATTCATTGCCCGATGTAGTGTAGTTCACACAGAGAGAATATGCATGTTCACACCCAATCCATAAGCAAACATGAGTTTTCAATAAATCTGACACAGTATAGTCCACTGTTACTTCTTACACTCTAAGATGTAATTCAAGAATGAGACCCCAAGCCTCTCCTTTCAAACATCATAGTACACACTTGAACATAAAATTGATAGCCTGCAAAACCTAAAATATTTATACTAGTTGACAATTTCTCTTAATAAAAAAAAAAAAAAAACATATTACTGACTTCTGGTTACTCCATATGACATTAACACAATTGCTCTAATGGTGGAGTAACTGGTTTAACCAAACAAGTAGAGGTAGAAATATAAAACTTTTCTATGCTTCTCATCTCCCTGTATATCTTCAGGGGTGTTTTCTATCAAATTATCCTGGTTATGCCACTTAAAGACATCTCAGAAGATCCCATAAGCTTCCAGACACATTTGACTACAAAAAAATTGGACCTGTTCTCTTCAGTGTTTGCTCACTTTCTCCTCACCTGCCAGCACCCTCCTCCAGGACTTAGCTGGCATTGTTTCATATACCTGGGGGACTTCCTTTTCCCCATCTTTCTCTCTCTTTTGAGTCTTCATTGAGATATAGTTGTCTGAAGTCCTCCAAGAGTTAATACTCACTGGCCACAGAGGACGCTGTGTGCCCAAACTCTGCTCTTGCAAGAAGCACGGATAACTTCTCCAGGGTCCCTGCAGGGGTGGCTAGACTGGTCAGCTCCCTGCTGTTGCAAGTCCAACCCAGCTCAAACTCACCTGACTTCTTCGCTGTTGCCTTAGTGATGCGTCATCTAGCACCTTAAGTCCAGGGTTATTTTTTCTACAGGCCACCCCTTTTCACGTGAGTGCCAATAAGAAGGCTCAAGATACATTCCTTGAAGTCATATTGGTGCATCTTGTTCAAACAACCCAGACTGCCTTCCTCATCACGCTTCCTAATTCTATCTTCTGCTCAGCTAGAACAGCAACCAGTTTGCTGCTGAACCTGGCATCAAAGTGAGATGGGGTTTTCCTTTACATAGGTGCCCACAGTTGTAACAGGTGAGTTTCTCTATGTTCTACTCCACTGGTCTACCTTAAATGAGCAGATGCTATCTCATTGCCCCTATATTTCTGTAGTCAAACCATTATGAGGACTCTTACTTTTTCTCAGTGCTGTTTTCCTATATTATTGGGGGTAGATGGCATAGTGATGGTGGCAGTTCTCTCTCTCTGTTCTCTGTCAAGTAATATGGGAAAATGCTTGCTGTCATTTTAGAAATGGCCATAACTTGTGCCTCTTGTTTTAAGTAGCAGCTGATACCTTCTCATAGTAGTAAATTCATCGTATTATGGAAATAGCACTACAACATCCTTGGGGGTCTGTCAGAAAGTCAAGGACAAGTTATAGATAAGACGAGTTATGTGACATTTTAACCTGGTGACTAAAAGTGGGGTAAACTTGACCTAGACAAAGTACAACAGCAAACTTCTTGTGTTATTGTTTTCATTTTCTTAATCACAAACAAAGAGTGAAACAGAAGTTCAGGGATAAAATGAAGACCAAAGAGGTGTTTGATGCAAATTACTCAATAAGAAAAAAAAATTTCCTGTAAATGACCTTAAAATAACCAATCAGAATATCATGCTGCAGTTGAGCTGAGACAACTTTGAGATGAATCATTTTCATGGTTAATCACACCTCTCCAGCCAATTCCCTTTTCCACATGCATTCATGCAAATCTACTTTATGGTATATACCCCAACTCTGTGGATTTACAAAGTCTCTTCCCACTCCCTGCAAGTGTACACTCTTTTCACTCTATTCACCTAAAGATGTATCATAAATAAGTCAAGAAGTTGCTTAGCCACTGCTCTTCAAGGAACATCTCCTAATTTTCCCAAGTTAGCTAAGATCCCAAATTCCCTTAGAGCACAGTTCTCTCACTCTGCTTACAGTCCATATCCTGTATGTCTTGAGCATTTTGTCTGCCTCCTGTCCATGTTGAGAGCTCCAGAAAAATCAGGTCTATCTTTAATTAACATTTAAGCATGAAAAGCCCATCTCAATGTCTGGTAGAAAGAAAAATATATATAAACTTCTGGAATTATTAAATCAATGAATACACGAAAATTGCCTTACCTTATTACCTGGAATATCTGGATTTTTTTTCTTACTTTAAAATCCAAAGACTTCTGCTACAAAACAGCTAGTGTTTCACAAAATCTGAACATTGAGTGAATGAGTTCATGCTCACTGTAAACTATTTTCACCAAGAACCTCTGAGGCTCCATGCGACCTATTAGAGGGCTAGGTTTGAAGTAAGCGATTATTCAATACTTACTTAATTCATAGAAATGAATAATGTAAATACAGGTTATGACCGAAAAAGGTTTCCACATCAACACCTGATAGAGCAGCCAGCTGTGATGCAAACTCAATGCAAGCTAGAGGAGCATGTGTCTAATGGATGCAAAGTTCAATGCATTCCAAGGTTATATGTCTTTATAATGATCTACCTTATTTGTTCCTTCACCACAAACAACATCACAGGATCAATTAATCTATCCATCTGTGTGTATTCTAAACCAACACTTCCTCTAGACCAGGCACAGTATTGGAGATAAGCATGGAGAGGTAAAAAAAACAACATACTCTCTGCC
>NW_012151063.1:3030896-3032201 GCF_000956105.1 Propithecus coquereli | reverse complement strand
ACACACGCACACACACACACACACATACACACATACACATCATCATTTCCACCACCACCAGTAACAAATATTTAAAATATATTCTATATATACTATTGATCAAACTTTCCCTAAACATAATCCACTTTCAGATCATAAAATACTATTTTGCAGTAAAACAAAGTAGAATATGTCACAAAGTGAAAATAAATAGCATTTGCTTGTATTATAAACATGCAAAATTCTAACAACAGGTACACATATATTTAACGTCTTAGTGAGTGCATTCATTTGATATAGTTAACAAACATGTTGGATTTCTGGGAGACAGTTGCTTGCAGAAAACAACTAAGTCATGGTCTGGGCATAATTAAAAGACACTTTAGCAAGTTTATCAATATAGGATTGGACACATCCGTTTGAGGTGATGAATTGCTTGTCATTATATTGTTGTATTCCCTTTAGCAGAATGAGTAAAGATTATGTAGAATTGTAGCTTTCTTTGGCAATTCTCCCCTTGCAATGAGGAAAAAGGTTAATTATTCTATATCAGGTATTTTCTCTACATGAGAAAGTTTGTTCTACAATGGAGATATTGTCTAGTTTTATCCTTCCAAGGAGGGGAACACAGATTACTTCCCTTTGTTAAATCCAGATTCTCACGATGAGAACAAGATTTCCTACCAGGATATTAAGACACATAGGAAATTAAATGAAGTATTTTGTCATTTTCTCTCTTTAGACACTTTAGAATTTAGCAGTCTAAATTTAGATTATAGAATTTTTAAGTATATTGATAATTTCTTCTCTATCAACTTTCTCTAAGCTTCTTATTAAATGATCAGTCTTCTTTCCCTTCTTAAAGTCTAATTTTAAATGTTTTTCACAAAACTAGCCTAGTTGGCAACATGCAAATTTCTCTTGAGCAACGTTCCTCACTGTTGACCTTTGGTAACTCTTTGTTGTGGAGGCTGTCTTTGTGCATTGCAGGAGGTTTACCTGGTGCCTCTACCCACTAACAGCACTTTCAATCAAATCGTGAGGACACAAAATATCTCTATGCTTTGCCAAATGCCCCTGGGTGTGTAAAATCACCCCCACTTGAAGTTCACTTATCTAAACACAAGGACAGAGAGTAGATGAAATCACTTCTTGCTAATTCTACCTCCAAATTCCATCCATAATTTATTCCACTAACCCCATCTAGGTCATAGGTTAGCAGACTACAGCCTGCGAACCTAATCCAGCCAGCTGCTGGTTTTGTAAATAGTTCTAATGTCATTCATCCACCAACGTTTAGTTACGTGTCCTCCACGGGTCTGTGGT
>NW_012151063.1:3029607-3030846 GCF_000956105.1 Propithecus coquereli | reverse complement strand
AAAAAAAAATGGGAGCAAATATTGACTCGTATGCTTGAAATTCTAAGAATGATGTCAGTTGTCCAATAAAATAGGCAAGAATCTTTCGAATTAGTACCCTGCTTTTACTTATATCAGCTTCACGAGTAGTCAGGTTGTTTTGCGGGGATGAGGACAGGTTGTTCAGCAGGAGCTGTAGATGAAGCAAACCCAGGGGAAATAGATTTTCTTTCTCAAGTGTCTCAGCAAAATTCTTGGGATGCATGCTCTTGGGTCGACTTGGATGACCTCCGTCTCTGAATGTGTTTCTGATTAAATGGTATGTGCTGCTTCGGTGGGACCAGGCTTGGGTTATGTACAGGGCCAGGGGCGCTGAAGGGAAGTCAGCTCTACTCGAAGCCCTGAAACTTGGAGTGAAAACAATGCTGTATGTATGTGACAAAGTACGTGTGAATATCAACTGTCTTTGAAGTATTCCCAGGTGAAATTATATGTGGCATATACAATATGCATGAAAACACCTGCTTCTGTGGGATGGTTTAATTTTTTCCAACCAGTCAGTGAAAACAGGTATCTTCCCGTAGCTTCCCCTAATTTCTGTTGAAGGTGGAAATCCTCACATTTTGACCACGTAGGTTATTTTTTTCTGTGAAATATCTACTAATATCTTAGGGTTTGTTTGCTGTTTTTTCATCTATCATTTTTATTTAATTTGCTTGAATCCTTTATGTTATTGGGATTTAAAAATGTTCATAACTATCCATCACTCTCCTTTTTTTAAAATGAGCTTGATTTTTAAAACACCCTCTCCTACCACAGTATCATCACTATAATCTTTTATATTTGCCTTAAGAAGTCTTAATATCGACAATGGCAAGGGCTCTCGAATGAATATGTATCGGGGATGTGGTAGATACCTTCCTCTGTGATCCCACAGTAGTTATGGAAATAGTATTTAGATGTTTAAAATTATGCCATTTTTGCCTCCATTGAGTTTGAAACTTAAGATAACAACATTTTGCGAGCATTGCTTATAGAAATCAAGACACTAAAAAAAGTTGTGATTTGGCCAAAATGAAAGGGTTATTTCATTGGTATTGACAGTGCTTTTCTTTCTATCTAGGTCTTTTCTCTCTGACCAGCAACAAAGAAACTTTCTTTGCTCCGGTTTAATAGAAAACAATTCATTTTACTCATTTAAAAGAAACAAATTTAACAGGCAGGTTAATGCAGATTTTGTAGAGGATGACACTCGTTCTA
>NW_012151063.1:3017273-3020277 GCF_000956105.1 Propithecus coquereli | reverse complement strand
GCTCTTGCTCAGGCTGGTCTCAAACTCCTGAGCTCAAGCGATCCTCCTGTCTCAGCCTCCCAGAGTGCTGGGATTACAGGTGTGAGCCACCGTACCCAGCCTAAATTATTCTTGAGTAAATCTTTTTTGGCTATCCCTAAGGAAAGCTCCTTATCTAATTACCACTAAAGCTCTTGCATGTCTGTGTCATGGCATTTTATAAAACTCCTTGAAAATGTTAATTTACACATATGCCTTTCCCTCTGAACCTGAGTCATTATTCCAGGGTGACAAATACATCTGATTCATTTTTGGTATACACAGATTTGAATATGGTGCAAGGATTTGCAAAGGACCCTCCCAGTATTTACTTTGTAAATGAAAAATGAGCAATCCGGAATGGGAGCTCTTTGGTTTGAGATAATTTTCCAATTCCTTCTCTCTCTTCTCAGTACATTCCTGCATTCTGTGCATCACGGGAAAGTGTCTTAACAGCCAATCAATTCTGTTCTGACACACACACTCTGCGACTGTGTAAAAATAAGATGTGATTGCCAAGTAAATATTTAATTAAGAAACAGCTAATGAGATCCCTCTTTGCTTCCCCCCCCATTTATAGTTAAACAACTCCATCTGACATCAGACCATTTCCATTAATATTTTAGAATCCCTTCAGCATGTTTCATTTCAATTTTCTGCCTCATATTATATTTTACTGGCCATCATTCCCAAACTGAATGTGACTGTATTGCTGAGGAAGCTATATATGTACGTATAACTTTGAAACTTACAGTCATACCTCATTTCACTGCATTTCACTTCATCGTGCTTTGCAGACTTGACGGTTTGCGGCAACCCTGCATGGGGCAAGTCTGTTGGCACCGTGTTTCCAACAGGAGATGCTCACTTCATGTCTCTGGGTCACCTTTTGGCAAATGTCACAATATTTCAACCCTTTTCATGATTATTATATCCATTAGGGTGATCTGTGTGATCAGGGTTCTTCCATGTTACTACTGTGGTTGCTTTGGGGACACTGTAAACTGTGCCTCGTGAGACTGCAAACTGAATCATTTAATATCGTGTGTGTTCCGAATACCCCACCGCCTGGCTCTTCCTTCATCTCTCTCTCTCTCCTCAGGCCTCCCTATTTTATAAGTCATCTTTGTCATCATGACCATCATCATCATCACCATCACCATCATCACCATCATCACCATCACCATCATCACCATCACCATCATCACCATCACCATCATCACCATCATCACCATCACCATCATCACCATCACCATCATCACCATCACCATCATCACCATCATCACCAGCACCATCATCACCATCACCATCATTATAATCACCACCAGCATCATCCTTAACTTCATAGTACATCCTTATAGCAATCTCTAGATATATTGTTTATAAGGCATGATAACATTGAAATCAGGACAATTAATCACCCTACAATGGCTTCTAAGTGTTCAAGTCAAAGGAAGAGTCACACTTTAAATGAAGAGCTACAAATGATTAAGAGTAGTGAGGAAGCACGTTGAAAGCTGAGATACTCTGAAAGCTCGGTCTCTTATGCCAAACAGCCAAGCTGTGAGTGCAAAGGAAATGTTTTGAAGGAAATTAAAAGTGCTATTCCAATTAGTACATGAATGATAAAAAAGTGAAATAGCTCTACTGTTGATATGGAAAAAGTTTTAGTGGTCTAGATAGATGATCAAACCAGCTACAATATTCCCTTAAGCCAAAGTCTAATCCAGAGCAAGACCCTATCTCTCTTCAATTCTGTGAAAGCTGAGAGAGGTGAGGAAGCTGCAGAAGAAAAATTTGAACCTAGCAGAAGTTGATTCATGAGGCTTAAGGAAAGAAGTTTTCTCTATAATAGAAAAGTGCAAAGGTGAAACAGAAATTGCTGGTGTAGAAGCTTCAGCAACTTATCCAGAAGATCTAGCTGAGATCATTGATGAAGGTGTCTACACTAAACAATAGATTTTAAATGTAGATGAAACAGCCTTCGATTGGAAGAAGATGTCATCTAGGGCTTTCATAGCTAGAGAGGAGAAGTCAATGTCTAGCTTCAAAGCTTCAAAGGACAAACTGATTCTTTTCTTAGGGGCTAATGCAGCTGGTGACTTTAAATTAAAGGCAATGCTCATTTACCATTCTAAAAATTCTATGTCCCTTAAGAATTATGCTAAATCTACTCTGCCTGTGCTCTATAAATGGAACAACAAAGTCTGGATGATAGCACATCTGTTCATAGCATGGTTTACTGAATATTTTAAGCCCACTGTTGAGACCTAGTACTCAGGGGAAAAATAAGATTACATTTTTCAAAATTTTGCTCCTCCTTGACAATGCACCTGGTCACCCTAGAGCTCTGATGGAGATGTACAAGGAGATGAGTGTTGTTTTCATGCTGCTAACACAGCATCCATTCTGCAGCCCATGGATCAAGGAGTCATTTTGACATTTAAGTTTTATTATTTAAAAAATACATTTTATAAGGCAATAGCTGCTATAGACAGTGATTCCTGTGACAGATCTTGGCAAAGTAAATTGAAAACCTACTAGAAAGGATTCACCATTCTAGATGCCATTAAGAACATTCATGATTCATGGGAGGAGATCAAAATAGCGATATTAACGGGAGCTTGGAAGAAGTTGATTTTAACCCTCGTGAATGACTGTGAGAAGTTCAATGTTCCAGTGGAGGAAGTAACTACACGTGGAGTGGAAATAGTAAGAGAACTAGAATTACTAGCAAAGCCTGCAGGTGCGACTGAATTGCTGCAAATGCGTGGTAAAACTTGAACAGATGAGGAGTTGTTCCTTACAAATTAGCAGAGAAAGTGGTGTCATGAGATGACGTCTACTCCTGGTAAAGATGCTATAAATATCGTTGAAATGATAATAGAGGATTTATAATATCACATAAACTTAGTTGATAAAGCAATCACAGGATTTGAGAAGACCGACTCCAATTTTGAAAGAAATTCTACTCTGGGTAAAATGC
>NW_012151063.1:3014009-3015198 GCF_000956105.1 Propithecus coquereli | reverse complement strand
AATAATTTTCAATTTACAAAAAAGGTACAAAAATAACACGAAGTTCCCATATAACCCTCACAGTTTCCCCTCATGTTAACATTGTTATTAAGCATGTTACATCTGTCACAACTAAGAAACCAGCATCTGTATATTGCTATTACCTGAACTACAGAATTTATCAGGATTTCACAGTTTTTCCACTTCCTCCCTTTTTCTCTTCCCAGATCCAATCTGGGATACCACACTGAGATCTCCGAGTGAGTCCCACCTCACTCTGTGATTCCATCTGCCTTTCTCTCCCTTACAAGGATGCTGGTGACGGCACTGGACCACCCAGATAGCCAGCAGCATCTCCTCATTCCAACATCCTTAACTCAACCACACCTGCAAAGTCCCTTTCCCAGGTAAGGTAACATGTTCATAGGTTCCAGGGATTCACATGGGGGCAATGTTTTTTTTTATTATTATTATTTTGGGGGGGGTCTGTGTTTTGTCTAACATGATGTGAATGAATATGATTTTTATTGTATTTCTCTCTTTGGGTTTTCAGAACCTCTTGTATCTACTGCTGGATGTCTTCCCACAGTTTGGATATTTCTGCCCAATAGGTTCTGTAATGTTCATTTATCACCTTTCTTTTTTCTCTGTCTTGAACTCCAGGACTAAACATATAAGTAATATGTGCACCATGCCATAGATGTTATTTTAACTATAGCTGTGCATTCTCTCTGGGGTCCTGTCATTGATATTTTATATTTACCCACATCCCTCATTATTCACTATTCCTCAACATTCATAAAATCAACCTGTTTTGAAATGTAACATCTGACCTTCTAGTTTCAATGATTGTATTTTTTTCACTTCTAGAATTGTGAATGTCATTCTCTGTATAGATTCCAACCATCTGGAGGCAGTATTCCTGCATCATGGGTTTCCTAGAATAAGTCAGTAACATTCTTTGAAAGTCTCTTTTTAAGAATTTGAATATCTGTTTTTAATTGCTGTTATTTCTCTTAGATCTCAATCATGTGTCCATGCCTCTTGGTATATTTGGCAATTTTTAAATAAATGATGCATTACACATGAAAAAAGTATCTACATCATGTAGCATATTGATAATAATATTCATTATACACATATATATGCAGGTGTATATATGTTTGATCTGTATCTACCTATCTCTGTCTACCTCTCTCTCTCATATATA
>NW_012151063.1:3012922-3013959 GCF_000956105.1 Propithecus coquereli | reverse complement strand
TTTATAATATCACATAAACTTAGTTGATAAAGCAATCACAGGATTTGAGAAGACCGACTCCAATTTTGAAAGAAATTCTACTCTGGGTAAAATGCTGTCAAATAGCATTGCATGCTACAGAGAAATCTTTCCTGAAAGGAAGAGTCCAAGAATGGCGAAAACTTTATTCTTGTCTTATTTTCAGAAACTGCCACAGCCACCCCGGCCTTCGGCAACCACCACCCTGATCAGTCACCAGTCATCCGCCAGCAGAAAGATCATGACTCACTGAAGGCTCACATGGTTATTAGCATTTCTTAGCAATAAAGTATTTTTTAACTAAGTAATATACATTTTTTAGATACAATGTATTTGCACACTTAATAGGCCATGGAATAGTAAAAACAACTTTTATATGCACTGATAAACCAAAAAATTCATGTGACTTGTTTTAGTGCAATATTTGCTTTATTGTGCTGGTGAGGAATTGAACCCATGATATCTCTGAGTCATGCCTATACTTAGAATTTTAAATCTTATAATCATAAGCCTAGAATTAATTATTTTATATAAGCCATGCCCCAAATAATAGGCAGAATTGGAGTTAAAGTGCACAATATTGTTAATTTGGCTTCTAATCCAAATTCCAATACCTCATGTGTTAAGGAGTAGGTCTAAATTCCAAGGTACTTGAATATTCTCTTTTATCTACTGCTATCAAGGCAGATATATTGATACATAGATATACATAGATACATAGATATTGAGGCATAAACATACATAGATATAGATATGTAGATAGACATACATACATATATATTGCTACCTAGATATACATAGGTACATAGATATTAATATACAGATGTACATAGATATCTAGATATTGACACATAAATATACAGAGATGCATGGATATCAATACATAGATACACATACATGGACATTGAATTGTTGATATACATAGACACACGGAAATTGATACATAGATACACATACATACATGGATATTGATACTTAGACATACATAGATACAAATATATGTATTTGTACATATATGT
>NW_012151063.1:3008659-3010992 GCF_000956105.1 Propithecus coquereli | reverse complement strand
AGGAGGCTGAGGCAGGAGGATTTCTTGAGTTTAGGAGTTCAAGACCAGCCTGAGAAAAAGTGAAACTCTGTCTCTACTAAAAACAGAAAAATTAGCCAGATGCGATGACACACGCCTGTAGTCCCAGCTACTCAAGAAGCTGAGGCAGGAGGATCGCTTGAGCCCAGGAGTTTGAGGTTGCTGTGAGCTATGATGGCACCACTGCACTCTACTTACTATGAAAGAGCAAGACTGTGTCTCAAAAAGCAACAACATCAGCAACAACAGCAACAAAATGAATACAGGACCTAATAATTAGTGTATCCAATAATGCTTTGAGCAAACTTTAGTGATAAAAAGTAAAAATAAAGCATTATTGTTATAATGTTTTTTGGTCAGTTACAAGATCCTTTCTATTTATTTAAAACAGCATAATACACACCAAAAGATGACTCCCAAGTTTTTTATTTTTCAAAAGTAAATTAATGTCTCTTGCATCTTAAAAAAATTTCTCATTCACAGCTGACATTTATGTTTCTTTTTTAAATTCAAAATGCTATGTAACCATAAACAGATTTTATGAAATATTTGCAACTGGATTATATTTTATTAGAACTTAAGAAAACTGATTCTATTGACAAGATTTTTTTAATTGAAACTGGGCCAGAGAAACATGGCAAAAAAGAAATTGTACTATAGATAGATAGAAATATTTAAACTTTCCATTTCCGTAAAATGATTTCAACCACAACGTCACAGATATTGAGATTATATTTTAAACATCAATGATACATTATCTTTTTTCCATACACTTTGCATATGCATAGACTATAGCTATATCTAGGATAATCCTTTCAATTGGGATTATTTTATTATCAGAATTAACTCAGTAACTGATGAAGGGCATGGCTGAAATTATTCATTCTTGAATATTCACCACATTGCTAATAACTCCTATGAATATACATCTTTAACATGCATACGTTTGCAGTGAGATATATTACAGAGAACATAAATTATTCTTTAAATAGAAATTTTGCCAATTTGAGAAAAAGGATTTCTCTGTGAGGCATGAGAGATCCATTTGGCTCATGTGTATATGCTCAGGAAATGTCCAAACCAGATAATTATTACAAACTGTTATTTGGAGGACTTCTAATTTTGCATTTTAGAATTGTCAAAAAGTTGTAATTAGAAGACTTATGTATGCTTTTTTTAAAAAATTCCACTGATGTCTAAGTATATAAAGATCAAAATTCTTATTGTTGTGAATCAAAGATTTAAGAATTTCTAAGACATATGAATATGGTTGACCAGAAGGTGAGAAGAATGCAGACATTTAATAGAATGCCTTCCCTCTTTTAGGCTCCTTTGAAATATTTGATCCTTGAGGAAACATCCAAGAATGGACACTATTTTTTCTCACTCTCACAGTGCTGAAGTCCCTGTAAACACAGAAGAAATTATGCCCAGGACTGCTTCTAATTTACCACTGAGGAGAGACAAGTTAGCACATCACCTGGTTCACAGAAAAATGCAACTCATTTTGGGTGCCCCTCCTGGGGTGAACAAGCCATGGTCAGAGGGAGTATGAGGCTGGAAAAACAAAACACAGAAGCTACTGAAATAGTTGTGTGGATTTCTGGGCGGAGCAGGGGTCCCCATAAGGTTGTTTGAATGACATATAGTACGCACTGATGCAGTAGTGTTGATGCAATGAGTGTAGACTATGAACATTGGGTTAACTCAGAACAGGGAGTCCACAGAAAACAATGGAATGCCACTCTTCAGTGAGATGTTCTTGGAGAGGTTATGGATTGAAATTAACTTCAAGGAGAGAAATGGAAAGATGAAGAAACAGTGCAAATACCAGTAGGATCTGTCAAAGTGATGCTCAGAGAAAGTCTGTTGAGACAGAATATTATTCCAAAGGGATAGCAATGGTGATTTCTGTTTCTACACTTCCCAGGGAATATCCTGACATAGTTTGTCCTGTTCTAATCCGTCCCCTAAGTCCATGCACATTCCCGTAATTTAAGAAGAGGTGAATCCCAAAATACAAGATACAAAGAAATCGATTCATGGCTTTCAAATTTCAGCCTCCCAGAATAGCCGAAAGAGTTGGAAGAATACAGGTCAAAAATAAAAGAATTCTAAGAATTTGTCCATTTCCCCCACATTTTCAAGTTTATGTGCATATAGATTTTCGTAGTATTCAGAGATGATGGACAAACTCAATCAGGTGATTGTTGTATGTATATGTTTTCTGTATTTTCTTACACAAATTGTGGAATATTCAAAAATAATGTATTTATATCATTTTGGCTGAAGGGAACCTTTTAATTTAAATATTC
>NW_012151063.1:3006071-3007894 GCF_000956105.1 Propithecus coquereli | reverse complement strand
AGTACAATAATATACTCACTACTGCTTAATCAGCAAAAGAAAGAAAGAAAGAAAGAACATCAGAATAGACCCATGCATTGTAAGTAAATAGAAAGTGGTAGGGGGATCGGTTTCACCTAAAAGAGCCAAAATTAAAAAAGTCACACCGCCCTGACCAGCACAGACTCACCCCTTCCGACTAGAAACTAATAAGCATGAGTCCTTGGCAAAAAGGTAACACCACATGTTAGACACTTCGTCATTTTCCTAACCTGGGCTTTCTTCCCAATAATCGCGCACTAAACTGCCGTCCATTGTTTGTTTCCGTGAGCCCACTACTGGAGTCTGTTGTCCGTATTAATCCCTAATGCAAAACATATTAAGTGGCCATCTTCAAATTGCTGATGGCTGTAGGAAAAAAATATTAATAAATGCTCAGGGGGATGTTTTTATAAAGGGTATGGTGCAAAGGACTGACAGAATAAATGCTGAAGATGACAATGAAACTACCTTTGGGATTTCCTTAGAAAGTAGTGCTCTAGTGTCTCGCCTTTGCGGTGTATCTCTAATACTCTGCTGGTAATTAGCTATCGATTCAAGCTGTCAATGGCTATTTGACTCGGTGTCCTTTCCCGTGAAATGAGAAATGTATCCAGTCAGAATTAATCCCGAAGCCACATCCAAAGGAAAACCTTTTATTTACATAATGCCTGTGGTGGAGCAAAATTAATCTAATTAGAAACTAAAAGGTGAGGATAAATTAGAAAGTAAATTAAGTTTCTAAGGAATATAATGTGATTCGTCTCACACGCTTGCTTTTCTATGAGATTTTGCGTGCTCTTTCTGAGGAAAATGAGATGCCAGCATTTCAAGGACAATTAGGCAGTCGTCCTCATAGCATCTTTGATACGGAAAGGGTTAGATGGGCTGCAGAAGGAGGCATGGAGTGTGTAACTGTAAGAGAGAAATATAGCAACTAAGGCATGCATTATTAACACTCTTAGATCATTCCACACTGTCCCTTGTGTTTGCTTTGCCAACCCTCCTTTTTAAATAATAACACTTTAAAAAAATAGTAACCATATTCATTGACATGTTTTATTCAATTTATTGTGATAGTTGAGCTGACTTCTCTTCTTCTATCCTCATATTTGATTCATTCTATCATTCCCTTCACAAATATTTAGGGTCACTCTGCTGTGTGTAAGGATGTGTGGTAGATACAAGTAAAATATAACTGGACGTGGTCACCTCCCTCACATATTTCAAAATCTAGCAGTTGGATAAACACATAATCAACATGGGCCATCCCTATTCCGTATTTGCTCTAAGAGAAGGGTATGCAAGACGCAATGGAATACAGAGTCTCTGATAGCTAAGACCTAGACACACTGAGAACGTTAAAAGAGGATGTATGCATTGAAAACTTCTTTGGTTTGGTTTTGTTCAAATTGTTTGCTTTTGTTCTAGCTGGTGGCTAGAAGCACACTGAATTTAAGATAAGACCTGAAAGGTATTGCAATGTTTGAAAGACTTGAGGAATGAGCATTGATATGGAGGATGTGTGATTGGTGAACACTAGATTTTGGGAAGCTCTACCAAGTAAAGTTAGCAGGCTGTTCTTGTCTTTCCTGGCATAAATGTCTGTTTTTAAACTGATATAGAACATAGAATAAATAATTCTAGAATACAACTATAACATTTTAATTTTGGAATCAAAGGAACATAAAAGTTCATTAACCTAATGTATGTTTATAGCATACTGTACATTTTTGGAAGTTTTTCTACACATAAGCTTTAGCCATTATCTATAGGATAATAATACTTCCCCCCCTTCCCCAGCA
>NW_012151063.1:3001737-3003981 GCF_000956105.1 Propithecus coquereli | reverse complement strand
TCTCATATTTTTGTGTCTCATATATATATATGTATATAGCCATGATAAAAATAACACCTTAGGTTTATCCTAGTCTTTTACTTACTTTCTTTTGGAAAAAAATGTGGAAATGTTTCCTTCCAAGTCTAAGATAGTCCATGCCTTGAACGCAGCTATGAAACAAAGAAAGAAAAGAAAGGAAGGAAGGAAGGAGGGAAGGAAGGAAGGAAAGAAGGAACGGTATTTCCATCACTACAAAAATACTTCATTTTGCCTTTTAATAGCAATACCTTATACTTTCCTGGATTAAATTTAAGCGCATTATCCAAAGTAAGGCACCACAAGATCGGAAGAATGGGCTCCACTTGTACTCACCATCAAATTGGTACTAACTGATCAACATTAGGGTGCTCACATGGCAGTAATACTCTCCAGGGATTAGGGGGATGGGAGGGTAAACCCGCAACTAAAGGACACAAGGAGCTTTGTAGAGGGGAAGGGCATGCCCCTAACCCTCGTTTGGGTGAGGCAAAGACATAAAGTGTAACCATAAAGTTTGTACCCTCATAATACCCTGAATAAAAAAAGAAAAATAGCAATACTTACCTTTTGTACCTTTCCAACCCCTCCTTAACCCCCAGCAACAATTAATCTGTACTTTATCGATAAAAGCTTGTTTTCATTTCAAGAATGTAATGTAACTGACATCAACAATATGTAACCTTTTGGTATTGGCTTTATTCACTCACTATAATTCCCTTGACGTTCATCCAAGCTGACGTATATATCAATAGGTTGTTTCTTTTTATTGCCAAGTGGTATCTCATGATATGGATGTACCACACTTTGTTTAACCATTAATTTTCCAAAGGAAATATTGGCTGTTTCCAGTTTTGGTGCGGTATGACTGAAGCTGCTAGGAATATTTATGTGCAGGATTTTATTAAGGTCATAAATTTCCATTTCTCTAGAATTAATGCCCCAAAATACTGGGTTGTTTTTGTTACATGGATGGCTTTTATAATGCTTAAGTCAGGGCTATAAGTGTGCCCATCACCCCAATAGTGTTCATTGTACCTGTTAGGTAGGTTTTTCCCTCTCCCCTTTCCCCTCTTCCCCTTGTTGATATCCACTGACTTTTACTTCTCTCTGTGCCCTTCGATTAGTCCCAAATTATTGGACAGTACATGTGGTGTTTTCTTTTCCATTCTTGAGATACTTCACTTAGGATAATGGTCTCCAGTTCCATCCAAATTGCTACAAAAGACATTAATTTGTTTCTTTTTATGGCTGAGTAGTACTCCACAGTATACACAAACCACATTTTATTAATCCACTTATGACTTAATGGGGACTTAGGTTGATTCCACATCTTTGCAGTTGTGAATTGTGCTGCTATAAATATTCAAGTGCAGATGTCTCTTTTATAGAATGTCTTTTTTTCCTTTGGGTAGATGCCCAGTAGTGGGATTGCTGGATCCAATGGTAGGTCTACTTTTAGTTCTTTGAGGAATCGCCATACTGTTTTCCATAGATGTTGTATTAGTTTGCAGTTTCGCTAGCAGTATAAGCATTCTTTTTTCTCTACATCCACCCCAGCACCTATTGTTTTTTGAATTTTTAATAGAAGCCATTCTAACAGGGTTAAGGTAATATCTCATTGTGATTTTAATTTGCATTTCCCTGATGATTAGTGATGTTGAGCATTCTTTATATGTTTATTGGCCATTTGTCTATCTTCTTTTGAAAAGTTTCTTTTCATATCCTTTGCCCACTTTTTAATGAGGTTGTTTGATTTTTTTTCTTGCTGATTTGTTTGAGTTCTTCGTAGATTCTGGGTATTAGCCCTTTATCAGATGTATAGTGTGCAAATATTTTCTCCCATTCTGTAGGTTGTTATCCATTTTTTAACTGGACTATGGGGTTTCTTTTACTGCTGAGATTTAAATAATTTTTTACATATTCTAGGTATTAGTCCTTGGTCCAAAGTATGGCTTGCAAATATTTTCTCAGCCAGGGTGTTTTAAAAATGTCGTTTTGTTATTTCCTTAATGTTTTTTTTGATTTCAAAAATGGAATATTTTGAGACTTGGCTTCGCTAAAATTTTATCTTGCAAGACTCAATATTTTATAAGGAGAAGTACATTAAGCTCTTGTTCTTTACACATTTCTATTATAAAAAGAAATATATTTGATTGCTATCCAATTTAATAATGCAATTTTATTCAAAGTCTGAAATGAATTGCTATATATTTTACATTATGT
>NW_012151063.1:2992852-3000482 GCF_000956105.1 Propithecus coquereli | reverse complement strand
CAGGAGTTTGAGGTTGCTGTGAGCTAGGCTGATGCCACGGCACTCTAGCCCAGGCAACACAGTGAGACTCTGTCTCAAAAAAAAAAAAAAAAGAAAAGAAACATTTGCAATAACAACGGTGTACACTGTCCACAGGGATTAACCTAGTAAAATATTTGTATGACTCTTTGCAATTTTTAATTACAAATTTGCATTAAAACATAGAAGAAACAAGTGTATTATTCCTTATAGTTTTTGGAATTCCTGATTGCTGTCTACTCCTTTTTTTCATGCAGTGGCTGAATCAAGAATGCCCATAAAATGATTAACGCATGTTGCTAGGGCAGTAGACAAGTCTATGGGGATGGCAGCTTTACAATACAAAGAGAGAAAATTCGGCCATAGAGGAAAGGACTTTTGAATAATGTACAAAACTCCTCCAGGAAAATGTCTTACAGTTTTACATATTTGACCCTGTGTAAAATCAAAAAGCTGTAATAGCTTTCTTCCCTATAGACAGAAGATGTTTATAGAATTACTATTTGGCAACAAAAAAGAAGACACATATTTCATATTTCTTAAAGGTTGCCCATTAAGTAGACTTCTTTGGTACCTGACAAAACCAAGGAAAGAAATAGAAATATAGGCACTGACCTTGGAATGGCTGACATAACAAATTGATGCTTAAAGGATTGATCGTAAAATCATTTCAGATATCCACACTGATAACCCTCTGTAGCTGACAGATCAACACAGACACAGGTGTTTAACCACCCGTCAGAATCAGCATACTGAATGAAAGCAAGAAATAATGAAGTAAAACAATGTGAATTCTGACGAGAACAAATACACCATCCTATTTATATCATAAATGTATTAACAAAGGTGAAATATTAATACCAAAGGCAGGTATTCAATGTGTCCAATGCGTTATCTCAATCTAGATATTTTTTGACAAAGCCAGCTATTCATAGTTTGATCTCATATATCTTTCATCGTTGATATCAAGACTATATCAATGATTTATTAAAATGTTCGAGCAATTTTTCAATATGTAATCTGTGAAAGGAACGTTTTATCACCTTTCCTAAGACATCATGATTTATGGGAACATAAGACAACCACTTCTATCAAAGATGGACAACTAGTATGTGTTGATCACCGTGTCCCAGGTTAAGAGCAAGAACAGAAAAGAGAAGGATGTTTCTTTTAAATCAGCCCTAATCAAATGTTAATGTTCAAATAAGTTCCTTGAACAAGGAGTTAAAATGCAGATTCTAATTCTATAAGTGTAAGGTATGCTCTGAGGTTTCACATCTCTTTTAGTTTCACTGAGATATAACTGGCAAACAAGAATTGTGTATATGCATAAGTGCACATATAAGAATAACATCTATTGGATGTTGGGCAGTGGGGAGGGGGGAAGGGAAGAAGGGGCCGGGTATATGCATACAGAAAGAATGCGATGTGCATCATCCGGGGGACACGCTTGAAGCTTGGACTTGGGGGGGGCAAGGGCAACATATGTAACCTAAACATCTGTACCCCCATAATATGCTGAAATAAAAAAAAAAGAATTGTGAATATGTAAAGTGGTCTACTTGATGTTTTGATATACGTATACATTGTGAAACAATCACCACGTTCAAGCTAAGTAACAGATCCATCACCTTGCATAATTACCATTTCCTCCTCTTCCTCTTCCCACTGTCCCTTCAGTGGTGAGACCACTTAAGATGTACTCGCTTATTAAATTTCAACTCTACAATAAAGTATTGTTACCTGTAGTCACCATGCTGTACATTATATCTCCAGGACTTATTCATCCTGCATAACTAAAAATGTATTCCCTTTTGACCAACACCCCCTCATTTCCCTCAGTCCCCCACCGTGAACTTCAGAGCTGGCCCTTGTCCTCCCCTGCAAGTCTTCTGCAGCCTCACCCACAAAACCTCAGAGCCACCTGCCAGCCTCAGCTTTTTCAGGTCTTCCCAGTACCCAGATAACCACAGCAATTCACAAGGGGTTAGGGAGAATCTAGGGCATGGTCCCACTAGAGCCTCCCCATCATGAGAGGAGATGGGGCAGGACAGGCATCATCATACCTCATGTGACAGAGAAGGAAACTGCCCAGAGAGGACAAGGGGCCTTTCTGAATCACATAGCGGCAACCCAGGTGACCTGACTCACCTTCTGGCACCCCTTCAGCTACACCCCATGTGGCCCCCTCCTCATCCTCATCCAAGCTCTGGGGCTGCAAGGAGGAAGAACCACCAACAAACTCCCCAAGTCCAGCTCTGAGCCCACTCTTCAGTGGGAATGGTGGCGAATGGAGGCAAAACAGATGCTGTAACAGCGGCGTGTTGTCAAGGGCAGGGGTCAGAATGCAGCAGAACTCGTCTGCACGGTGCAGGGCTGAGGTCCAGGGGCCAAGACACTCAGGCTGGGGAGTCTGCTGGGATTCACAGGCTTTAAGGGAAACATCTGGCAGCTACCATTCTAACCTCTGCTTCTATCAGTCTGATTAATTTAAATTCTGCATACACTTGGGATCATGCAGTATTGGTCCTTCTGTTCCTGAACTGTTTCACTTAACATAATGTCCTCCGAATCCATTCATGCTGTTGCAAATGCTAGGATGTTCTTCTTTTTCATGGCTGCATAATATTCCCTTATATATCAACATTCTCTACCTATTTATCCATTGATGGACACTTAGGTTGATTCCATAACTTGGTTATTGTTAATAAAACTTCAATAAACATAGCAGTGCAGGTATCTCTTTTTTTTTCTTTCAGCTTATTACGGAGATATGAATGTTTAGGTTATGTATATTGTCTTTGCCCCACTGAGTGAGAGCTTCAAGTGTTTTCATCCCCCAGACGGTGCACTCTGCACCCATTAGGTGTGTATATACCCATCCTCTCCACCCTCCTCCCACCTGTCTGACACCCTATGAATGTTACTTCCATATGTGCACTTAAGTGTTGATCAGTTAGTACCAATTTAATGGTGAGTATATGTGGTGCTTATTTTTCCATTCTTGTGATACTTCATTGATCATCTTTTACAATACCTTCATAGAGTAAATTTTTTCTTTTTATTTCCTTTACACTTCTATAGTATTCCATTGTTTATACTGATCATCATAGGTTATTTCCAATCTCTTGAAATAACAACAACAAAAAAAGCTTGCATGAATAATGTGCACTATGTCACTTCACGGGTACAGATTTATCTGAAGAATGAAGTCCCCAAAGGGAAATCACTGGTTCAATTAACAAGCACACTTGTCTTGTTGACATATATTCCAAATTGTGTCCCAGACAGGTGTTACCTCACCAAAGCCCTATAAGCTAACCACATGTGTTTCTTAACTTTGGATTCTGCCAATCTGATACAAAATCTCCCCACCACTGACACTGGGACTTGTCTGGCTTTTTTTTCCCTCCTTGACACAAATAACGACACTACTTAAGTTTGAAATTTAAAAATTATCTCAACCACCTTAAAATCAAGCCATAAGTGGATGTGTTCATTTGCTCATGTGTTGAATGAACATGTGTTGATGGGTAGGTTTCTACACACAGGGTGTATAAAAGTCAACCAGATTCCCTCAATCCTATTCCACCCAGAAGTTAACAGCAAGAATTGATCATTAAATGTTTTACATGATCCAGACTACCTCTGTAAGATGCATAGATTAAATGATATATTCTCTACACAGCAGGTGCTATTATTAATCCACATTTCAGATTAATGTGCATACACACGCACACGCCCACACATAACACATTGCTTTTACCCTTATATTAAACTCTAATTGCTAAAATCTTTGGGCTGGCTTAGAAAACCATCCCTGAGCAGACTTCACACTTGTACCCAAACTTATCTAGCCCCCAAAAGAACTTCTACATCAGTGTACTATTCAATCAGAAAGGCTTTTACTTATTCATATAATCCATTCTTTCCTTCAACAAACCTGTTTTGAGGGGTCCCTGCATCCCAGGTACTGCTGTAGATAACTTATGTGATGATCTACCCATGCTTTGGGGACCAATAACCTTGATACCTAAGACAGAGTGTCTGCCGTGGCTTCGTGAGTGGGATCAGCTATCTTGGAATCAAGTTGTTCACAGCTGGAAATCTCATCTGATTGCTAGCGGGGGCTACAGTTCCAATGGGCAAAGGCAGTTTAATGTACAATTGAGAAAAACCTTGAAAACCAAATGTTTATGCATCTACAAAAAGGACAAATTCCTCTGTCCCTTACACTAAACTTGATAAAAACTGTGATACCATGATCCCCCCAAAATAAACTCTTCTAAACATTAAATAAATAAAAACATGGGTATATAATTAATACGCTTTCACTATCTATGTTCTATCAATATATGTGTCTATATATAAACATTATATATGAAGTACATAATAGCATTTTATATTTATATTACAACACTGTACATGTTGCTGTATATTATATATAATATACATGAATACAGATAGTACTATGTATATTAGATATAATATACAGATGTATCATAGGTATATGGATAATACAATGTAAGTGTAAAAATGTATAGATAAGATACTACATATTAAAATGATAATACACTGTATATTATCATATTACAAATATGGACATAAATGTACATACATAAAATTATACATATAATTTTATTTCTATTTTATACACACACATACAACTACTATGTTCTCTTAATTATGTTTTGGACTAAAAATAAAACATTTTTTTATATTCTTATGCAGCAACCTTTCTTAATAAGTTAATTTTTCCCCAAAAAAATCCTGATTAAGTCTAGCAAACACAAATGCAGAGGAAGGTAATTTTACTATCAACATTTTTAAAACCCTGCAAATACGCTTTAAGATTATGAAAGGTGCGTCTGCCTGAGTCAAGCTCTGTCTCGTCTTTCGCTTTTATCAGGCAGGCTGGATTCACAGCAGCTCACGAGCTTCTCAAATTCCCCAGTGGCTCCCGAGATGCTGCAAGGTTTCAAATCAAAGCAGGTCGACTCCTCCAGAGTAAGAATGAGATTTATTTCCTGCCAAGAACTCAGGAGTGCTTGAGAGAACAGAGTGTGCTTTCTCAAGACTCTTCAGCAGAATATCTCCTACAAACACGTGGAGAGGTTAGGAGAGAATTCTGTATCCCTCAGTGTTTTAGGAAATGTTGAAAGATTTCCACTGCATTGGGTTGGTCTATAATTGCTACAATACTGAATTGGTGGTTACAGCAATGCAAATGATTTTTTTTCATCATGGAAACAAAGACTATAAGTATTCTGATCTATCATCTGGAGACAAAGGAAAATACTCCACTACATGTCCTGCAGCAGCAAGAATTTCAACAATATATGGAGATTAGGCGATGGGTCTAAAATTCATTCCCCAAATCCCTGGATCTACTGTTTATTGCAGGAGGGTGTATCCCAACCCAAATACCCAACTCCCTGTGATTTCCACCATCAGGACTCAGTTTCTGAGTCCCTTGACTCTTTCATTTCGTGTAACCTGGGAGCTTAGGTCTTTTTATTATTATTATTATTTCAGAATATTACAGGAGTACAAACGTTTCTGTTATATAAATTGCCTTTGCCCCACCCTAGACAGTGCACAACACACCCATTAGGTGCGAATTTACCCATCCCCTCCTCCCCCTCCCATCTGCCCAACATCCAATGAATGTTATTTCCATATGTGCACATAAGTGTTGATCAGTTAGTACCAATTTGATGGTGAGTACATGTGGTGCTTGCTTTTCCATTCTTGTGATACTTAGAAGAATGGGTTCCAGCTCTCTCCAGAAAAATACAAGAGGGGCTATATCATCGTTGTTTCTTATAGCTGAATAGTACACCATGGTATACATAGAACACATTTTATTAATCCTCTCATGGATTGATGGACACTTGGGTTGTTTCCACATCTTTACAATTGTGAGTTGGGCTGGTATAAACATTTGATAATATAATAAAGACACCACATTCGAAGGTTTATAGCAGACAATTCACAATTACAAAGATGTGGAGCTTTGGTCTTGGACTTGGTTTGGGTGGGTGATTGTTCAGGGTCCTCCACGGTGGTCTCTGAAGTTGTCAATGTTTGACTTTCTCTGTGCAGAATTTCTGAAAGCTGAGAAAATGGCAACACAATTCTCATCAGTAGAGAGTTTTTGTAGGGTCCAAGTTTTCTGAGGGTCTATATGGTAGGCAGTGCTTTAGGGACCCCATGTTTCTAGACGTTGCTTCTCCAAGACATTTGCTGAGCATGGGATCAGAGACAGGACCCAGGGGCTCCAAGAGGCAGACCATCTGGAAGGTCTGGTGACCACAGTCTGTCAAATCAGGAACAGTGTGAAAACAATCAGTGGCAATTTTGCACCCCACCCTAGAAGGATATATTTGGCGACGTCAGGAGTCATTTTTGCTTGTCACAATGGGGAGGAAATGCTACTGGAATCTAGTGGAAATAAAAATCAATGCAATAGATGGAGTTATTATTGCCTAGCCCAGAATGTCAACTGTGCTGGGGTTGAAAGACCCTGGATCAACACTTGTGTGTACATATAGTAATAACATTCATCGAGTGTCGGGCAGGTGGAAGAGGGGAGGAGGAGATGGGTAAATTCACACCTAATGGGTGTGGTGTGCACCATCTGGAGGCTGGGAACGCTTGTAGCTCTGACTCACACAGGGCAAAGGCAATTTATGTAACCAAAGTGTTTGTACCCCCATAATATTTTGAAATTTAAAAAAAATAAAAATTAAAATGTTGGTGGCATTTGTGGGTCTTGTTTATTAGCCTCCTTTTACAACCTGGAAGAGTCGAGAGATGGCCTTGCTCTTTGGGGGGATTGTAGAGTAGATTTTGTTTTACAGGGATTTCCCCTGAAGGCCTTCTATAAAAAGTGTGTGTTTTCATGCAGATTCATTGTGTGTTTTTCAGCTTTGTTCATCGTTGCAATCAAATATCCAGAATAGTTTCTTTCCCTCAAGAGGTCTGGGCCTGACTCTAGTTGCATCTGAGTGATGTGTCATTGTTCTGGCTGGAGCATCAGACGCACACACGGCAGGCACAGAGAACACACCTGAGTACTCTACACCCCACAGTAATCACATCTCGGGGTGTTTAGCAATTCGTCTCTAACGCCAGGGGAGATCTGGCAGCCTCTCCTTACCTCGAGAATACATTATTCAAGCCAAATGAATATTATAAACGGTAAAACATAGACTTTGATAGGATTTGAGTACATCTTATAACTTGACACCAAATGTATAGTTTAGTAATTATTGACATTGTTCAAATTAAAAAAGAAGCATGCAAAAATAAATTTTAAAATAATGTGTTTGCAGTCAGGTGTGGTGGTTCACCCCTGCAATCCTAGCATGTTGGGAGGCCAAGGCAAGAGAATGGCTTTGAACACAGAAGTTTGAGACAAATCTTGCAAGATCCAGGCTCTACAAAAAATAAAGAAAAATAAAAAAGCTTTGTTAGGCATAGTGGTGTGTGCATATAACATCAACTACTCGGGAGGCTGACGTAAGAGGGTGGCTTGAGCCCTGGAGTTTGAAGTTGCAGTGAGCTGTGATCACGTCACTACACGCCAGCCTGGGTGACAAAGCAAGAC
>NW_012151063.1:2988606-2990586 GCF_000956105.1 Propithecus coquereli | reverse complement strand
TTTATTAATAGTCAAAATCACCACCTTTTAATGCCTAATGCAAAGCAAACTCTATATTTTTATTATATGTATTAATAATCCTGACACTGGCCCTATATGTCAGGTGTTTTCATTGTTATTTTTGAAATAACAGTACAAATAAAACTCAGAAGTTTAGTGAGAAGTTAAGTCATCTGAGAGAAAACTTCCAAATTGTTCTACAAAACTCTACCGCCATATTTCTAGTCTCTATTTTTAGTATATTAACAGTTTTTTATTAAATGCACTATAACCATGAGGGTATTTAAAAAGAGCTATGTAGAAACAGTGACTACTTACTAGCACAGGAGTATTTAGGTATAAAATAGAGACGTGTGACATTACAAAACTGTTTCTAAAACAAACTTTACTGAATTCTTTAATGGATGCAGTTGTTTTAAACTATTAACAAGAAGAGTATGGTTTTTGAAATTTAGAGGTGCAGACATAATTCAAGGACACTGTCTCCTTGAAATTTGGCTTGTGGGGAAATGTGATTTTGCTAAAATACTTTTATTTGGCCATTCAGCCTACATATCAATTGAAATGAAACAGGGTTGTATTGAAATAGAACAGCCTTAGTCTTGGCCAAATCAAACATCTGTTTATGTTATAAATATTTTGTCATTTTCTTTATCGTTTTGCCAATTATTTTTTATTTGTTTTGTTCAGTTATTCTTCGGATAAGTAATCAAAATTATTAATGTCAGAGGCTAAGCGTTCTCATTATTAAAAAGGGAATGTAACTTCAACATTCCATCAGCTTAATTAGGCTTAAAGGAACAAATTCACACCATCTAACAACCTAGCTTCTCTCTGAGTCTGAGATGATACAAAATTTTAAATTATGATTAGCAACAAGACAAGGTACTGTGTGTGCCGCCTTGGAAAAATCATTGCTAGCATTCCAGTGAAACTGCAAATATCACACATTCAATATAAAGAATATCAATAATTCATAGTTATTGAGAAAAAAGAGATGATTTTGGCTTCCCTTTGGTTGTTAGATAGGTATGTCAGATATGGAAGTATTTGTTTGCCTATAATTTTTAATTTTCTCAACTTTTGATATTTTGGGGCCATTGGAATAAATATGTCTATGGAAGCATGCAGATAAAGTGTCACTCATCTATGAATCTTTGCACACCCATCCCTGCCTCCTCCATGTGCTGTGATGCAGCAGGATTTATTTATGTGCCGCCACACTGGCTTTGCTCTCAAGAGTGAATGGTTGGTTATTCCTTTATGCCACAGATTGACAAATATGACTCGCGAGTTTTGCTCTGGAACTTCTTCAAGAAGATGGATGTGAAGTCTGCACCAGCTGAAAGTGATCAGGCCGAGGGAAGAGGAGACACGTCCATTTCCCTGCAGAACTCGAGTCTGGTTGTAGTTCAGTCACACCTGGATGCAGGTGTGATGTCCGCCCAGTGGAATGGATGCATCGTGACCTAAAACCAGCCGCCCTCACCTCACCATGGATGGGGCATGTAATTATGGATGTACACTTGAATTTTGCCTTTTTCTTCTGCAAACTGTGAGTAAGGGAGTTGTTCTCTCAGTTTCCCACACTCACTAGCATTTGTCTCAAATTGGGGAGAATCTGTTCATTTTACTAAAGTGACCATTGACAGATGATGTCATTTCATTTCACCTATATGTGCATATCGCCTTCTGGAAGAAATGGAAGGTAGCATTGCATCTAATGCTCCAAATTAGAGTCACAAGTCACTAGCAGGGTCCAGTGGAGCTATGGGATGCTGTGGATATTCAGTAATTATGCTTGTACTTTCTAGGAAGCATGCCCATGATGTAGTCTGATTTCAATCCACCTGTTGAAATATGGGAATGGTTTTCTTCCTGTGTGATGGAAATGAAGATAAGAGAACTTTACTGAGAAGTGTTGGGTAGCCAAAAATTCTTTGATGTAAGCAACAGTCAAACAAAAACTGGGAAACAGTT
>NW_012151063.1:2983239-2985094 GCF_000956105.1 Propithecus coquereli | reverse complement strand
TGAACTATATGACCAATTTCCTAGGGAATTACTTATTAATTTTTATCCCATTGGGTTCGCTAAGTGTCATGATTTTTGTTTCATTATTACTAAAATAAAGGTCATAGTTCTTATAAAAATTATATAAACCTTCAAGATATTCTTAAGGGCAGGTTCTATATTTTAACAGTAAAAATTCTCATGATCAACGTAAAAGAGGACGTTTGTGTTTTTATTTGCTCTAGCTGAAGGACGTGTGCAGAAGAAACCCAACTGCTGTATTTTCCAGAAAGCATTTTCCCTCAAAACTGAAATTTCAGTTAAAACTCTCTGTTTAATTGACTGAGAGAATTCCCTCCTGAATGTACCACAGGAAAAGTCCAATTAAAAATTCTAAACCATGACAGTTTAGTTCTTACGAAAAGCACTTCCTAGCCTTGCTTGTTCCCTCAGCTAAGTAACAGAGAAAGCAAATTCACCTCCAAATCCTTCCTTGCCTTTAACTCAATAGCGATCACTTTCTGAATCTATATCTACGGAAAGTTTAAACAACCCTCTTTTGCTCTATTTATAATGCCTCTGATGTAGCTCAATCTTTCATCTGAAAAGTTACAGTAGACGTTTTTCAAAAAATATATTGAAAGTAAATTATTGACTAAACCTTAATTTTTATTGCAAAAAAGAGCCGGTAACCTTACCACTGTTTAAAAAGTACAGTAAGTTTGATGTAAATGAACTCTCCTAAAACTGCCCAACCGAAAATACCATGTTAATAATCTCATGTGGACTTTGCTGTGCTTTTCCAGTGTGTATAGGCAACACACACACACACATACACACACACACACACACACACACACACACACGAGTGTCTGCTATTTTATTATTGACTCAATTGTGACCTAGTAACAATCCATTATAGTGCTTGGGGATGTAGTGCTTGGGGATTATGTAAATTTATAGGCTACATGTGCAATTTTGTTGCATGCATAGGTTATGTGGTGATCAAGTCAGGGTTTTAAGGTATCCTTCAGCCAAAGAACATACATTGTACACATTAACTACGAAATGTCTCTGGTATGCATCTTTTTACATGCTCGTGCAATTATTTTTGTGAAATTTACTTAAAATGTATCTATGGGGATAGATAGATATCTGGCAAATTTTTAATTTAATGCACACTACCAAATTATTTTCCAGGAATACAGCAACCACTGACCCTCTTTCCAGCAATATATGACATTGCTCTTTTTCCTTCTTCAAGACACTGCTTTATAGAAAACGTTTGTTTCCAATATCATAGATTAAAATCCTGTTACTATTTTAATTTATATTTCTGCGACTACTAGTGAACCTGAGAACTTGAAGGTATTTTTGTGGATAAGTTCACTGATCTTTTGCCATTTTATTTTCTTTTCTAGTGTAGAAACTCCTTACATAATAGTGATATATTTTTTTTTACCAGTACTCCATGGTATACATACACCACATTTATTAATCCACTCATGTATTGATGGGCACTTGGATACTTCAAAGAGCTACAAGTAGAACTACCATTTGATTCAGCAATCCCATTACTGGGCGTCTACTCAAAGGAAAAAAAGGCATTTTATAAAAAAGACATCTGCACTCGAATGCGTGTAGCAGCACAATTCATAACTGCAAAGATGTGGAAACAATTATTCTTTCTTCACTTTCCAACATATAAAGATGACTCAAGTCTCTTCCCTATTTTCAGTTCAATTCACTTTTGTTTTTCAGCTTCTTTTGATCAGAGAGAAGAGACACTTTCCACATTAGAGAGATCTTCCTGAATCTCATGGGACCATCGAGAATTAATCCTGGCAAATAAATGTTTATGCCAGTACCCCGAGCT
>NW_012151063.1:2979876-2983189 GCF_000956105.1 Propithecus coquereli | reverse complement strand
CGTTAATTGGAGATACCTTAATTATTAATATTAAAAAACAGATTGCAACTTCCCAAAAAGTGAGGCAGTCATCAAGGTGATGGCATATGGTGATTTTTTGTGTATATGTTGGTCGGTGTTCATTTTCAAGGTTATGGTGTGAGAGGAGATTGGTGAAATTATCTACCAGCTATTCTTAAGATGTGGCTTATAGATTACTTCCATTAGAATACCTTGGGGGCTCTAGAATATACAATTCCTTGGCTTCACTTCAGACTTGGCGGATGAGAATTATTCGAGAATGATTCACATGCACTGCATGGTTAACAAGCTCCCCAGGTAGGCTGGATTCATGCCAAGTTCGGAGAGACATAAATCTTCAGGGGTCGTGTAGAATTGGAAATGGGTATCCAGAGATTTTGGTGGCCTCTCTGTGTCTAGAATCAACCCACAAATGGGCCAGTTGGTAAAGAGACAGGTGCTAATTCTTGGAAGGCGGACCCTCCCATAGGATTGAGACTTTGGGATTCAGCCAGGTAGGCTTGGGATAAAGGCCATTCCTCTAAACTAAGGAAGGAAAATGGAGTGCTAAGTAGATGCGCAGGCTAAGAAAATACAGATGAAAGGTCAATTCCGTTATGGAAGTGTCTTTCTCACCGAGGTGCGATATGCTCCTGCCTGTCACCCAAAGTTGGAAACATCAAGAGATGTTGCTTGATGTTTATAATGTCTTGTCCCTATTAAGTTCATATCAACATATTAAGAACTTAATATGTTCATATGTTCACATTAAGTTCATATGAACTTAAACTAGATGATAAGGCGAGTTACCTGGAGCTTTGCAGAATTTAGATTAAGGAGGGACAGGTCAGAAAACCAACAATCAGAGGTTAAACCCCTAAAGAACCCAGTTACTACTATTCCAGGCTGGATGTGTTAAGTCCATGAGGAGATCGCAATGAAAATACGGAGGTTCTAAGTCTCATGGTTGGGACGTATAGTGCAGACTTTCTTGTAGGATCTATCAAAGTGGTACACAGCAGGGAATTTCTCTCAAATTTTAGGCAAGGAAAAACAGGACTGGGATCTCACTCCTATGGGAAGAGTGGGAAGTTAAGGATTCGAAAAGAGTTAGGCTCTTTTTGTAAAATTTATTTTGCAGATGTCCCTGGGTAGCAAAGACAGCTTCACAATATACATCGATAACTTACATCCAAAGAACAAACCCATCAGCAATATCCTTGAATATGAAAGAGGATTATAAATAAATACAGGCTTTGATTAGAAAGAAATAAGCATGTACTCCCTTGAGATAAATAACCCTATAATTTTATCATGAAACAAATATTTGATGTAATTGCCCTACTTCTCTTCTCTTCCAATTACAAAAGCATCACTGTTAAACATATTGTAACTTTATCACATGAAGGACTTTCTTTGAAGTGTTTATGGCTGTCATAGAACAAATATTGACTTGGTCTGTTGTAAACTGTGCCATGGAATAGTATCACAGTGGAAACAACGCAATCAAATATAGTGTTTATTGAAATGGACTTTTTGTAATTTTTAAAGAGGCTCAATGTCATTTTTAATGTTTTCTGAGACATTATACTGAAAATATGGAAAAGGGATGGAAGCAAAACAGTGAGTGAACAAATACATTCGATCAATCCTATGGGGAAAAAGAAAGAAACATTAATATGTGCAAATTGTCTCGTCAGAGTCTTGTGTGTGGGCGTCGATGGCAAAGCTCATAAAAGTCAAGTTAATCTTTCTGTGATGCTTTCTTCTTTCACCTAAAATCATGCAAAGAGGTAGAAGGGTCATCCTCGGTCATGTGTATTCAGTGGAGACATCACATGTAGGACAGGGGTAGTAGTCGTTTAAAAATAGGGGAATGTGATCACTGGGCTCCAGGAATTCATAATCAACTTTAGAGAGTTTGTTTGAGGACCAACATGAATGGGGTGAACAAAATGAAATTGAAAATAATCGACACCTAGTGAATGGGTCGGCAGTAACAAGATATACTGGTTATTGATAAGTTCAATGGAATGGTCAGAAATTATTTTTGAAATACACAGAAATATCTTTTAAAACTCACTGAGATCCATAAGACCCCCAGCAAGTCATATATACACATCTATTTTACCTGTACACATATATGATTATATACACACGTCTATTTATTAAAATATGTTCATGTGTATTTATTCATATTTCTGTATAAATATCACAATTATATAGTTTCATATATACTTACATATTACCATTATATACATATAAAATTTCAAAACGGATTGTGATTTTATGGTTCATACAATTAGCCATAGTTTGAAAGAGAGTCACTAAAACCAAACCAGATTAAAGCAAGTCCAGACTGTAGAATATTCTCTTACTGTAATAATTCATGTTACTGAATACAGAATTTTGAGTTTCTTGAAGCTAATCCCAAAATGGAACCATGCAGAAATATGTAACTTCTTATTATCTGATGAAGAAAATATGTATTTGTCTTAGCAGAAATTTGCTTTCTCTGGAGCTTAATTATGTGATCAATTAATTTCACATCCCAGACTTCGGAGTGATGATACATAAAATATGTATTATTTCATCTAAAGGCAGTGTGCTGAAATTACTATGTGGCAAATGAGTTTACAACTAGAAGAAGGAAAAAATGAAAGAAGGAAGGAAGGAAGGAAGGAAGGAAGGAAGGAAGGAAGGAAGGAAGGAAGAAAGGAAGGAAGGAAGGAGGGGCCCATATTCTCACCAAGAGGCCCCCTGCTTGCTGTTAAGGCTGCATGTTTAATGTTAATATCTTCGCAACTGTGGAATCCTGGAGGTCCCCTGGTTAAGGAAGTGTGTCATTCGGAAGGGACACAGCAGCTACTGTTGTCTGCTACTCCAATGAGATATTTGCACCTGCTAGGTTAATGAACAGGGGGAAGTCTCAGAAAATTTTCATGAAAAAAAGATAATATATGGATCAGGTATTTTTTAAATCGCTGCATATAAACCTAGAGAAAACTGCTGGGGATCTGACAGATCAATGGATTGTCAATTGTCAAGGCGACCCTTCTCCCGTGGGATACGTGAGGGGTTAAGGAATAAACTTAACATTCTGTTGTAGCTATCAACATTTCTCGGTGGTATTTTCATATTCCTTCATTATAAAACCCCTTAAATGACCAACGAATAATTATAGGAAATTTTTAAAGTTTCCTCAGCCCTTGGAAGACATTTGTCTGAGGCTACAGAATTATTACAGAATAATAATAATAAAGGAGCAGTTGTGATAAATCAGCCATTTCAAGCATAAATAATCTCAGAATAA
>NW_012151063.1:2968576-2976896 GCF_000956105.1 Propithecus coquereli | reverse complement strand
CAGTTTCCAGAAATAATGTAGAAAATAAATGTCAAGAAAAGTGCTCATGTTGTTTTCTTGCTATTTCCTTGGATGAAATTTCCATCTCACCATCCATCTAAGAAGCTTTGTTCCTGGGTATAAATTTGTTATATATAGTCTATACAGTATCATTGGCTTTTTCCTGGCAGTGCAGTTATACTGAATGAGACAGGACAAACCTAAATTAATACAGTTATTAGGATTTTTAATCAAGAAACCCTGGTAAAATCCCCAGTTCTGTTGTATGCCTGAGAAACCACAGAACTTGCTCTCTCTCGTTTGATTTTTGTTTCTTTTTTAAATCAAACTTTTAACATAGTTTATTGCTTTTACTGAATTTTGCAATAATTTGGTGCTCACCTGATTGCATTGGGAATCGTTTACAGAAAGTCAGATCTAAGGAAGTGAAATGTTCCTGGTGGGACTTGCTGCCCCCATGGCAGCCACTGCGACCACCTAGAAAATGATTATGTACCTCACGTGTTATCCTCAGCCAACATTTTCAGAATGTGGCTTCAGATCAAGGATGAAACAATTTCCGAAGCAATCAAATATTTATTTTTCACTGGAATGCACGAAGTGGAGCACACATAGATTGTGCTTAATATTAACATGACGCACATATTTTTTCCTAATATGTAACAGAATTGCATAGTGCACAGAAAAATAATTTTGAAGGTGCGGGAAGATTTGAAGGTCTAGGAAAATTAATTTTGAAGGTCTGAGAAGATTTTTTGAATCCTCTCTAGTCTTCACTAACAGTGCTCGAAATCCCCAAAGTTTCTAAGTAATCAAACTGAAACTTATTCTTAGGAAGTCTCTCTTAAGCCTTTGTTGAACTGGAAGCAGGTGTATTTCACTGTTATGGTTTATAGTCTATGAATGTATAGTCTCTTCGGTGTGTAACTGAAATGGATTTTATCAATGCGATTTCATTTAACAATTACGTGGTCAAATACAAATATCTAAATGGAATTATTTCTCACAACGTTGGCAACTTTGTAAATGCGTCTGGAGATACTTTTCAGTTATAAATGATACATAAACGGGTATAGAAATGCAAAGCTCAGGTAGATACAAAGTTTAAGGAGGCAAGAACACAGGGTGGATTTGGGGGAAAGTTTTGCTCTAGATACTAAGCTAGACGGAGGTACACAGATTTTTTACTATTGTTAATTATATTAATTATTGTTATGTGGACTGTTATTACTGTATGTTAAATCTATGTCAGAATTATTCATTTGACTGTACTCAACATTTAATATGTTGATTTACAAAAGCAATAATTTGTTGGAGAAAAGACTTTGCATTCCATCATCATTTATTAACTCTGTTTTTCCCTTTTCTGATCACCTAAAATATTTTGAAGTTTGTCTCGCCACAGAAGGCACTGACATTTTCAGCGTAAGGAAATGCACAAGGAAATGCATACGCAAGCACAAGGCTTCAGGTAAGGGGCTGATGTTGAGCACACACCCTACGGCTCCCACACACAGACCCTGTCTAAGTGCATGCAGGCTGCTATAGCGAAAATAGACTGGGTAACTTACAAACAACAGACATTTGTTGCTCACAGCTCTGGAGGCTTGAAGTCCAAGATCACAGTGTAGCAGAGCCTGTGTCTGGTGAGGATTTGCTTCCTGGTTCTCACTGTGTCTTCACATGATGAAAGGGGTGAGGAAGGTCTCCTTGGTCTCTTTTCAATGGCTCTAATCCCATATACCTCCCAAAGACCTAGTCATCTCCCAAAGGCAGCATAACCGAATATCATCACCTTGGGGGGTAAGGATTTCAGCATACCAATGTTAAGGGAGACACAAACATTTACCATAGCAAATCCTAAACCTTTCACACAAAGCTTCATATCTCTTTCACACAACAGCATTTATGCAATTTGTAGTGGTGGAAAAAGATAATAATTTCAAATCATGAAATTGTAATATAATTATACCTATAGTCTAGTTTGTATTTCTTAAACACAGTGGGCTGGATATTATATGTGTATCTCACACATACATACCCACATATGTATGTGATATTATTTATTTATACATACTGTTTGTTTATATAGTTATATAGTGTTACATAGACACACACACACGTGCGCGCACTTATTTTTTTTTTGCCAGAATAAGTACATCTTGAACTTAAATCATGTTTTCCCGAAACATTTTATAGACTCTGAAGGAGAAACTAAGGATGTGATCACTGAAGCTGAATTCAAGAAAACTTATTTGATCTATAGTAAAAGGACGACATTCCGACTGAAATATAACTTTTAAAGGCTATTATCATTAGAAGGAAGCAAGCTTGTCAACAGCACACTGCTACTCATAAATATTGAAGATGAATAAAATAATTTGTGATTAATACCATTACAATTTTTTTTTTTCCTCCTTCAAAGTCAGCAAGGGAAGAAGAGAGAAGGATTCTAGAGTCAGTTGGCTGGTAGGGTGAACACTTATAGAAGATAATGTAATCACCAAAGACATATCCCATGTCTCTTAGGTAGCTCGAGCTGCTATAACACAATAGCATGGACTGGGCAGTTTAATCAACAGACATTTGTTTCTCACAGTTCTGGAGGCTGGAAGTCCAAGATCAAAGTACAAAAAGATTCAGTTCCTGGGAAAAGTTCTGTCTTCTTTTTATGCCACCTTCTACCTGTGTGCTCTCATGGGACACAGAGACAGGGAGAGTGAGCTCTGGTGTCCCTTCCTCTTTTTATAAGGTCACTAATGCCATGTTGGGTCTCCGCCCTCATGGCTTCATCTAAACCTGATAACCTCCCAAACACTCCACCTCCAAATATCATCACCTGAGGGGTTAGGGTTTCAACATACGAGTGTTGGGGGGGACACAAACATTCAGTCCATAACACCATCATAATTGCCATAAATTAAAATCTCATCAAGGAAGGTGATCTCATTATATTTGGTGTGATTTATCAGTGAGAGCATGTCAAAAGTCTCAGTTACATTGGGAAGGGAATATGCAAGAGTGTGAACATCAGAAGGCAGGATCATAGGTGGCACCCTAGAGTCTATCCAACACAAATACTAATCATTCTATCTGTCTGTCTGTCTATGCAGGACCATAGGTAGTGTGCTAGAGTCTGCCCAACATGAATACTAAGTCATTCTGTCTGTCTGTCTGTCTATGTCAGTTTGTCTATGCAGGATCATAGACAGCATGCTAGAATCTATCCTATACAAATAATCAGTCATTCTGTCTATCTGTATCTATTTTTCTATCCATCCCTCCATCTATATACATCTATCATCTCTCTACCTAATTTTAAAAACAACTACATAAGCTACAAAGCCATTATTTGTAAGCATACCTAAATCAGTGGATTTTTAACATGGTATTTATTTTGTGTGTCCAACATGTATTCATGGCCTTTTTTACAGGTTATTTTGACTTGAGGGGACATAGTACACTGATTTTTATTTTGTAAACATTTTTTGTAATGTATGATCTTTAGAAAAGAGGAAGGCATTAAAAATCCTGTCTTTCCATGTGTTGTCAAAATCCTAATCACAAATCCTTAGTGTTGTGATATAACTGGCTGTATGTCGTGCCAGTGAGAACATGCACATAAGACGAATACTTCCTTTCTAAGCAGTCAGTGGAGGCATTTATAGATAATATATCTATTTCTGCATATGTATATCTGTTTATATATCTATATCTGCATATCTGTATGTATATAGATAGATGACAGAAACATAGATACATAGATAGACACATAGATGCACAGATACATAGATAGATAGATAGCTTTGTTGAGAAAAAGCCAATATTCTAAAAGAATTGCCTGAAAATATTAAACAACCACTGATGGGTTAACCAAGGTTTTGGGACTTAGAAGTTTGTGACCATAATATTAATAAGGGGCCCATAGTAGTCCTGAGTAGAGGCAAACTTGATTATATTATTAGGAATATGACTCACAAAGATTACATGGCTTTTATGAAGATAAGCAGCTGCATTTGAAAATGAAGATAGACTATCCCATTTAAAAACAAAAAAACTTGGACTTGTCACCCTTGGCAAGCATGGCCCCCTGTGTCCGTAACCTTAGCCGGCGGTGTTGGCTCAGCGAAGGGCGCCACACACAGTGAGACCCGTGTGTCTAAATGTTCCCATGGTCCTGAGACCTATTCCTGGCATTTCCACTCCTTAGCCAGCCTGCAAATGCCAAAGCATTGTGCAATCCGATTTTAATAGCATCCTCTCTGCAAACCCCTGCCTGCGACATTTCCACTAACGTGGTCATTAAGCCCTTGAAAGGGGGCGGGAAGGGGACAACTTAATAAAAATGGCAAATTGAGCAAAGTAAGTAAAGAAGAATAAAAACGATGATGGGATGTAGGGCTGCTATAAACTTTTTATTAGCCCGCGCTTGAGAAATCCTGCAAGACTCATTTGCATCCCCGTCTTTAATGCATTCAGAGCCACCTTTCGCCCCTGGCAAGAGAAATTGAAAAGAATCCCCACGTAATCACTTCATTCCCTCCATTTTCTGTCTCCTGTTTGGCTTCATTTAGAGACTTTTAACAAATCTCATGTTCCTCCTTCACGCCCTCTCCCTGTGTAGAAGCTAATGAAGCAGATTAGTTACTCCGGAAACACTGATACCGTTCAGACAAAGCTCAGTGCCGTACACAAATGCCGCGCAGATCTCATTTGGGCTACGGTTTGAAATACACATGGCAGCTTGGGGAACCTAAATGTTCGTGATGGCTGTTGGAGCCATAGGTAATATAATGTAAATGGGGCACATTTTGCCGCGTTGCTTGTTCATTAGCAGGGCAGCCAGGTAGCTCATTTAAAAATGCATTATTTTTGGAATATACGATGAGTGCTCAGACCTAGAAAACTGGAGCCTCATCTGAAGCAGTGCGTGCAATGAGAAACCAGGGCACAGCAAAGCACATATATCCAGTGACCCCGGGAATATCCTCATTTGCACGGCAACCACTCTATAAGCTACAAAGAAGCAAGAACAATAGACCAAAGTCTGACAATTTAACTGAGAAAAGTCGTATTTGCAAAATATTCTTGAAAATCCACTTTATGATATAAACTCAATGACGTATGAGCATTTGTAAGGGACCCAGTGCACGTGGGACTTTGTCCTTTGTCATATTTTTTCTGAATCTTGACAGTTTCATGATGACCTTCCGGGAGCAATGCTCCTGTGCTAAAAGAATGTCCTTCCAAGATATTGTGGAGTCAAGTTATGTCTGTAACTACTACCTAGCGTGGACCAAATTGCTCATGGCGGGACTGGACAGTGAGACCATTACAGATTAGAAACCCATATAAAGACTTTTCTGTAAATGGGGGAGATGTCAACATCTAAGTTGAGGGGAATCCATGAAGGCACCGCTAGGAACTATCTTCTCTACGATTTCCCTCTCAAACCTTCGTGTTACCCATCAGGCTTTGCTGGGGTTTGCCTTGTGTCTTGCTCAAAATTCACATGCTGAAGTCCTAACCCCAGCAGTTCAGACTATAACCTTGTTTCAAAATAGGGCCATTGCAGATGTAGTCAGTTAAATTAGGATGGGGGCCTTCTGGAATAGTGTGGACCTCTAACCCAATATGACTGGCATTGTGATTAAAAAAAAAAAGGACGACTTGGCCATGGAGACACACAGGGAGAAGGCAATGTGGAGACAGAGGCGGGGATCAGAGTTATCCTGTCAAGAAACTACTAGGAACTAGGAGGGAAGCCTGGCACAGGTCTTTACCTGGTGCCTTCAGTAAGAGCACCCTGCTGATCTCACACTTCTCACCTCCATGACTGTGACACAATAAATTTTTGTCAAAAGCCACTCAGTTTGTGACACTTTGCTATGGCAGCTGTAGTGAACACATGCAACCTCCTTTTTTTTTTTTTTTTGGAGACAGTCTCACTCTGTTGCCCAGGCTAGAGTGCTGTGGCATCTGCCTAGCTCATTGCAATCCCAAATTCCTGGGCTCAAGCCATGCTCCTACCTCAGCCTCCCAGCAGCTGAGACTACAGGTACAAGCCACCACACCCAGCTAATTTTTCTATTTTTAGTAGAGACAGGGTCTTGCTCTTGCTCAGGCTGGTCTCCAACTCTTGAGCTCAAGTGATCCTCCTGCCTCGGCCTCGCAGAGTGCTGGGATTACAGGTGTGAGCCCCCACACCTGGCTGCAACCCTTTTTTGGTGCAATGAATAGAATCACACTCACTACCTTAGGCAGCAAAGGATTCTCTTATCTCACAGTGGAAAGTTCAGAGCATCTCCAGCAGTATCAGAGAGTCAGGTCTTGAAGGGCATATGATGCCTGAAAAAGAAATCCAACCACATTGTGGAACTTCTACAGAAGGAACAGCAGGTTGCTTACCACCTTCACCTCTTGCCACCGGGAACGAGAAATGCCATTCCTGCTGCTACTATTCAACCTTTGTTTTCCCAATACATTTTATGATCATTTTACCCAATTTAGAAAAAATTTGATGTGTTAGAATTTGATGAAATCAAACACACACACATACACACTCATACAGTAAATAATAAATTTTAGTTATAGTTTTTCCACCAAAAGTTACCTTTTCACAGATAACTAGACACTAGATACCAGTCATGACTTAATAAATATATTTTTTTGCTTTAAATCTTTGCTGTCTATTTTCCCTTTAATTTCAGCACTAAAAAAAATATTATTTTGAGAGGTAATTATTTGTAGCCAGCTAGTTTTCCAAATTGTAATATTAATGCTAGTATCTACTTTTTCTCAAGTTGCTCAGTTTTCTGTGTATATAATTATATCACCAGGAGAAAAATGAAATAAAGAACCGTATCTCCTCATTTGCAAAGTTCATGCCACTAACGTGTGGTTCTTGTTTTTACTTTATCTGTTAAAAATCTCAAAGGCCATGTTAAATAAGAATGGTGACAGTAGGCATCCTCTTCTACTTTGTTCTTTTAATTAAAACTGTGTTTAGTGTTTGCCTTGTAACATACTTGCTGTTGATATGTAAGAAATGCTACCCCTTATCATTCACAGGGGTTTCAAGTTTATTCTCTTATTTCCCTTTTCTCGTCCATAAAGAGACACTCAAGTTAAAATATAGAATTGAAGATTAGTTAAGAGAATAGCATTAATCCCTTTAAACATCCAGCAATTAGATTAGTCTACCCATGGAAAATGGTAATAGGATGAAAAAGTAGCAATAGTGTGATTTACAGATTGAGTACTGATTCCGTGTGTTATCTGTACAATTTTGCATGTCTTGCTGTAATTTTTTTTTTTTGTTTTTTTTTTTTTTCTCCTGGTTAAACCTAGTTGGGAGGGCCCATTTCTCGTCCCTTTGCCCGATTTAAGTTTGTTCCATGTGTGGGGTTTGTGCGTGTACCTGATTAACAGAGATCAAATCAGGTCAATGCGTGTTGACCCCATTGAACACTGCACTTGGTTTTTTTAACTGACTGTGTAAACCAGACTGCAATCAGCTCAGATGTTTCTGTTGCTGTTCCAGAGAGGGTTTGGCCTCCTGGGAACTTGAGTAATTAAAATTACCAAAGGGTTTTAAATCCTTCACTCCCAGAAATGATCAACTACAATCAAACAGTTTCAGAAAATTGAAGTTATTATTTTGTTTTACTGATTCTCTTTCTCCATCACAGATGTTCTTGGCTTCGTTTTGAATAGGAAACAACAAAAAGAACTATATGGTTCTCAAAAAGAGAAATATAAATTTATCCTTTAACCTCATTTCCTCTCAAAAGCAAGCATATAGGGCTTTGTGCCATGACTCTTGTGTTATGTCACAGTGAAATAATGACATTAATAGCCATACTAAAGGTGGAAGGAGTTAAACATATCCCCTAACTTATCTTTCTCAGTCGGCATTTGTACAATTTCCTGTGCTTCATTTATTTATTTTTTAAGGCAGGACTTACCAAATACTCCCAACACAAGTTTGCTACTGACTGCTATGCGGACAATTTTCTTAGCCTTAGTACAGCTATTATTTGTTAACTATCTGTGTCAAGCACTGAGCTAAAACTTTCCCATATATCTCTTATTACCACCCTCTCTTGGCATATGAGGAAATCGAGGTTCATAGCACTAAGGGAACCAAGCAATTTATAACTGTATGAATAGCTGCTAGTATTGAACACATTGCTCAACAAATATTTGATTACTGCTTTTTTTTTTAATTTCAGAATATTATGGGGGTACAAACATTTTGGTTACATAAGGTTTTGTACCTTTTGAGTTAAAGCCACAAGTGTGCCCATCCCCCAGATAG
>NW_012151063.1:2956495-2958666 GCF_000956105.1 Propithecus coquereli | reverse complement strand
ACCTGGGGAATATCTTCAAAATATTTGACAACCAGTTCATTCCTGAAAGACACTCATCCAACCTAAAGGGATACCATATTCAAAAGGCCATTCCAATAGCTGTCAAGAGAAAAGCTTTTTGAACCCATTGAAAATTGGCTACCATGGTTTGAGGGATGGTGCATCTATTTTTGCTTAAGGAGCAAGATCATATTCCCTCCCTATCACCCGTGCACTTTCTAGGGAATGACCCAAAGGTAAATTGCAGATCAAAGTGTACATCCCCACACATGCTTGTGCTTAAAATACCAATACATTTTTTCACATGGTGCTGTTGAAAACCTGAGTGGAAGAGAAGAAAACAAATGTTTTCATTTAAACTGTGGCATGCTGGCAAGTGCAGAAAGCAAATGTGGATTTCCGGTAATATCTATTTTTAGGATGCAAAGATTTCAAAACGAATGCCACATCTGTTACTGCACTATGGATTTATCTCTTTCGATTTCATACCATTAAAATTTAGATAGATCCTCATACATGTACATGGACAGAAAAGTGAGATGTTTTTAATGATTAAATATCATTAATGAATACCACCATTGGCTGCAGCTACATCTGAGGTTTAGAAAGCCCGGAGAGGGGTCAACGTAGGGAAACAAATGACTTGGACGTCCAAGCAGGTACGTCCTTATTCCCTTTATGTTCAACACGCCTCCCAAATTGTGCTTCATTCTGCCAGTGGTAGAATGTGAAAGCAGCTCTCTGTCTATACACAGAATATTTCAGCGTTGTCATGAGTCAAAATTATTGAGTGTCGGTACCTCTAATTGTAGCCAGAAAAGAAAGAATTTTTAAATGAACATAATTATGTAGACATAAAATAAACTGGCCTTTTTACTAGAAGTCTAAACGTTATAGGTGCAAAGATAAATTAGGTTTTGTCTATTCATATCTCTCACTAGATCTGTTAAACAATTTATTCCCATCCCTTAATGTTGTGCCTGAGGAATCCCATTGGTTTCTGGCCAAATTCATAGACAATAAGGTTCTGTCTAAACCCAACAGACACTTTTAATTTCTACTGCGGGTTGAAGTACTCCCCAAGAGATAAGGTGACATCTTAAACCCCTGAACCTATGAGCAAACTCTTCTTCTGAAATAGACCATAGCAGGTGCAATGAAACTAAGAGGAGGTCCCATTACAGAGTCCTAAGGCAGCTATCTGGGTCCTTCTAAGAAGAGGAAGTCTTGGAATACACACATACACAGGGGGAACTCGGCCGTGGGAAGCTAGGGCCAGAGACTGGAGTGATGCCTCTATAAGCCAAAAAATGCTAAGAATTGTAAGCACACCTCTGGGAGCTAAAAGGCATGGGAAAATTTCTCCCTCAAAGCCTCCGGAAGGAACCAACCCTACCAACATCTTGAATTCAGACTTCTGGCCTCCAAACTGTGAAAGAACATATGCATTGTTTTAAGGCACCTGTACTTCGGTACTTCGTTGATGTCTGGGACTTTTCTGGATTGTGAATGCAAATTATGTGGCCAGCATCCTACAGCTGGTTTTCTCCTGGGACACACGGGTGGATCACCTGGACGTCTCTTCGTTGTGCATCTTGGAATGGTGACTCTCTCTGAATCGTACTGTCCTTCCTCATCCACTCTCCATCTACATGGAGGTTTTAATCTGGGCAGCAGAGAGGAGCTGGCTGTCTCGTAACCAGCTCTGAAGGTCATTTACTGGGAAGTTGAATGGATATTTTTTCAACCTGAGATTCCAAACCTCTTTGTTTCCAACTGTGAGACTTCTGTACCTGTTTCGGAGAATCCAGAAAAATCCCACTCCTCTGCCTTCTCCTCTAGCATTTGAAGTTGGTAAAATGTTTCCTCTGTGTCTCTTTCATCAATCAATTCCAGGAGGACCAAAATCATGAGCGAATTAAAGACTTTGCTGCTACCATTTTTAACATGAGTAAGCATTTAGAATTATATATGTATTTATTGATTTTCAGTAATATCCTCTACTTGGATAATGTGTATTGCTTTATCAGCACATCGTTGATCATGATTTATTAAAATACATTCAGAAATACAGATTATTTATCTGGAGTTATTTCTCTTATCATTCACTATCTTGATAGGGGTTTGGTCATAATTTATAATGACTTAAATGAATGAGAGAACTCTCTTTA
>NW_012151063.1:2953200-2955095 GCF_000956105.1 Propithecus coquereli | reverse complement strand
TATATTTATGATAATATATATATGATAATACATTTTCTGATCTTGTCTAATTGATGCTCATACCTTTTTCCCTAACTGAATTGCATGTAACTGGTAATATGCTTTTCCATTTTCTGGGTGATGTCATAACTATCTGTTCACCCATTTAAATTAAAGGAAAAAATGATAGCTATCCTTGTCATAAAGGCACTCTTGTCTCTCAGTCTTTACATCTCTTTTGTACTCTATGATGTGTTCTAATTCTTTTCCTTCCAAACTCTGTTTTAACATCCTGAGTGTAAGATAACCTTTTAATTTCTATTAATTCTTATTATTAATACATCTGCTTACGGCAAGTAGGTGGTCCTGTCAGGACTAAGAGGTAACCATTACTTTGTTTCAAAATGGGCTTCTGTTCCAAGCAAGTCAAAGAACCAAATATAATTCTTAAGCTTAGACACAAGATAAACCCTCCTTTTTCTTTAAATAGTGGTTTATGTGCTGCTGTTGTTCCAGGAACATGAATATTTTAAGAACCACAATTCATGCCACAACACCATGAGATAATGTTCTATAATCTACAGTGTAGCTACCGATTTTATATTTCATCTTAACCTTTAAACATTTATTCCAAAAGTCGGCACTTTGTTGATCCATATTTTTAACGTACAGACATGTCTAAATATTTCTAGATGCCTGGGTCTATGTTTTGAAACAGGAAGTTTTGGAAGTGAATGGTGTATCAGAGTTTATTCAAGGACATCAAAGACTATATGTTTCTCTCGTAAGGGGAAGGATGTAAAACCTTACACACTATGATTCAGTTATTGAGGAATATGTTGAAAGTTTCTTTTTCATTTTTTAAATACCGTATTATATTTCTTCCAGATAGACTCTAAGTAGCAGACACATCAGAATGAACTAAACCACACATCACGGGGTTGCTTAATGAACTGCAGAGGATGTCAAAGGAAGAGCTTTAAACTCCCTGATTATTTGACACTGCCAGGACAGATTTGGCACTGAATCCCTGACAACTGCAAAAGAAAATACCCCCTGCCGTGATTTAACAGCGTTCTTGTACTAAAAGCTAAATTGAACATAATGTGCAGTTTCTAACATGTAATCTCTTGTAAGGACATGGTGATTTGCAGATCTACTCATCCTTTTTTAATTTACGTGTTGCATTAGCAGGGTACTCTTAACAAATTCCGTCGGTGGCAGTATCACCTCCACACCCAACTCGCTGATTTGCAGTTCTGCTTGTTTTAAAGGCGCCTGCTGGTGAAATGATATAAGGTGTTCTAGTCATAAACCCATCACCATACATTGGAAGCTGATGTAGCGTTTGAAAATAACATTTATATGAATATTGTTGTAAGTTTGTCTACACTGAACACCATGGACATTTATTTTTTTCCTTTTTTAAATTACAGAATATTATGGGGGGTACAAAAGTTTTGATTACATAAATTGCTTTTTATCAAGGTTATAAATGTGCCCATCTCCCAGACAGAATACACTTTTCCTGTTAGGTGTGAACTTACCCATCCCCTCCACCCCCTTCCACCTGCTTGATTTCTGAGGAATGTTATTTTCATATGAGCACATAAATGTTGATCAATTAGTTCCAATTTCATGGTGATTTCATGTGGTGCTTGTTTTTCCATTCTTGTGATACTTCACTTAGTAGAATTGGCTCCAGCTCTATCCAGGATAGTACAAGAGCTGCTAGATCACCATTGCTTTTTGTGTCTGAGTAGAACTCCATGGTATACACACACATTTTATTAATGCACTCATGGATTGATGGGCACTCGGGTTGTTTCCACATTTTTGCAGTTGTGAATTGTGCTGTTATAAACATTTGAGTGCATATGTCTTTTTTATAGAATTGGGCCCTTTTTTCCATTGAG
>NW_012151063.1:2940446-2949911 GCF_000956105.1 Propithecus coquereli | reverse complement strand
GTGTATGTACTATTCGGCATCTTCATTTTAACAGGTACATGCTACAGTGCATACTAAAAACATAAGATGATAATGTTACGGCAGGGCTGACCGAGAATAGACCGACACGCACACAGAAATATTGGCAAAACAGGTTTATACGCTGGCGGGCTCAGAGGGGGATTTTCCCTCCCAAATTCTGAGCACCGGACAAAGAGCATTGCAGTCTTTTATACACTCCGCTTAAGGAGGAGGGGCACGGTTACAACAGGGTTAACTTTAGTGAGGCAGAGTCCTAAGCTACTTTACAGCCTGGTACACTGATTGCTACAGGTGATTTATGAGGGGAAAGGTCGCAGGGGAGGAGGGGCCCTGGTAAGGATCGCAGGGGAGAAAGCCCGGTAGTGGAATTTCTAAGAATTCCACTTTAGTGGAATTTTCCAATCTTCCACTTCAATAAGACAATTGGATACGTTGGAAACTAAATAAAAGCTTATATAAATGTAAGAAAAACACATATCAGAAATGCCTCCCCCCACCCAACTCTCCAAAATCATTAGCACAAGTCTAAATTGTCACCAACGAGGAAAATTGTAGACCACATGACAGTGACTCCAATAAGTTGTTTTGATGAAAATGCAATTAGACTTTTGAAGAGAAAATGAGTTGTTATAATAATTTCAAAAATAATTACAACTCCATCTGTGCTAAAATATGCAATGACCTTTCCAATTAGGAATATAAATTTGTTCTTCTGTTCTACTATTTTTTAAATCAAAATATAAATTGTAAATTTATTAATGTGAAGATAGAATCAGATACAGGTTATGTCACTAAAAGTTTTGAATGGTGGCCAAGTGTATTTTTTTTTTCAGGATTACCTCTTAAAGTCAAAGTTTCTGCTCATTAAAATCACATGAATAACTACAAGTCGAAAATAACTACAGTTACAAGCCAGACCCTTAATGTGATGAAATTCCCCTTCAAGTCAGCCTCTGGTAATTATGCTATTTCAATACCCTGAGGACAAAGTGGAAAATTATCTTGCCTTGCTATGCCTTTAAGCTTTCTGCCCTTCTTCATGCAGAAACCTGGGAAATAACAGAACAAAGGCGGAGAATAACAGATTTTAGAAAAATAGTATATTATGTTTTATTTTTGCAAAGAATTCTGCTGAATTGTGAACCGATGTGTTTCTTGGAAATTGCCAGGTTTTCCGTGGGAAGTTATTGCTGTGATATCATACCTGGAAAATTAGCTTAAAGGAAGGAAGTCACATTTTACCTGGAAATTCCAGGAGTCTCCTACACGAGACAGTACAAGAAAATGGGTTCTTCCCCGAGCCAAATCACAGCAAGAAATAGCGATTGCTTATTTTTGTATAAGGGCAAAGGCACGTCCAATGATAATTCCAACACGCGTGATTTGCCATGTGTACTTTCATCTTCTCATGTGCACGTGAGATAGATTTGATGTTTTGCCTCATAGAGGCTTAAACCAGTTCTGGTTGTTTGGTTACCTGGTCATGTCCCTGCTTTGGCCAAACATCCTAAACTTCCCCCAGTAAAGCTGGAGCTGGAAGTCAGCAAACTAGGTTCCCCCGCCGCCTTTGCCAGCTGTCTTCATGGTAGGTTCTGTCTGGAAGGCAGAGGAATGAGGAGTGGGGAGGAAGAGAAGAGATTCCTGCGTGAGCTAGACCAGCCTGGCTGTTGTTGGCAGGCTTTCGTGGTAGCTGCAGTGTGAGTTTGGGCATGTTGGGGTAGAAAGCCTAGTAGGTGTTAAAATTTTCCTCCTTTGTGACAATTTAGACTTGTTCCTAAATGATTTTGGAGAGCTGGGTCGGGGGAGGCGTTTCTGATATGCATTTTCCTTACATTTATATCAGCTTTTGTTTAGTTTTGAACTTATCCAACATGGGTGGAGAAAGATTTCTCATGCAGCGATTAGGATATATAAAAGTTAGAATTTATTTTATCTTCTTCGAGGAGAGAGAGAGTGAGAGTGTGTAAGAGAGAGGGGAAGGAAGTGGGGGGAAGAGGCCAGGGAGAGGGTGTGGCATCCCAAAGAAAGAGAAGGGGGTTCCAGCAGTGAGGCCAAGTGGCTCGCTGATTTTAAGGGAGACAAAGAGAAAAATAAATAGCGATGGCTGTCAGTCCATAACAAAAGCAGCAGCAGGATGTCAAAGTGCAAGAGTTGGCTTCCTGCCTTTTCTTGGAGAAGGGATTATCGCAGGAGATGTGACTCTGTCCTCCAGATATGGGTGAGGCTGTGGCTCATTCTCTTGCTGTTTACTCAGGAACTCTGTAAAAGCAGATTCTCACATAGCAATTTCGAAAGGGAGAGATTTACATCTCATTCCGTCCATTCAGCTCTTTTCAGAAGTTGTGCAAAACAGAACTCCTGCAGGGTGCCTCCTAGTGAGAGAGCTCAGCTCCAAGGAGTGATCTTTAACTATTACTGGGGAAACTGGGGGGTTGGGTATTTTGCTGTTATTTTTTGCAAGGCTGCCGCTTTCAGTCAGGCAATTGCAAGCTCAGTAGTAACCTTCGGCGATTCTCCCCCTGGTAGCTGCAAAACCTCCTTAGGTCCCCTGAACCAGCCAGTGTAGCATCTTCATCCCTGCAGGAGCAAGTCCAGGGCTTTGAAGATTCAGCCCATGGTTAACAGAATCTTCCTGATTTGTAGATATCAACGCCTACCTAGTGTGCTTTCAAAATTCTTCCTTTTCTCTTTTTCTCTGCCGGCATTTGCAACGTCGATTTTTTTAAAGGCAAACCTGTATATTAAAATCCTCAGTTTGACCTACCCGGCATGTGTTTGGTTTTCTACTGAACACAGCACTTTGTGAAGGTTTGTGTGTCTATAGGAGCCGAGGTTCTCAGAATTTATGTGTGCGTAAAGACAGAAACATTGAAGACCATGCTGTGTGATATCAGAGAGGCTTCTGCAAACTCGATTAGGTGTATGAGAAGGACACTTGTCGTAAAAATGTCAAAGGGGGCACATTTAAATTATAAAGTAGGGAGAGACAACTTCTACACAAATTATTGATTCTTAATGCAGAGTTTATATAGCACTTAATGTATGCTTACCGTTCTCACAATGTCAAGAGTTATAAAATAGAGAAAACTAGAAAGGGAATTGAAATATATTTTGATTAAGAAAAACATTAATGGAATGTTAAAAAGAAACAAGTGTGTTATAAACACTTTGTTTTTATAACTCCATGAGGAAGATAGAAGAAAATGCTAGGTATCAATCATGTGTCTTGAGCTATGTCTTATTTGTATCTTATATGTGTAACTCAATGTTTTGTTTAAATGATATGCTTACATTTAAAAAAATACATTGATTGTGGATATGACACTTAACTGAATAGAAAAAAGTGAGATTTTGACATGTGAACAGTGAAAGAGAGATAGCAACATGAAGCCGGAAGAAACAGCAATTGCTGAAGGAACTAGAGGCATGAGGCGTGTTTAGGGCATATTGAAGGATGCAGGTTGGTTGGAAATAATGCATAGTATCTTGCACGGTGTAGCATTAACAATTAACAGACATCACATTCCTATAATCTCTATAAAATACCTTATAGCTTAACACTCTCTGACTCTGGGCAATTAAAAGATTAGTTTATTTATTTGATGGACAAAACAATGACGAGAAAAAATGAACAGTATGATTCAGTAACAAAAGATGCTCATTCTGAACTTGCCTGCCCTCACCTACGCTATTAAAACAAATAAAGCAAAAATGTTGAATTGAAAACTGGCAATTTAGCACGTGTAGTGTCAAGATTTTATCCTGTCTCTTTCAGAAACAGATGAAGTTGACAAAAATTAGTAAAAACCAAGAAGATATGAATTATACCAACTATTGTGATCTATGAACTGCCAGGATTTTATAGGACTATTTACAATCTTGAACCCAATTACAAGGAAATTATTTATTCCTTTAAGTGCTCATCACACATTTACGAAATCAACTTTTTGATTTGTTCTAAGTTTGCCAGTTAAAGGCAGGACACCAAGTTAAATTTGCATTTAAGCTAACAAACACAATTTTGGTAAACATGACCTGAACATTGCATTAGGCATACTTATCCCAAGAAATTATTTGCTCTTCAGCTGAAATTCATATTTAGTTAGGCATCCTGTACTTTTATTTACTTAATTTTGTTAAACTAACCCTGAAGGAGGAAGTCTCAGGAACAATCAATCAAACAAACAAAAACATAAGGAATAGTCAAATACACCATTTCCTCTGATGAAAACATAACAGAATTAGAAATAAATAAAAATATCAACAAACCACTTATGTTTAAATATTAGCAATATAATTCTACATAGCTCATTTGAAAAATAATTTTTATATATAGAATTGGAGATCTTGCCTAGTATAAATATCTAAGAATATTTGCTAGGATACAGGTGTTTACACAGAAAAACAAAGTATCAGTGTGTAGCAGAAAACCAACATTTCTACTTAGGTCTTTGCTTAGAATTCACTCTGCACAGAGTTTCATATACTATACAAGGTTTAGAACAGGTTTAAAACTCATATAAATGTTGGCTATTTTGTTCTTGAAACAGACGTGTTTATTTTATTCTCTGAGAAGTACATAGCTTAAGTGATATTTTCCAGAGAGCAATGTCCCACAAATCCAGAGATTCTATGTTAATTTACCAAAGTAATCTTATTATATCTTGCTGGTACCTCCTGCTAAAAACACTGCATAAATAAGGATTCTCTCACTGACAAATAGGATCACTTTGTTGACCAGGAAGCCTGACATTAGCTTTTTTTGGATATGATTCAACTTCTATTTTCTATTTCTTTTCTTTTCCTTCCTTCCTTCCTTCCTTTTTCTCTCTTTCTGTCATTCCTTTCTTTCTTCCTTCCTTTCTTTCTTTCCTTCCTTCCTTCCTTCCTATTTCTTTCATGCTTTCTTTTCCTTCTTCCTTCTTTCCTTCCTTCCTTTCTTATTCCTTTCCTCTTTTTTTCAATCCTGGTAAAGTAAAAGAATAGATGCAGGATGCAGGTTGACTACTAATTTTATCATGCTCAGTAATAAACAAGAAATTGCAAGAAGTGTAGACAGGATTTTTTTTTCCTATTCCTAGGTTTTTAAGAGTTATTTTTTAACAGAAGAATTTTGTCAAAACAAATTTTCAATTTGTTAGGGTCATCACTTTGAAAAATCATTTTAACCTACTATTGGTATTCCTTTTGTACTTGTTTAAAAAAATGGTCTTCTTAAAACATTAGCCATTTTTGATACCTATAGAAAAAGTATTTGTGTCCTTTTTTCTCAACGGAAAGATTAGTAATAAGTATAACGATAACTGATTATACAGTTAAAATGGTATGGTATAGCTGGTATAGATGGTAATGGCATAGATTCTTACATGGCTTTTAAAGACAAACTTCCGGGTAGGTTTTTTCCAGAGTAAAGACAGAAAATACAAGTACCTGTTTCTGCTAAAATGTCACAGGGCTGTTACCTAAAATTGATACATAAAAATGTGAAAAACATTGGGATACGGGTCATAAATTTGAAAATTTATAGAAAAGAAGCAGTCTTATAGAAAATGTTATTTACCACAAGATAGTTCCTCGTTCATTTAGCTTTTTCTGGCTTCCAAAGCCCCAGAAAATCCACTGGGAGGAAACGGTAGTGTGTCTTGTTCACAATCCAGCTGGCCCTCCATCCTGCCTGGGCTTCTCTCACCTACCTGGGGATCAGCTTTCACTCACTGAGAACTATTACCTTAGCTGGGATGTTTGGAGCAACTCAGCTCACTTTAGCAAATATTCAATTTTCAATGAGGCTTGCCCAGGCATTTTCATACGGCTCAACCAGAGGTCGACTGGCACACTAGCCCCTATGAGCAAGTCCATTTCAAATCTCTGCTGTGTCATATCTGCTAATCTCTCTGTGGCCAAAGCAGGTGACCCACTGGGGCTTTGCATCTGTCAAGGCAGCATCCTATCGAATTCCAAAACGGGAGTGTCGGTGAGAATATACCCACAGACTATTCTCTCTTATTCACATAGAGGCAAACATGCTGTGAGGTTTAGCAAATTTCTGCCAGCCGTGTAACAATGATAATAGCCCCAATGAATCAAAGCTTGCAAACATGATACAATATTGGGAAAAAAATCAGCGAAATTAAATGTATGTCATTAACACATTAAAGTAGAAAAGCATGAGGTTTTTTTCCAAGAGACATAAGAAATTAGTTGATACTTTGCGAATTCACGTGATAGAATGAGCTTATAAAATTAAAAAGATAAGGGAACATTCTTTTTTTTTTTTTTTTTTGAGACAGAGTCTCACTCTATTGCCCTGGCTAGAGCAAGTGCCGTGGCGTCAGCCTAGCTCACAGCAACCTCAAACTCCTGGGCTCAAGCGATCCTACTGCCTCGGCCTCCTGAGTAGCTGGGACTACAGGCACGAGCCACTGAGCCCGGCTGATTTTTTTTCTACATATTTTTAGCTGTCCAGATAATTTCCTTCTATTTTTTTTTAGTAGAGACGGGGTCTCACTCTTGCTCAGGCTGGTCTCGAACTCTTGAGTTCAAACAATCTGCCCGCCTTGGCCTCCCAGAGTGCTAGGATTACAGGCGTGAGCCACCATGCCCGGCCAGATAAGGGAACATTCTTGATAAAATGAAACCAATGCAATCTTAAAGGACACATTGACCTTAAATGTAAAATATTAGAAACATTCCCTTTAATGTACTAACAAGTCAAATGTCCCCACTATGACAATTTTATTTAACATTGAATTGGAAGTTCTATCAGTATAAAAATTGAAAAGCAAGGGAGAGGATCAGTTATTATTGGTAGATAATGCAGATGATATAATTTTTACATAGATATATTAATGAACAAAGTAATAAGATATTTTTAAAAGTATGTTCAATCATCTTAACAGGATTTATCTATGGGAATTAAGATAGTGAACATTTCTAATTTTTACCTGTATTTTCAACCTTTTCTACAATAAGTACATATAAAAATCTTGCACACATGGAAATAACATTCATCGGAAACCAAGCAGGTGGGAGGGGGGAGGAGGGGATGGGTAAATTCACCCCTAATGGGTACAGTGCACACTATCTGGGGGATGGGCACACTTATAACTTTGAAACGAATGGTACAAAAGCAATTTATGTAACCAAGATGCTTGTACCCCTGTAATATTATGAAATAATATACCTATAAGACATTGAAAAAAAATATTTTCAAAGACCAGCACACATATGTCAGTAGCATTAATTTACTATCGAATACTGAATGTGACTGTTATTTATTCAGAAACCCCAAGTGCAATTGCAATAAACCTATAAGTTCTTAGCAATAAAAAGGATTTTAAAATAACCAAGAATAACCAAGAAATAACCAAAATTAACACCTAACGGGTACAATGCACACTATCTGGATGAAGGACACACTTATAACTTTGACTCAAACTGTACCTAAGCTCACTATGTAACCAAAATGTATGTAGTACCATAATATTCTGAAATTTAAAAAAAAAGAACAAAAGTTTAAGGACCAACATAAAAGAAAATCTAAATAAATTAAGAAATGTCAGTATTTGATATAGGAGGGTCTTAAAAGCATAAATATGTCACTGTGTCCCCAAATTAGTATAGATGTCAATTCTCTACCAAATCGATTGAAAAATTCTACCTTACTTTAACCATATTTCTTGACTTAACAAACCTGTCCCCCAAACACGGATGGAAATCTGCCAGGAGAAGAATGCCCAGCAACATTTTCAAGTACAAGGGGGAGTAAGCGTTGTCACTTATCTTCCCAAATTCCATGACGTACACAGCTATCACTGCAGAATTTGGGCAGGATGGATAAAATCAAGCTCTGCAAAAGACCAAGCTTAGATACACATATATGGGACACGGCAATTTTCATATTACAAAGTTTGCATTCCAAGTCGCTGTTAAAAGGATGTGCCACATACAAAATAAATAATGATAGAATACATGTGTAGCATCTGCTTTTGGCCACATTTGACAGTATCAATGGCTGAATTAAACACCACTTTATTTTCCTCATATAACAATAAGTATAAAGGCATAGAAGATGAAGTGTTCGAGAAAGTCACCCCATACCCAGAACTTTGCAGCTTTTTTCGTCATCATCCCGAGATCCCAGATTTCAGGGTTCTGTCTCCAGGAAGTCTGCTTTGCATAAATAATTTCTCATGATAGGCAGGAAGAAAGAGGTAGGAACTCACACATCTGAAGGATCCTTATTTGATCCCACCTGACTTGAGCCATCGTTGCGTTTTTGCAGAAATGCATCACATACCTTTGTCTGGCTGCAAGATAATTTGGGGCGGGAAGTATGTCGGACTGTTAGTATTGCTCATCCTGAACAAATTAAAGATGTATTGGGATGGAAGAGAATGAATATCATACTATAATATCGAGTAGCACCATCGCCACTGTTGTCTCTATAGGGGAGAAAGACAAATAGAAATGTCCACGGCGCATACATTAATTAATTAAACTCCAGATGAATCTAGAACCCCAATGTGAAACACAAATACTTCAAACCTTCAAAAGAAAACATGGGAGAAGATCTTTATGATACTGATGTTGAAAAGAATGTCTTAAGTCCTGGAGCACTTTCTATGAAGGAAGAAATGGCAAACATGATCACGGAAAAAGAGAAAGCAACTGTGATTTTTCAGGGAAATAGATAAACTCTGGAATTAAGCCTTTGGGGTCTTCCTGGTCTGTGGCTGTTGAACAATTTACAGAAGCTTTCATTTATGTTGGAAAAAACGGATGCATTCATAACATGAGTTACAGCGAAATATTCCCTGTGAAAACTGTCTTTAATGCATTAATTTATATGCTGCTCTCTTTTGCCTTTTTGCAACTGTTTACAAACCCATAGCTGATTGAATTACATTATTTGATTGATTTTTAAAATATATCTCAATCAGTGAATCATAACTGTAAAAAGGTAGCCCACCGTGCTCCAATAAATCTGATTAAGGAAACAGCATAGTCTTTGTGGAGAATCATTTTATTTTCCCTTTTCGATGATTCTGTATAAATATCTCAGATGAGAATCAATATTTATAATTTTCATAGTGTTGCCCATAAAAGAGTGAAAAGCAATCTGTAGATGCAATTGTGTATTATATGGGAAGATCTAGACCCAGCCAAGCCTCCAAATTGAATAATTTACAGTATTCTTACAAAGGGAAATAAAACCCTTTAGAAAAAGATTGGCTTTGGACTCTATATCCATAAATGGGCTCATTTTATAGAATCATGTATTTGCATTATTGCAAAGACTCATCTACTCAAAGCACTGAGGGAAGGAAGTATTCTCGATTATACTTTTGCACATTTGTTTTGATGACTGCGTTCAAATATTGGCAGCAGGACATGGACATATATCACATTCACCTTTGGTTCCTGAACATGCTGCCATGCGTG
>NW_012151063.1:2938678-2940386 GCF_000956105.1 Propithecus coquereli | reverse complement strand
TGTTATTCCTCTGCCCCTACACTTTCTATACGTCTTATGTGATTAAAAAATAGTTGGATTAAAACATGAATCACTTCTGTATTTGATTACTAAATTAAGTTTTTTGGGGGAAAAAAAAGGCTGCCCACATGTTCTTTCTAATTCGGAGTTCATCTGAGATGCACATTGGACTAACCTTGTAATACTTAATCATTTTTCTAATGGCCAATTTCTTTACCAACACATCTTGTTACTCTCAGGTGTACCTGGCAGATGTTGAGTCCATATGTCCTGTTTTTAGAATGTGCTCTCATAGCCATTGCTTTTAAATAGGAGCTATTTTCTGGGGTGTTTTTATGTTTTTTTGGTCACAATCAAAGACGTGGCAAGGCTCAAAGCACATTACAGGCACCAATAAAAGGTCTATCTTCACCCACCATGGTGACAGCTCATCTGAAATTCTTAGGACATGTCTAGAGGCATTTATACATGATTGCTGCATTTGAGAGGGTTTATTTCCATGCTTTCATGCACTTGTCACGAGGTGGGAATGCTGGAATCTGGAGATGTCACTCGGGGTGAATAAATTCCAGATGGAGAGAACATCCTGATTCACTCGCACATGGGGATGAGATGACTCTGAGTGTGTCTGGCCCTATTTATTCCGTTCTTCCTATGGAGAAGGAGAGCCTCGAACAGAAAAGTGGATCCCACCATGGGAGTATCTTAAGTACCAGACATTAGGACTCAAAACCATCTTTCAGCTCACCACCTCAGTGAACAAATCATTTGGCATGTCTACTCTCTTCCCGGCACCATGTAGATACGGATATAGCCCCTGCTCTAGAGGATCCGTTGTACTCATTTGTTTTTTCCATTTCTCTGCTACTCATTGATTCTACCTCAGTAGATTTTCACAGTCCCTTTCAATTTATGTGTTGTAAATCCAACAGAAATGTTCCAGTCCTTCTCGACTTCTTGGTCAATATTTCACACGATATTATCCATTCCCAGCATTTGGAAACAACTGCCTCCCTTGTCTTCAGAAACACAACTCTCTCCTGAGCCTCCTCTCATCTCTTATCTCAGCTTCTCCATCTATTTTGAAGTGCCACCTGTCCTTTGGATGTTGTTGTCTTCCACAGTAAAGGGTCCCAGAGCTATTGCTTTTGGTGTTGACTTGGTCCTTCTGTTATCTTGGGTCTTCGCTGGCTGTTCATGAGCTCCTAAGAAAGGACATGGTGCCAACGGTGAACGTTTGTCTCTCCCTGAGGTCCTTGTTCAGGTCTCTTTATCAGATGAGCTGCTTTTATCTTTAGATCACAGATGACACATAATTTACTCAACAGACCTTCTCCTGGCCATCTGTACGTGATCAACCCTTCCATCTTGCCATTCACACTCAACACATCTGACTATCCTTCAGATCATTCATCAGGGTTGCAATTTTATGCTTATTTATTTATGGACTGGTGTCTGCCACACTAGTTACTATATTATAAGCCTCATGGGAGCAAGACAATGCCATTATTTTGCCGACGTTTCATCTCTTATGACATTGGCCACCAGTTCCATAGACATGGCTTAATAAATGATGCGCTGATATATATTCTACTTCCTAGAGCCTTGCATGAGAAATTATGTGCTTGACAGCTTTGCTTTTATAGGTCCAGGTAGGATCATGTTGGAGGAAAACCTATGCACAGAACCAGTGAATTAAGCACCATAG
>NW_012151063.1:2937354-2938628 GCF_000956105.1 Propithecus coquereli | reverse complement strand
TCAATGTTGGATGGATGAAAAGAACAGTGAAAGCATAATCCATAAAACAGGAATTCTTTGGGGTATCATAAATTATTTTTGAGTAGAGGATACCTTCAATGCTTCAAAAATCGAAGAGGTATTAAAGTATTCTTCCATGAAACTTCCTCTTCCGACCTCTGACCTCAGATACTGTGCTCCTATCTACTGGACTCAGAGTGTGCTGTACTTTCTGCCCATTCCTGGAGAAAAACTGCATCCTTCTCTGCCTGGATCTGAGCTATTGGAGACCAGCCTTATGGGCAACCTCAAAGACTTTGCAAAATGCCCTATTTAAAAAAAAAATTTAATTATTTATCTATTTGTTTATTTATGTGTTTATTTTCGAGACAGAATCTCACTCTGTTGCCCCAGGTAGAGTGCAGTGAAGTCATCATAGCTCACTGCAGCCTCAAACTCCTGGGCTCAAGCGATCCTCCTGACTCAGCCTCCCAAGTAGCTGGGACTACAGGCACGTACCGTTACGCCTGGCTAATTTTTCTATTTTACGCCTATTTCTATTTTTCTGTTTTTTTACGCCTATTTCTATTTTTCTATTTTACGCCTGGCTAATTTTTCTATTTTCTATTTTTCTATTTTCAGTAAAGACAGGGTCTTGCTCTTGCTCAGGCTGGTCTCCAAACTCCTGAGCTCAAGCGATCCTCCTATCTCAAAATGTCCCTTTATTAAGTAATCCTCAATTACTCCCCCAGCCAAGGGCACGATCTTTCCCCCCTTAAACCCTCACTCAGACAAGTAGAGCAACAAGTATTAGCGTCCTATGAATCCATTCGCAAATTTCTCTCTGCAAATGCAAGCAATTGCAAATGCAGGTGGCCATTGCCCAGGTCACTTTGCACAGAAGAGGTCATACTGTCTCATTCTGTCCTCTCCTTACTTGTAAATCTTTTAAGTTGCTTCATTTAGTAGTATAGTCTGGCCATCTTGCCATAATGCTACATAGATTGATTCTTAAATTCTGTGTATTTTTTTTGCTACATTGATTCCCTTTGTACATACAGAGAATGATTTATGTGAGTATCCAATTCCCTGTTTTTAAAAATGTAGCTGTAAATAACCTTGAGCATATTTTTCCTAAATGTTTGGCTGTATCTGTAGGATAAATTCCTAGCAATAGGATTTCTGGGTCAAGAGTAGATGCATTTGTAATATTCATAAACATTTACAAATTGGCCTTGGTAGAAGTTGAATTGTAGCTAATTTTGTAGCTAATTATAATCCAACGAACCTCAGAG
>NW_012151063.1:2933709-2935779 GCF_000956105.1 Propithecus coquereli | reverse complement strand
AAATAAAAAGACAGACAATTCTGAGTGTGGAGTTGGATGTGAAATAACCATGACTTTTGCACATTGCTGTGAAAAAATGTAGATTTCTCAAAGAACCGAAAGTAGACCTACTGTTCAATCCAGCAATCCCACTATTGGGTATTTACCCAGAGGAAAAGAAGACTTTTCATCAAAAAAGACACCTGCACTCAAATGTTTACTGCAGCACAATTCACAATTGCAAAGTTGTGGAATTAACCCAAGTCCCCAATGCTTCATGCGTGGATTAATAAAATGTGGTGTATGTATATCACGGAGTTCTACTCACCCATAAAAAGATGAATTAATGCCTTTTGCAACAATCTGGATGGAACTGGAGACCACTGTCCTAAGTGAAGTATCTGAAAAATGAAAAAACAAACACATGTACTCGCAATTAAATTGGAATTAACCGATGAGCATACATGCTCACAGAGGGAAGTAAAATTCAGTGGAAATCAAGCAGGGGGAAGGCGGGAGGAGGGGAGGGGCAAAAACCTACCCAATCGTTACTATGAACACTATTTGCGTGACAGGCACACTTATAGCTGGGACTCAAGCATTAGGAAAGTGATCCATGTAACCTAAAACAATTTGTACTGCTTAATATTTTAAAGTAAAAAAAAAGTAAATTTCTCCAAGCAGTCTGGCAAACTGGTTTGGCAGTACCTCCTAAACTAACCTTACCCATTCCTTATGATCCATCCATTCCACTTCGAGATCTATACATTACAGGTCACGATGCACATGTGTTCTAAGTGGCAGCACACGTCTATGCATAGCATCATTACCTTATAGCCTAAGTAATGCAAACAGCCCGACTGCCAATCAGTATCTGAATCTGCCAATGCACTGGGTTATTCCACAGCACCAAAGGAATAAATTGTATCCACATGGTGCAACATGGGTGCATCTCAGGAACACAAGAATGAAAGCCTTAAGCCAAACACAAAATAATGTGTCCTTCAGATTTACTTTCATAAATACAAAATTCAGAAAAACAGATCTACAATGATAAAATATAGACATACTACAGAGAATGAGGCAGCAATTACAAGAGATGACACAACTTCTAACATGCCTGAAATACTCTATTTCTTACTTGATAGGTGATACGAGATGTGTTCACTTTGTAATAATTCCTGGAGCCACACAAGTTGGATTTCTACATTTGGCTGTATACATTTTAGTTCAATCAAAAAATTTCAAAAACTAGTATAGGTAACATTATCTTACATGTAATCCTGTATTTATCTCATGCATGCATGTAAATAAATTCATATTCATAGATATATACACACACACATACATACTTTTCAACATATAAACATCTAAAGTGAGTATGTGCACATAGATATGCCTAACCAGTGCAGAAGTGCATTGTATGTAGCTTCTAAAGCACATACATTTATGTCTTTATGACACATAACCAAAGATACTATTTGGATCAGTATTAATTTCTTGATATGGATGTAACAAATTGCCATCACTTTTGTGTCTTAAAACAATACAAATTTATTCTCTTACAGTTCTGGAGTTCCAAAGTCTAAATTCAAGGGGTTAACAGGGCGTGCTCCCTCTTGAGGCTCTAGAGGAAAATCCGTTCTCTTGCCTACTTCAGCTTCCAGATGCTGCCCTCATTCCTTGGCTTGTGGCGCAATCTTTGCCCTGTTCCTGCCTGTTTGTTCTGTTGTCAGATCTCCTGCTACTAACTCAGATTTCCTCCCTGCCTGTTATAAGTACCTCCGTGGTGACCCTGGGCCTGTGGGACAATCCAGGTTCATCTCCCCATCTCACAACCTTTCACCTGTTCACATGGGCAAAGTCCCTTTGACGATGTGAAGTCACATACTTGCCCGTCAGGCTCTAGGCGTTTGGGTCAGAATATGGTTTTGGAAAACCATCATTTAACCTATTATGGGGTCTCCTTTTGGGGGGAGTGTCAGTATTATGAAGAATTTTACTTTCTTCTTTAATCTCATCTTTATGGAATGGTTTCTGCCATAATCATGAAAGAGTGCGCAATGATGTCTTTTCCTGTACAAATATAGC
>NW_012151063.1:2932201-2933659 GCF_000956105.1 Propithecus coquereli | reverse complement strand
GGCTCAAGCGATCCTACTGCCTCAACCTCCCGAGTAGCTGGGACTACAGGCATACGCCACCATGCCCGGCTAATTTTTTCTATGTATTTTTAGTTGTCTGATTAATTTCTTTCTATTTTTGCTCAGGCTGGTTTCGAACTCCTGAGCTAAAACAATCCGCCCGCCTCGGCCTCCCAGAGTGCTAGGATTACAGGCGTGAGCCACCGCGCCCGGCCATAATTAATTTGATTTTAAATGTGTATAGTTAATTTGGCAAGTTATACTTTTTATTCTATTACTATGTGTTCGTTCTCAAACTTATTTTCTGGGGTTTTTGTTTGTTGTTTTTTGTTTTTGATAATAGCCATCCTGGTAGGTGTGATGTAGTATGTCATCACGGTTTTTATTTTCATATCCCTAATCATGAGTGATATTGAGTATCCTTTTATATGCTCGTTGGCAATCTGTATACCTCCTTTGGAGAAATGTCTGTGGATACAACCCAAGTGACCATCAATGGATGAGAGGATGAAATACAATCTATGCATACAATGGAACATTGTGGAGACGAAAAAAGAAGGGAACTCTGGCACATGGCTACAACATGGATGAGCCTTGAGGACACTACTCTAAGTGAAATATGCCAGACCAAAAAAAAAAAAAAACCCAACCCAAAAAGACAAATATAGGATTCCACTTCTATGAAGTAGCCAGAGTAGTCAAATTCAGAGACAGAAATTAGTGGTAGCCAAGACCTGGTGGGAATGGGACAGGAGGAGTTAGTGTTTAGTAGATGCAGAGTTTCAGTTTTGCAACATGAAAACCATTCTGTGGATGGATGGTGTTGATGGTTTCACAACAATGTGAATGTACGAAACACTGGAGCCCATCGACTAAGTGAAGTATCCCAACAATGGAAAAACAAGCACCACATGCACTCACCATCAAATTGGTATTAACTGATCAACACTTATGCGCACATATGGAAGTAACATTCATCGTAAATCAAGCAGGTGGGGGAGGGGAGGAAGGGATGGGTAAATTCACACCTAAGGGATACAATGCACACTTTCTGGGGGATGGGCACTCTTAGAACTTTGACTCAAGCTGTACAAAAGCAATTCATGTAACCAAAATATTTTGAAATAAAAAAATACTTAAGATGGTAAATTTTACATTATGTGTATTTGACCTCAATTTAAAAACAGAAAAGAAAAGTTAGCAGTGACTAATTAGAACAACAGCTACAAAGTGGGAGAAGAAACCTGTGGCATGTGTAACATAGAACTGTTATGCAAAATATTTAATATATAAAGAACTTGTACCAAAATATAAGAGGAAGAGAGACAATGAATTATAAATACAATATCTTTTTTTTAAAAAGGGTGAGAACTCAAATAAGCACTCTTCCAAAGAGAACATGGACATCAAATTTAAGAAATGGCTCTCAACCTGTGTAGTTAATATATACGATGTATT
>NW_012151063.1:2930564-2932151 GCF_000956105.1 Propithecus coquereli | reverse complement strand
TATCAACTTACAAACATGGTAATATTTACTTCATGGTCTTATAATTGAACATTTATTTCTGTTTTGATACATTCTTTTTCTAGTTAGATTTCCACATGTTTGTTTTGTAGGTTAGGTCTTCAGAAAGCTCACGGGTCGGGTAGCCTTCCTACAGCAATTAATGGCAGGATTATTCTTTATCCGGGTGGTCAAACCACAGTAGCTGTTGATGGACAAATGACTGACACGGTTTATGTCAACTGTGTGAGCTGATATCAGTGAAGCTGTTCTGTTTATTGTCCTTTAATAGCTTTTAGGAATAGTTGTTTACTAATAGCTTCCTGTCTTTATTTTGATAGCCCAATAAAACACCTGATAAACCATCAAAAGCAAATTTAAAAGCAAACCATTTAAAAGCAAATTGAAGTGTGTGTATCATGCAGCCTTCCGTAGAGGAACAGGTGTATGTTTCTCCCTAGATCCTCCCGTATTAATGACGTGTCGTCAGGATGTTATGAACCATGATTCCGAACACCTATGTCATACGGAAACATATTCCGAGTGTTTGCCATGGATATACACTGTGTTCTCGGTTGCTTTATGCATTAAATCAACAACAAATTCATTAATAAAAATAAGTCCCAAGAATAAGTTATTTTGGAAGTGCATTTCATAATATTCAGGATATACTGCGATTCATTAGCAAAATCTTGAGTTTTGTTGGCCACCTAAAGAAAAATAAAGATTAATGGGAAACACATTGGCCCAGTTACCTCACCATACAAGTCTTGCAGGATATTTTAAATAAGAATGTTCCTTTCCGTACTAAATTCGATCACTTGGAGAGCCACAACCCCCACTCACACTCCACCAATCACTGCCGTTTGCAAGATATCTGAGTGGCACTTGTCTTTCTTATATTTGCTTGTATTTAAGCAGAAACTATGATTCCATTTGGGAAATAAAGCCAAACCAATGAAAAACCATAAACACTAAATAGAACTCACACGTACAAGAGGAAGTATGTCGATTTAGAAACACAAAGGAGTACTTGTGTCGGCTAGATTTCAATACCAGAATTTCTCAACCTGCAGCAATTCAACTACATGAATCCCTGAGTGCACTACAGATCCAACAGGTAGGAATTTCTGGAGTAGTATTCTGGGAACTGGTCTCTAAAAACCCATCCCATGTGTCTGATGCTCAGAAGAAATGGTAACTGGTGCATTACATATTCGGTTACAATTTATAACACTAAATTTGAGTGCACTAGATTAGCTTGGTCTCTATAAAGGCTGCTAACACTGGACAACACTTGGATCTTTCTCAGAATGTGCAAGCAGATATAACTTCAGTATTTTACCTTAGCCTAACAATTTAGAAATGAAAAGATATGACACGCTCAACTTATAACACAACCTATCTTGATTGTCACCTTTTGTTTTCTGTTTGTGGACTTTTTTGTTCTTGATTTGTGGGGAGAAAAAAACTCATCTAATTTCAGGGAGTCCCTCTGGTATCAACTCTGATCTGAATTACATAATTTGTTTGGTTCTTTTTAAAATTCTGTAACTTTGTTTCCAACAATGTTTCTATGTTGTTGCCATG
>NW_012151063.1:2925257-2927055 GCF_000956105.1 Propithecus coquereli | reverse complement strand
TATGTACATTCTTGTTTAGAATAATATATCATTTGGGTGAAAGGGTAGGCAGAGTTACATCCCCCCTACAAAAAAACAAAGTCCACATCCTAATCTCTGGGACCTGTGATTATGTGACTTGATATGGTAGAAGGAACTTTGCAAATGTGATAAAATTAAGGATTTTGAGATGAGGGGATTGTCCTAAATTATTCAGAGGGACCTAATTTAATCACATGAGTCCTTAAAAGTAGAAGAGGAAGAAAAGTAGAAGAGAACATAAGTGTCAGAGACAGCATCATAAGAAGGAAGCCATGTCCCACTATTTGCTCTGAGATAAAGGGGCTACATCCATGGACTACAGAGAAATCAGCCTCTCTAGAAAAGCTAAGGAAACCGACTCTCTACTACAGCTTTCAGAAGAGAACGTAGTCAGGCCGACAGCTGGATTTTAGCACAGCAAGACCCATGTTGGACATCTGATCTCCAGAATGGAAAGACAATATATTTATGTTGTCCTAAGCCATTCCATCTGGGATAATTTGTTGTAGCAGCCATAGGAAGCTAATACAGATGGTAATTCTATTGTTTCTGATGATACCTCTTTTCTTTAGTTTTACATTTTACAGAGATGCATAAATACAGAAAAATAAAAACATCACAAACATGCCTTTTTTGATATATGAAAACTACCTGTTATTCCTGACATCTCACCTGTAGACAAACCATCTAAAATTCATTTCCATTTAATGGACTGTGAAGGGGCATATGAACAAAGCATGAAAAACATTGATTGCCAAGGAAAACATCATCCCAAAAGTTGGCCCAGAAAAGAATAAAAAAAAAAATACTTTGGACTCTTAGCGGGAAGCCTAAAACCATCAGTTCTAGATTGAATTTGGATTGTTCCTTGGTCCTATGGTCTTCAACACAATTCATCATTTGAGACGCCAACAAACTGAGGAAAAGTCTAGTCAATTTCCCCTGGGCACTAGAACAGGGATGAACATACTCTCCATACTTTATATGCATGAACCATAGAGAGAGTCCTGTTTGGGTAGAAACCATGGCAAAGCATATCCCTGCCACACAGCCCCATAGCACAGGGAAAATGACAAGACTCAGAATTAAGAGAAGAAGACCTTTAACCAGTTATGTTCATCAAGTTTCCTAGTTAAATTATCTGTATAAGACAGGAGTTATTATGGGAACGGGCTTGCATAATTACAGTGGCCAAGAAGTCCCACAGTCTCCCATCTGTCAGCTGTGGGAAAAGCTGGTGATATAGGTCTGTTACAGTCTAAAGTCCGAGGACCAAGAGCTCAGAGGTCCAAGGGCAGGAGAAGATGGATGACTCAGCTCAAAAAGAGACTAAAACTTTGCTTTCCCCTGCCCCTGTTCTATTCTGACCCTCAACAGCCTGGATGATGCCCGCCCACATTGGTGAGGGTGGATCTTCCTTACTCAGTGTTCTGATTCAAATATTAATACTAATCGGTTCCAGAAACTCCCTCACAGACACATTCAGAAATAATGTTTCACCAGCTATCTGGGCAGCCCCTAGTCCAAACAAGTTGACACATAAAATTAGGCATCACAATTTCCTTAGGCATGTCCAGACTTTCCTGAACACTGCCAATATCCTCCTTGTAGAAGAAGAGGCCCTATAAAATAAGTATCCAATTAAATAATATGAACACACTTGAAAAGCTATACATTTCAAATAATAGATGGTGGAAAAGTATTATAAAGCCAAATAACAATGTTCATTTCAAGTGCTTCAGATTGGTACAATTTGTTCTAATCCTTTATGGGTGTG
>NW_012151063.1:2923496-2925207 GCF_000956105.1 Propithecus coquereli | reverse complement strand
GAATAGAATTAAAATACAATTACTGTGGTTGTTATGTGGTGGCCATAACAGGACACAATAAAAAGTCTATATTTCCCTTCATTTGGAGTAAAAGGAGGTCTCTGTTAGAACTGTTGTGATATTTTTACTATGGGTTAGAAATAAATTGTTTTCATTTCCATTCACCCTGAAAGGGGTTTGGGGTGGGAAAATGAGGGAACAGAACATACATAGATTTAAAAGAAGGAGATTTAGATTTAAAGGTAGGCAAAGAGATTGTATCTGGAGTCGGCAAACTTTTACTCTAAAGCAGCAGACGGTAGATATTTTAGGCTTTTACAGGTCTCTTCTGCAGCTACTTAACTCCATAGTTGTAGCACAGAAGTAGCTACAGACAACAAGTAAACAATGGGTGTAACTGGAGGCCAATGAAATGCCATCTGCAAAAACAAGCAATGAGCCACATATAATTCACCAGGTGTAGTGTGCAGAGCCCTGGTCGATGGCTAAGTTGCAAAAATGCTTCTTTTACTGTTCTTACATATCTGGAATCCTCAGCCGCAAGGCTGATGAAGCATTTGTTGTAGATTTGATCTTCCCCACACTTTGGGACCATGTCTGTGTCTCTATGGAGAAAAGTTTAGGGATCATGTGTTTGGACACTTGCCCCTAGACATTCAGTCTTGCAGCTGGTCATACTAAAGTTTCCATGACTGAGTTCTTTCTAAAATTCTCTGAGAATGTCCACCTGAGAATCTGTCACTGTGCTCCAAATCCAAAGCTCAATGCCCTGAGGCCCGACATCCTATCACTTAACACCATGATCCTGCTTTCGTCTTAATTCATTTGTCATTAATGCTTTTTGCTGCTAAATGACACACACCCTGGCTATGCTTGGCCCATGTCTTGCTTTGTACTGTCACTTTGGTTTTCAGCGAGATACTTGAACATATTCCATTCACCTTTCACTTCATTTCAAAGCTACCTGTTGACTCAATTTCTGTAAGGCTAGGAATCGTCAAAGCCACCTGCCTTTGCCGGTCCTCACACATTGGCTTGGACCCATGTTGTAACCACTGTGTCCGTTTCAGAAATTCATCTTTTCAAACCACCTGCTTACACATCCGTCTAAACTCTGGTTTTCCATTATAGAGTTGCTGCCTTGAATCATATCACTGTCCTAGCCCCTGCTGACTATGGGGACGTCTACAATATGCCTTTACAATTTCACCGTGTTCATGACTTTCAACTGGCCAGAAGCCTTCTGAAGATTCTTTCTTCCTTTTCTTTATTATTTCTTCGTCTTTTCATGCCCAGTGATACTGTTTATACCCTTATCCTCTCATCTCTTATCTTGCGGCTTTTACTAGTCTATAATTTCTGGCCCCAACTTTTGCGTGAAACCTCAACGTGTACCCTCATCGTCTCACTAACTCAGCCCAGCCAATGATTCCATCAACGCATCACAAAATATATTTTAACATATCAGGAACAGTTACTTTTCTACTTCGCCTTGCTCAACTCCAGTTGTACCTACCATCTCCACGCATTTTACATCAATTTTCTACTCTCTGTCTTCACGAGTAGCACAAAATATCAGATTTTTTGGAAAATGCTTAAAAAACAGGTATTCTCATTGCTTCCTCAATCTCTGTCCCTACCAATATCTCCCTTTCATTTAAGTCAGCTGCTCTCATACTGAACTCACCACTCTTCACAAAATTCACCAAGC
>NW_012151063.1:2913610-2915471 GCF_000956105.1 Propithecus coquereli | reverse complement strand
TGTTCTAGCTTAGACATATGTACTTGCACATATTTCATGAAATACAAGTGAAGCATTTATTTTTTCCATTTATTTGGACTTGTAATAGTACAAAAATATAATGGATAGCATTTTTGTCCCACAGCTATTTCTTTTCTTTTTTTTTTTAATTTTTTTGTTTTTATTTCAGCCACAGCTATTTCTTGGCAACATATAAATTATTTTTTAGTGCAATAGAATGTTCCCCCAAATCCAGTAAGAGGGGCATTTTTCTTACAATTTCTCAAACTGGGTCTTATGAAAAAATTGAATTGGTTTGATTGAAAGGAATGAGGACTTGTATTCCCCCTCTAAAATAAAACCGAGATGAAAACGATTGACTATTTTCCGGAAAAAATTAAAAAATACACAATGTATATTTTAGTGTTGTGGAATTTCTTTACCTGAAAGACCTTTGTAGTATGTCATTACTTTTTCTCTCTAAGACATTAAAAAATAGCACAAATATATTTTTACTGTTATTGATGCTTTTGTTTTATTAATAAACATCAATTAACAGCTGGATAATCTGCTTAAGTTATCTTTTTTTCTTGAGTGAACCTCTTGCATTCCCCCTCTAAAATAAAACCGAGATGAAAACGATTGACTATTTTCTGGAAAAAATTAAAAAATACACAATGTATATTTTAGTGTTGTGGAATTTCTTTACCTGCAAGAACTTTGTAGTATGTCATTACTTTTTCTCTCTAAGACATTAAAAAATAGCACAAATATATTTTTACTGTTATTGATACTTTTGTTTTATTAATAAACATCAATTAACAGCTGGATAATCTGCTTAAGTTATCTTTTTTTCTTGAGTGAACCTCTTGCATATCTTAGTTATATATAATTTACATAGCGAAAGATTTAGCAGAATAATGAAGTTTTTAAAGATAATTTCCCTTTTATGCCCAGTGATTTTTATATGTACAAAGTAAATATCATACAACCTTACCTTACTACAATGAGATAAATTCCATTTGAAAAGGTCTATCTAGATTGCTAGCTGTATAAAATAGAATAAAGGGAAGCATAATTGAAAATATAAACAAGACTGTAGAACCCAAAATAAGAAATATTTTCCCCATGGGCACCAAAACAAGTCATGTTGAGGTGGAAGTGTCAGTCATCCTAAGTTTTTCACGCGTGGACCAAACAGAATAAAAGGGGTAAATTTTCTCTCCTGAGTGGTGCATCCATTTGGCTAGGCTTCCATACCAAGATATACCATCAAACACTGACCTAAACTTACACCATGAAGTTATTTTGTACATGGGGTTAGCACCTACAATCATTTGACCTTTAGTCAAGCAGATTATTTTAGGTCACGTGAGTGGGGCTCATTTAATCAGTTGAAAAAGCTTAACAGTTTGTTAAGAAGATAAGTATGGCCAATGGTCACCAACGACAGAGAGATGGTCCACACCAGTCACCAAGAACCAGTCACCTGCAAAGGTGTGGACACACGTGTGTAAATGCATACACACTCAGCCCAAAATCATGATATGCTTATTATCCAATCCTAGGACACATCTCCCTGTTGTGATTCTAGTAAACTGTTCCATTCATTTTATTTCCGAGTAGTTTAAGAGCATGCGCTGGTCAACTCACTGTGTATAACCTCCACTTGACAGCTGTATGATTCATTCTAAATTAGTAAGTGGGCCATTCTGCCTAAAATGCTTTTGATGTAATGTTAACTGTGAACCACCAACTCTCGGGCTCCCTGGGGTCAACTTTCTGAACCTGAAAATTGAAGGTCTGATCTGGGTCCCTGGTGGCTTCTCCATGGTTAATTCAAAACTGTAATTATGAAACATACTCACATTTAGAATAATGT
>NW_012151063.1:2913244-2913560 GCF_000956105.1 Propithecus coquereli | reverse complement strand
TCTTCACGAGTAGCACAAAATATCAGATTTTTTGGAAAATGCTTAAAAAACAGGTATTCTCATTGCTTCCTCAATCTCTGTCCCTACCAATATCTCCCTTTCATTTAAGTCAGCTGCTCTCATACTGAACTCACCACTCTTCACAAAATTCACCAAGCATGAATTTCCTGCTACTGTTTCACTTGCCTCCCAAATGGCTTGTGCCTTCAACATTTTTGTGAAATTATCACATCAAAAGTAATATATTTGTCACCTATTATTTTTTTTAAAAAGCGAATCCCACGCAAATTGTGTGCAATTCACATTTCTTTCCATG
>NW_012151063.1:2910444-2911564 GCF_000956105.1 Propithecus coquereli | reverse complement strand
GTTAATCATAGCTCAAGCCACAATATACTGACCCAAAGTGATCTGCTAAGTAAATTGATGGCTTGTGGGTGTGACATAACCTTTGCCTGGTATGGCCTTAGGTCCTGCTTGCAATTAATCTAAGCTTTAAAAAGGAGGTGGTATAATGAAGCCTACATTTATGGCTGGGATATATGCTTTAAGGATCTTCTGGGATCCCCTGGGCCAACAGGGGTGTCCATCCAGTGGGTTGGAGGGAAGCGGGTTTAGGATTTTATTTTTAGTTTACAGCACTGTAGGCAACGGCATGAGCCCAGGGTTCTGGGAGCAACTGAATCTTTAAAACTGCTGCATTTGGAAGTTGTGGTTTTGTTTTCTTACGTCCCAAATTTCAGTTAAGCTGTATGAAACTCTGCAGCCTGGTCTCAAGGCTAGTGATGTGGATTAGCTGGTGGTGAGCACAGGTCGGAGCTCTGAAGTAAAGTCATTTCCTGGTGCACAGAATATTTTCAGAACTGCACCTTTAAATAAAATTACATGGTATAAAATATGCAGCTAAGGTGTACACCATAGGATCCGATTCCATATACGTCTCTGAACTGGCGCAGAAGTCAATTAGTTAACTAATAAGTACGTAAACACACTCAGAAACAAGCTACTAAACTAATCCAGGAAATTCCACAAAATTAGCAACTCATGACCTGACAATGAACTTCTTCAAATTTATCATCCTGTAGAATGAGTGTAGTCAGATCTTGGATCCTATTCCTGCTGAGGAAGGTCATAGACTTCATGAACTTAAAGAGGAAGAAGAGAAAATCATTCTTAGGCTGTGTATGCAGCCTGACTTCGTGCTGGCTCATAGAAAACGACAGGCAACAGTATTTCTTACTTCCCTGCCCCTAATTCCTGGAAATTCCATATGCTACAAAATACAGATTGTGGGCTTGGAAGTTAAGGGCAAGGTTGTCCGTTCCAACACGACCATTTACTTGTTGAGTTACCAGTAGCAGACAAAGTCAAACTCTCTGAACCTTACTAATCTCACCAGAAGGAAAGGCAATAATAACACCAATTCAAAATATTAGGTGGACATCAGATTTATTACTATATTTGAAACAATTTGTAAAAATTTAAAGGA
>NW_012151063.1:2908378-2910394 GCF_000956105.1 Propithecus coquereli | reverse complement strand
GTTCTAACATTCAATATTTACTTAGTTGTTACAGTAAAGCACCAAGATCATACTTTATGTATGTTATATTTATCCCTTCATTTGTAAACCCTAAGAAAAATAGAACCAGTCATTATTGTTAAGTATTGCCCTGGGAACACGTATACGGATGTGAATTGCGTGCTAGTGTCTGGACTCTCTCGGGACCAAAGATACTACGATGAGAGAAGCAAGGTAGTGGGCGTCCCTCTCCTTTTGGAGGAAGTACTTTAAAGTGTATGAATATGTCGTGCTTAACAGCGTATTGAGGTATTGCTGACATAAAGTCCTGCACATGTTCAATGTGCACAATCTGATGAATCGAGACATCTACCAACACCCGTGATACCGTCACCACCATCATAGTGACAGCAGCACAGGACCCGACTCTACATCCCGACGCTATGCACAGCACACAGTGGTGAACACACCTGGAGAGCCAGCTCCATGCGATCTTTGACCCGTATTGCACCTGTGCGAGGAACAGAGTCTGTGTATACATGCGAACTGTCACAGACATCCGCTTGAACACAGAGAAACAGAAAAAGGCCCTGTTCTTGCATTTAGTTCTTATGAATATTTATGTCCATATTCATCATTTGTGGGTAATGTATATGTTTTGTTCTTTTCCTTAGCCTTAAAAATTGTTTTTGGTGTAATTTCCCCTCATTCCTTATGTCGTTTGACCTGCAAGGACAAAAAGGGAAAGTTTCCCCTCCCCCTCTGAAGGTTTGCTGAAAATGAACCAATAACAGGTGGATTAATAGCAGAAAAAGCACACAACATGCATGTACCATGTGTAAACACGGGGGGATTGCAGGACATTACCCAACAACCCAGCGAGGTGCGAATGCTTATATAACCTTCTGCTCAGGGGAAGGGGAGAGGGGAATAAATGCTCTTGCAGGGAGAACAGTGAGGAAAGATGGCGTCGGAGGAAGGAAATCTGAGCTCTTGCGGGAGGAGGAGGGAAGGTGAGGGGTGCAGCCGCACTGTGAACAAGGGTCATCTCGTTATGCAGAGAAAGTCTCCCAAGTAATCTCTCAGCGCTGCCCTCAGCAGAGTCGCTGAAAAGTCTTTTCTCTGATGGTTAACCTTCCTTGTTTATTTCATGAGATTCCTAGAGAAGGGGGTCTTAAGGTCTCTTGGAAAGTCTTCTCAGTCAGATAAGGAAATCCCCTAGAGTTCCTCTTGGTTCTTTAGGAAACAAAGAATCAGAGAGAGAGCAACGGGGGAATGTCAGAGAGAGACCTTGGTTCTGCGGTTTATGTCTGAGGCCTTTGAATTTCCTTTAATTCAAAGAACTCAGCATGTCCAAGCGCCATACTTTGGGGTTTCATTGTCAGTACTCCAACAGATGATTGTTTAAAACTATGTGGCATACATAAACTCAGCAAGGGGTTTATTCACATGAGCTTAACATGGATTAACATGGATTTCGCACAACTGCATTTTAACACATTCACTGGCAGACTCATAGAATTGCCTGGCAGTTAGCATTTTGACATTCCAGTGTTTCAACATTTCTTATCTAATACTAACATTAAGGTGGATGAAAGGTACACTTAGCCTTAAATTAATTGTATTAAGGTTCAAATGAAAGGTTCAGACAGGACTCCTATGATCCAAAGACTGGTATCCACAATTAGGAAGAGATATAGCATCTACCAAGAAAAGAAAAGATTGGCATGAATGAACAGTGAAAAAAGAGGAAACCATGAGAATTTAATCTGTAAAGAGCTACTCTATATAATGCAGGATTTTAAAGCTTTTTAAGGAGACTTTTATTTCCCTAAGGATTTTCAGCATAAAACTCAAGGGAAAATTGGTTTGGTGAATTTTAATGCATTCTTATAGCCATGGATATATGTTGTTTTTTTCTTATTTGTTATTCCGATATTTTCCCTTAAAAATAACTGATCAACACATAAGTGCACATATAAGAGTAACATCTATTGGATGTTGGGAAGGGGGAGGGGGGGAGGAGGGGACGGGTAT
>NW_012151063.1:2907175-2908328 GCF_000956105.1 Propithecus coquereli | reverse complement strand
CTTTCTAATTTTAGTAGAGACGGGGTCTCGCTCTTGCTCAGGCTGGTCTCGAACTCCTGAGCTCAAACAATCCTCCCGCCTCGGCCTCCCAGAGAGCTAGGATTACAGGCGTGAGCCACCGCGCCCTGCCTAAAAAAGAACAATCTTGATTGAAATCAGAAGACTGCAGTTCCCCACCCCCTTGACAGTATATAATTTAAATTTCTGTTTTTGTTTTTATCTAATATGTTAATCTAATAACTTTAATTCATGAGTTTTGGCCATTTACATTTAATATAATTATTAATATGGTTAGATTTAATTCTATCATACTATTACTTTTTATTTTGCCTTCTCTGTTTTTTTTTTATTTCACTCTTTCCCCTTTCTTTTTTCTTTTGGGTTATTGAAATGTTTTGGCAGTCCATTTTAATTTATATGTAGGTTTTTGCATATATCTCTGTATAATTTCTTTGGTTGTTGCTTCAGATATTTCTCTCCCTCTCCAAACTTTGACTGTCTACTTAGAGTTAATCCTTAGCACTTTATTTAAAATGCAGATATATTAAAACCGTATGTCTTTAAACCCCCTCCCCTTTATTCTGTAGCTGCCACTTGTTTTATACCTGCTTAAATTAAAAATATATTCAGACAATATTATTGTTACTTTCAGTGGTCTTATTTACTGGACAGAACTTAAGAAGGGGCAATAGTCTATTATATTAGTCCAGAAACTTACTATTTCTGTTTTCCTTTCTTCATTCTTGACATTCCAAGTTTTCTTCTGTTATTATTCCTCTTCCCTCTGAAGAATTTTCTTTAGTACTTTTTTAAAACAGTAGGTCTATTGGTGACGATTTATCTTAGTGTTTCTTCAGCTGAATATGTCTTTATTTTGCTTTGTTTCTGCAGGGCATTTTTCGCTAGATAGAGTCTCTGGTTTGACATTTCTTTTCCTTCAGAACTTTAAAGAAGTTCTTCCACTGCTTTCTGGGTTTTATGAGTTTTGATGAAAACTCTGCCCTCATTCAAATCTTTGGTCTCTGAAGGCAATATCTTGTTTTTCTCTGGCTGCGTTCAAGACTTTTTCTTTGCTCTTCAGTACTGTGATTAAGATGTATGTAATGTTGATTTTCTAAAAGGTTTACTGACATCTTAGATCTGTATTTTTTTA
>NW_012151063.1:2904390-2907125 GCF_000956105.1 Propithecus coquereli | reverse complement strand
CATCCACTGTTAATATTTGAACAATTAATGTCTTCATTGTAGTGCATGCATTGACTATTCTTCCAAAATGAACCAACCCAAAGTTATAGCACCACAATACCAAATTTGCTATTTGCAACTAATTATGGCATTCCATTGGTCATCAATTTAAACAAAAGCCTTTGAAAATGACTCAGCAATAAAATATTAGAAAATATCAGGAGAATGGTTTTCTGAATTAAAAATTCAATAAGCTATCTTCTTCCTTTCTAGACTTCAACTAATAGGCTAGCACTGATTTCTGCAGTGTGAAATAACACTTGGGGAAAAGCAATTCTGAGTTGCATGGGACATTTCCTGGGCTCATTTGTACAAATGGGCCATTTCACCAGATTTCAAGCATTCTAGGCCCAAAATGAACAGAGAAAGCACTCTGATTTCCCGCTCCCCCCACATTGGGTTCAATGTATTGCTAATCAAGATCCATTATTCAGCTCTCAATTTAAATGATTATGCACACACCCCGACAGTTCCTATTTAAGAATAATCATGCCTGATTTGTATGTAAGGAGGAATAGATTGTTATCCTGGAATTGTCAATGCCTGAATTTTAACTCCACGGTATAAAGAACAGGATGTGGAGAACTGCCACCCCCGGGACTTTGATGAGTCTTAGCTGTTTCCCGGTTCTGATATCTTGGCCTTATTGAATTTCACCATCTCCAAATGTACACGGACACATCCCCATAAGTGAATTTGCAGAACTTCAAAGAGCATTACCTTTCTGCAATAATAATACCAATGAATCATATCCTCCTCCTCATTATTTTTTTTTATTAGTTAGCGACCACTTTTTAAACACCATAACTGAGAGCGAATTGACAAACAAGAACCATTGTATTACTACTATTTATTTATTTTTTGTCTCCAGCATAGCTCTAGGTCTTAGAAAGTGGAGCGACTGTCCAATCTCTCCAGTGTACTACCCAGGGAAGAAATCAACACTGCAAGCCCCAGGATCCTTCTCATGTAAATATTTCAGTCCAAGTTAGCAAAGGGCACAGTGCGCTAACCAAGCACTTTGAGGATTCTCACTAGAGATGCTTGGACGAAAAGGAACTGCATTTGGGGTGAGTGCACTTGTAGGAGAGACTCCATTAACTTAATGGTCGTGAGAATCGACCGCATTCAGAAACTTAGCACTCTGAGGAAGGAGACAGGGCTGGATTCTTTGGTGAGGAAATGGAGAAGCATCTGCTAATATTTTGAGGCCCCTTCGTGAGTGGTGGGCATAGTAGGAAAGGAAAAATGCTGAAACCTTCCAATCAGAGAAGCAATGTGGCCAATACAATGTAAATGGCTTTGGGATTCAGACCTCACTTGGACCACTGGTTCCACCGTTTAACTACATGGATTAGAGGTGGGCACGGTTTATAGAACACGCTACCCTGAGCAAAGTCTATACAAAGACCTTTAATATAGGGATTAGGTAGAGCGAAAATTTGCATAAATACTATTTTGTATCCCCTGAACATTTGTGATTCTTCTAAGCGGTTGACTATTCTTTTTTAGGGGGTAATTGTTTGAATGGAATAGTGAAGTCTGGCCATGTCTGAGCAAAAACCATTATCAAAATGCAGAGGTTGGAGAGTTTGTGGCAGGAGAGATAAACTGAGGTGAGTGTTCATAATAAGATTAGCGCAACTGGAAGAACAGCAACTCTGCAACCAACGCCTCTTTTGGGGCATGAATAATTCTCTGCAGACACTGGCTTGAGTTGTTCTAAGCCTAGAAAATGTCACTTCTTATAGTGGATACCAGGGCATCCTTCTCAATTGGTCTATCTCAGAAATTAGAAGCTGAGTTGAGCCTGGAATTAATAAAACTTGTGCTCGCAGCGAAAGGGATTCGAATGTGTTTGCTCTATTGGGAGCAATGGTCCAAGTTCCAATCACTGCAGTTTTCATGAAGGGAATAGAAATTTGCACCATGCTCATCCCATGAAGAGGCAGGTCCAAGGCAGAAAATGTGAATTTGGAAGAATTGCTTAAGACAAAGTTCTCATCATTACTTTTTAAATCTCTGGACTGCCCCGGCTCAGGCTGGGGCACCAATGGTTCTCTCCATATTTCAGACTTTTGCTAGATGGGGGAAGCCTCTATTAGTTTCTGAGAGGTACCTTAACAAACTACCACAGACTCAGTGGGTTAAACAACAGAATGGATTGTTTTATACTGCTGGGGGCCGGAAGTCTGAGATCAAGGTGTCTGCAGAATGGGTTTGTGAACTAAAATAAAATCTTAAGGCTTCCCACACCCCCCCCACCACCAACTGACTGAATGGACCCCTCCTGGCCAAGGGGATGCCCTAAAACTGAGTAACCGGCCATGAGAACTGGGGCCACACCTGCCTCATCATGCCCCTCCCTTCTTGGAGACGTCCTTTGTGACTCACTGACAGGCCTAAGGCTGTGCTAGTCGCTCCTGCAGGTCCTCAGTCTACACACCAAATGTATGGCCAGTAGCTTGTCTCTGATTAACAGACTGACCTTAAAACATTCCAAGCCTTTACACAAAGCTTCATTTTTAACCAATTACAAGTCAAAGAGTATTTAGATTTTCCCTTCTTATGAGGTCACCAATCATATTGGATTAGGGGTCTCCCTAATGATCTCATTTTACCTTGATCATCTGCAAGGACTCTGTTACAAAATAAGGTCATGTTCTGAGGTGTCGAGGTTAAAATGTCAATATACG
>NW_012151063.1:2900908-2902635 GCF_000956105.1 Propithecus coquereli | reverse complement strand
TCTATGCAAAAAGAAAATTGTAAACACCAGTGTCTCTGCACCATTGGCAACATGCAGTGGATGTTCAAAGTGCCTAAGCCTTTGCTTAAAAGAATGCTAAGTAATGAGATTAACAAAGTAATGCGTTCTAGTCATAAATTCAAGGAAATGCATGATTTAAGTGAAACACATATTGTTATTTTATAAAAATATAAATCTATGCTAGAAAATTATAAATGATAGTTTCATATATGTGTGCATATATATATATAACCCAGAAAATTATAAATCATATAGTTTCCTATATCATTTATGGATGATAAAATGATCTCTTGGGAGGGAGAAAAAAATGGGTTATGATGCCTGAGAAGTGGACCAACAGAATGATGGAGCTAATGTTGGTGAAGATAAAGAAAATAGCAAAGGAGTTTTAGAAAATTATTGCTGTTAACACAATGCATGAATGAATAATTGTTTTATTTTCAACGTCTTTTTCAGATGATATATAGGAATTGCAACATGCCTTTGTATTTGTTAGCATAGCTTTGTGATGAAGGACTGAGAGAGAGCTGAATATTGTTTGTGAAATAGTAAAAATAATAATAAGAATGATCATTCATCAGCTCTAACCAGGTACAAGGAATCTGGCATTCCTTATCTTGCATAATCTTCACAGCCACCCTAGAAAGTGTGCACTCATGTTACCCCATCTGACACTTGAGGACTTTGTGGCTTTAAGGGATTAAGTCATTTGTTCAAAGTTGCATAGCTAGTAAATAAATAGCTGAGCCTTGTTTCAAAGTCAGCTCTGCCCTCTCCAAAGCCAACATAGTTGATTAGTAAGAATCAAGGCATGCATTTGTCTCCACGCTGTCAATTTCTGTGATGTAAACTTTCATTCTTTACATAGAAAGCAGAGCCAGAGATTAACATCGCAAAGTGTAGCATCTCTTCTACTATGCAGCATCCAACTAAGATGATCCTTTGAAAAGATCATGTTAACAGGGATATTTTTCTGTTTTTATAGTCCCTAAACTCCACTAGCCCACTATCAGTCATCTCTTTTCAACCTAGAAGTTAGCAGGTGAGCACTCATTTCTAATTTATTAATGAAAGGTGCAGGTGTGCGACCCAAAGACACGATTCAGGATTTAGTCCACACATCAGGCTCACTTTTCCCCTCAAGAGACCAAAATCACAGTGCTACTTTCTGTCTAATGACCTACTGCCCGCAACTCATTTTAAGTGAGTTTACATGTCAATGACTGAGAATATAAATTAATAATATTAATGTCAGTAGCTTAAAACATAAAAAATTTGTAAATGTATGCCAAGTTGAAAAAAATGTATTTCTATTTTTTTCAATTTTATCTGTTTTATTTTTGGTTTTTTTCCTTTTTATTAATATATAATAGTTGTACACATATTGGGGGTACATGTGATATTTTGATACCTGTATGCAATACGTATTGATCAAATCGGGGTAATTAGAATATCTATCACCTCAAACATTTACCTTTACTTTGTGTTGGGAACATTACAATTCTTCTCTTCTACCTATTTTGAAGTATACAATAAATTAATGTTAATGGAAATTTCCCAACTGTACTATTGAATATAAGAACTTATTCCTTCTAAATGTATTTTTTTATCTATTAACTAACAATTGTGCAGAACGGTAAAATTATTAAAAATGGAAAATAAGACAAAGGAAAGGGAGGGATGGGCTTCTATTTTTCTAATTTGGT
>NW_012151063.1:2893647-2897951 GCF_000956105.1 Propithecus coquereli | reverse complement strand
CTAAAACCCAATTACTTCCATATGTGCACATAAGTGTTGATCGATTAATTCCAATTCGATGGTGAGTACATGTGGTGTTTGTTTTTCCATTCTTGTGATACTTAGTTGAATGGGCTCCATCCAGGATAATACAAGAGGTGCTAGATCACCAGTGTTTTTTTGTGTGGCTGAATAGTACTCCATGGTGTACATATACCACATTTCATTAATCCACTCATGCATTGATGGGCACTTGGGTTGTTTCCACATCTTTGCAATTGTGAATTGTGCTGCTATAAACATTCAGGTCCAGATGTCTTTATTATAGAATGTATTTTTTTCTTTTGGGTAGATACCCGGTAGTGGCATTACTGGATCAAATGGTAGTTCTACTTTTAGCTCTTTGAGGTATCTCCATATTGCTTCCCACAGAGGTTGCACTAGTTTGCAGTCCCACCAGCAGTGTATGAGTATTCCTGTCTCTCCTCATCCACGCCAACATTTGTTGTTTTGTGGCTTTTTGATAACAGCCATTGTCACTGGAGATAAGTGATATCTCATTGTGGTCTGTTCCACATGGGTACCTTCACAGGGCCACTTGGTTCCTGGGTAGCAGCCTATATCCGCTGGAATCGTTATAGCCTTTGCTGTGCTGATTTCAATCAGTTCAATCAGAGACATAGGTCTCTGGTGCAGCCCAGAGCATCCTACATAGTTTTAAAGGTTCCCCTTATTGTGTTTATTTCTCTTCTTGACTTTGCTCATGATTTTCAACTCTCGGGAGCTCGAATTTTCCTGGTGCTCTGGTTGGAAACCCAGGCTTTCAGCTTCCCCATGGTGCTGCACACTTTCCATGACTTGGTCTTACTCAGATGCTGCCACAAGGGAAATGGATGCGGGCTGCCCTGCTACAGTATCCCATCGTTCCTGCCACAGTTCTGCTACCGTGGCTTGCAGGAAGGAGTCCAGGAGACAGGAACAAGCTGTGTCCTTTCTCTTACTCTGCCCCAACAGAGAGGTTTTCCTTGGTACCTTTTGTGTCCACATCTGCAGCAAGTCTTATGGGTCAAGTTTGTCACATGGCTGACTCCGCAAATGTGCGAGGGGGTGAAAAAACACGGAGTCCACTGATCTCTGGCCATTCTTGGAGTTCTGATTGCTCTCTTTGGTTGACCTGCTCTTTTTTTACTTCTTGAAATCCTCCCGTAGTTGCATGAGATATTCTGTCCCGCTTTTCAGTTGTGTTCACAGGCAGTGTTACAGCAGAATGTGCTCACTCCATCCTGCTCTGTCCTGCCTTGCCAATTTATTCTGCATCTGCTTTTTCCTGTCTCCAAGGGCTTTGAAGGGATTTATCCATCAAATATTTATCTCCTGAAATTGAAAATGGGTTGGAGCCCTTGGGTTAACCTGGAATTTAATTTCAAGGAGGCCCTCTGAACTCACGGTGACCCACCGCTGAACTGCAAATGTAAATTCTCCAAAGCAAGATCAAAGTCATCTCATCTTGGTATTGTTCAGCATTTAAGGTTGGGTGTAAAATCGTCACTCATGAATAAACAATCTCCTGCCAAAGCCAGAGGCCGTTTTTCTTTCTCATTTTTTTAAGGTCACAAAGAAATCTCTTTCTTGGACTCCTTTTTTTTCTTTTTCTTTTGCCTTCAAATCTCCATTTGAGCTTCAGATGCTATGAAGTCTCAAATAATATCATGGATTAGATGATGAGGATTACATCATCCACATTTTGTTCAGAAGTACCTCTTGCCTTTTAGTAGACATAAATAAAAATGAAGAATTCTGGAAATGAATATGGATTCAACGCGCCTCCTCTTGGGCAGCAAAGAGGAAGGCCGGGTGTGACCACCAGATCTGTAAAGGAATCAGGCATCGTGCACTCAGAGCAGGGCAGCCCCAAACAGTGCGGGTTAGGACACTCTGTGCGAGGCAGTGCTAATTGTTTTAATCCAGAAAAGGCAGGAGCTGCCTTCAGCTCACAGCACCACCTTGAAAATGAAAACCAAAGAGGCCACATATCAGAAGCCTGCTTTTGAGCATGTCTCACACGCATGTATATTTAAACATCTTAATCCACTTCTTTTTCTTTTCATGCATGCCACTGATCTCTAACCAAAAAAAAAAAAAAAAAATGACTTTTTGGAAGATTTCTTTATAGCTATTATGAAAAAGACCCAACGAAGACAGGGGACTATGACTGACAAGCCCTCCCGGACCTTCAGGAGGGGAGACATCTGTGCCACTCATCCTAAAATGTTGGCTGACTTTTTGAAACGACATTTGCAGCAACAGTAGGGATTAGAAGTCCTACCAGGCAAACACCTGCTGACCACGGCAGACTCGCTCTCATGTAATTTAATAAGATGTCTTTTGTTATAAAACCAGAATTCCATTTTGCTAGCCAAGCCTCTGCTGAAGTGGAAAATAGGTCTCGAGAGTGGTTCTCTCTTCTCCCACCTGGAGTTATTTTCAGGGGGTGTTAATATTTAAGAGCCTATTAGTAATTTCACTGTTTCCTGCACAAATCCGTGCTGGACTTGGCATTGCCAAATGATCCCTCCAAGGTAAGTGCTGTAAATACTTCATCAGTTCTCTTAGGAGATATTGGCCAAGGACATTATCTCCCCTCCCAGAACGCCTCCATCCTGACTTCGGTCATGAGCAATAACTAAAAAACAATGAGAGGATTCAAGATCAGACTGTGTCAGTCTCATCGAGTCTCATCCAAAGCCTTGCATGGTCCTGGAACTCTGAAATGATGCCAGACGTTCAGCAGCTCCTGGTCTCTTAATACTTCACCTATCTTTCAATTTGGTCAGTAGACAGACCAGCAACAGCACAAGTGCTGCAGGAACCACTGCAATTGGGTCAGATGACAGGAGAGAAGGAAGCCCTCAGAAATCCAGCTGGACTCTATCCATTACCAAACCCAAATATTTTATCTTTGCATGAGTAGCAGATGCCTCCTTGGTGAGTAGTTGCGAGGCATCCATAAATCTTTTTGCATAGCCGTGTTCTCTTCTCTCAGGTGAAACCTTAAGTTACGTAAAGCAACCTGTTTCTGCAACATGTGAATCAGTCTAGTTTATAAATGCGTGGACTTTACAGCTCATTAACTGTTGGCAAGCTTTTCAAAACTTGCATGCAAGGCAAGTAGGAAATAAGTTGACTAGGATTAAATATAATAAAAAATTTGTCAACTATTCATGCATTACAATCATGATGAAACATTATTCTGGAATATTTTTTGCAGTTTTCACCTAGAGTCATTTTATTTGGCTAATTGCAGCTATAATTGAATGTCAAAAGGGGGGACAGGAGTTAGATAAGAAAGCCAACAAATTTTTCATATCTGCTATGCATTAGGTATAAAGTAAATGTTTTGCATTATCCTGCTATAGAAACCCTAAAATGACATCTAAAGCAGAACTTATTGCCCCATTTTTTTATTTTGTAAATGATGTATACATATGTATGCCAGGATCATTTTTCTTTTTGGTTCCTGGACAGTGGAGGTGAAATTTAAACCCAAGCGTGACCGGTTCTGGATCTACGTTGTTCATTATTCTAGACTAGTTTCTGAATTAAAGATGCAGAAAGTGAGAGCTGTTGAGGTTTCCCCTTAATCAAATAAAACCAAATGGAAATGGAAATTAAAAAAGAAAATCTAAATTGAAGTGGCCCCCAGACTGCCCTACTTCCAGGAAAGTTCTCTTACTACTTGTTATGTCATCTCAGTGTATTTGTTTATCACATTTAGAAGAATGACAAAATCCGCTTGTGTCTCAACAATAGTCTGTTATAGGATAATGCTTGGCTTGTTATGTAAGCCCATTACATTCAATATTTTGGGAAGAAAACAGGACACACACGAATAAATACACAGCAGTGCATTCCATGTATGGGTTGTTAAACCCTTTAGCCTGAGATGTCCAGGAATAACAACGAAATGCACGCTATTGATCAGCTGGCCTATGTGTATTTTCCATTAATTCCATGTGGAACACCAATTTGTTGAATCATTTCCTTCCTCCCAGTTCTGAGATTTGGGAGAAAAATGATAAGTCAAAGAGGGACAACTGGATTAAATGAAAGGACTTATTTGCCATGACTGAGGAAGAAAATCTCCTGCAACCATGTCTCTTAAACAAATGGACTCACATTGGATATGAGCAGCATCATAACCTTGATCAAAACATTACTTTATTTATTTCTCAATTTTCTTTGTGAAATCAAAATACTACAAGGGGCTGGGCGCAGTGGCTCACGCCTGTAATCCTAGCTCTCTAGGAGGCCGAGGCGGGTGGATT
>NW_012151063.1:2889283-2892047 GCF_000956105.1 Propithecus coquereli | reverse complement strand
AAAAAAAAAAGGAAAAAAAAAGACCCCAAACAATAAATGCTGGTGCGGATGTGGAGAGATAGGAACACTGCTACATTGCTGGTGGAACTGTCAGTCATATCTCCATCATCACTTTGTGGTCTATCTATACTTTTTCCTTCATCATTTTCACAACATTTTTTTTTTTATTCTTAGAGAGTTCTTCTCAGTAGCCTTCTCACTGGTCCCTTTGAATCATTGTGTATTTTCAAATTCCCTGACATCCTGCAGCCAGAATGGACTTTCTAAGGCTGAAACATCTTCATATCACTCCCTGATTCACGGACTCCCATGTTATCCCCCAAATCCTTGGGATAAAGCCTGAATGTCTTCGGCCCAATGTCCACGACACAGAGAGCTGAGAGCTTATCCAACAGCTCTGAGGCTGACGGGGTTTGAGTAGAAATAGAGAGACTGTCCTGGGTAGGAGGAGGCTTCTAGGGTAAAAGACTGGGACCAAGGCAGTGAAATGAAAATATAATAGACAAGGTTGTATGACAATAGCTGAGATTTTGTGTGTGTGTTTTTGTTTTTACTATTGTCTCAGAAAGGCTCTTGCAGTTTGGGTGTTGACCTCAATATGTAGATGGATTGAGACTAACTCATGAACAGCTAAACATGTGCCAGACAGAACTAAAACATCAAGAAATGAAGAAGCGCTAGAGATGTTCTACAGAAGTAAACTATTTAAATGAAACAAGGAGGTGCTGGGGCATCAACCAATCCATCTATAGCAATCTGGAGTGAGGTGAAAAACATTCAAAAGACATGGAACTGAAAAACTAGGAGAGAGGCTGTCAGCTTCACTCATCAACGCCTGACTCAACGCCGTTATATGTAATTTTTCAGGTAATTACACTCCGCCACCAAGGGAGATTTTAAGGCATGTAAGAAGTACCCTGCCCAGATTCCAGTAATACACATTTCTAGATGCAGAACATTGAAAAATGTGAGCCTCAGATATTCATAACTTAAAGAGCATGAGAGGGGTGTGACAAGAATATTCAACACAGGGATTTTATATGTAGACGAACCAAGAGGTATTTTATTTAAACAAACAAAAAAGCAAAGTGATTTGAAACCTCATAATGAGAAAAAATTAACCATTATCTCTTATTTTCTTAAATAAAATGTACCTCAGTTTAATGAAATAGTTCATGAAAGCAATTTTATCTTTACAAAAATAGTCCAGCTCATAAAGGCAAGAGATTGACACAAACAAAAAATCACTATTTTTTAAAGTCTGGTTACTACCAGTGACTTCTAATATCAAGAAAGAAGGAAGCACACATAGTTTGTACCTCGGGATGGAAATATTCCTTCTAAAACAATCAAACTCTAATCTGATAAAGCCACTAGATCTGACTATTAATTCACAAGACGCAAAAAGATTAGTGGATATTATAAGGATATCGTGAATATACAATCGGGCTGTATATTCCATTGGGAAAACCATATAGCAGAAAAGACCCTCTTTTTTTTACAAATAAATTGCAAGAGAGAAAGAAAGGAATGGAATGGGAGTCTAGGGAGTCTAGGAGACTTAGGAGAGATACCAACTAATTGCAATGCATAGAATATATTGGAATCCTATTAGAAATGAAAAAGTTATTAATATCGGCAACAATAATAATTTATGAGACAATTTAGGAAATTCAACACTGATCAGATTTTTGTGCTTCTAAGTATTATGGGCGATATTTTATGTGTGCTAAAGACATTGTGATTTTAGTTTTTAAGTGGATCCTACATTGCAGAGAAAAATATGAAATATTGACATATGAGTAATGACTATGTTTATCACATCTGGTATTTACTTTAAAATAACCTGAAGGAAGAGAGGAAAAATGTGGGAAATAAATGATAAAGTCTCTCCCTTACACTCTTCCCAGCCACTTGTATCCTCTGTTCTACTTTTTACTTCTATGAAATCAACTTTTCTTTTAGTTTCCACATATGAGTGAGAACATGCAGCGTTTAACTTTCTTTTCCTGGATTATTTCCCTTCACACAGTGACCTCTGGTGCCATCCATGTTGTCACAAATGCCAGGACTTCATTCTTTTTCGTGAGCGAATAGTATTCCATTTTCTATATTCATCTGGCAGGGATGACTATCCTCTTCCTACAATAAGAGCCTCAGACAGATTAGGGCTCAGCCTGACTACCTTATTTGAATGTGATTCTGTTGGCAAAAAACCCTGTTTCCAAATAAGATCAAATTCACAGGTGCCGGGGGTTAAGAGTTAGGCCTTCAGTGTATACCTGGGGGTGAGGTGTAGAGAATTCAATTCATAGAACCATGATATACCTGTGAGCTGTTCCTTATCATTCATGCAGAACAATTTTCCACACCCACAACACTTTTTGTCTAGACCTACACCAGAATCCAGCCCATCGGAACCTGAGAATCTCCCTAACTAATTAATACATTTAATTAATTCTTAAAATGTTAGAATATAAAGTCATTAAGTCATAAGCAGCAAAGAGCTCATGAGCACTCAATGAATTATTCTTGGTGGACTCAAAAAAAAACCTGAGATTCACATATTTCAAGAATCATGCAAAACAAATAGATGATTCTTGCAGTTTTAATAACTCACCAATTACTCTTTCATAGGCTATAATTGTAGTTAAACAGTTTTTGTTTTAATACATTATGCAATGGTTTGGGTTTCCTCTTGTTTATTTAATAACCAAAATGCATTACTCTTTTTTCATCTTCCACTTTCTTATACACATTAGTA
>NW_012151063.1:2888225-2889233 GCF_000956105.1 Propithecus coquereli | reverse complement strand
TCTCAAAAAAAAAAAAAAAAAAATACTACAAGGAATTTCAGCAGGCTTTGGTCCATTTTAAATGATGTGATATTTGTGAATTTTTTCACAAACAGCTAATTTAGCGGAAATCTGATTTCGACATGCATATCCTGAAGCCCTAAATATTATATGGGAAATCACTTTGTCATCTTAAATTATTTCTAGCTGATACTTTTTTCCTTAAATCTTTTGTTTCTTTAGATTAACCATAAGAATTATTGTGTAATTTAATTATGGTACCTAAAACCTTAATCATTAATAGTGTTAAAGAAACCTCAGGGTACCTTTTCCCTTAATAAACATTGACAAGTCTGTGGAACGTAATGATATTAGAAAAAGTGTCTCCTGCCACATTAATAACTTCGCCAACCACTGTGCCATCTGGACTCTACTAAGGAAACCTTCTCTCACAAAAATTATTTCAATTGCCTAAACCTGGAAAATGTCACAGATTTTTCCCTTCTAGAGCTGAGCATATGTCGTATTTCTTTCCTCCTGTGTCCCTTGACAGTTCCATAATTCTAAAGTTTCAGAATTTACAACAGCTCACTGCCTTTGATGAGCAAATTTCATTTTCTAATTCATGTTGAGCATCTATTTGCTTGTTTGCTTCATCATCCCTTCTAGTGTTTGACCTGAGTCAGAGAATTTGACTTGTATATAGATAATAAAGATTCAAATATGATTTTCTATACATCAGATTAATGTCAGAGGACTTCAAGGTCAACTTTGGTTTTAATTTTCATCTATCCAAACCTGTAGAATGGGAGAAAATAGTCACATGCTACACATCCTATAAAGGGCTGATAACTAGAATCTATATAGATTTCAGGAAAATAAACAAGAAAAAAATCAAATGACCACATTAAAAAGTGAGTAAAACACATGAACAGGAACTTTTCAAAAGAAGACAGACTAATGGCCAACAAACATATGAAAAAATGCTCAACATCTCTAATCATCAGGGAAATGCAAATCAAAACCACA
>NW_012151063.1:2871901-2875485 GCF_000956105.1 Propithecus coquereli | reverse complement strand
GATGATATTAACAGGTGAGGACTTTGGGGAAGTGATTCAGTTACGAGAGAACCACCCTCATTAATGGGATCAGTGCCTTTATAAAAGAGTCCCCAGAGAGGCCCCTCACCCCTTCCACGATGCGTGGACACAGCGAGAAGACGCCGTCTATGAAGAGAGCTCTCAGCAAACACTGAATCTACATAGTCCCTTTCAAATCCTGTCAGTGCAGCAGCACTCTCACCTGCAGGCGCCTCTCCGAATTTTCCAGTAAAGGGCCCTGCAATGGTCCTACTTCTTAGTCAATTAAATAATCTTGCCCCGAACTATAAAAGACATCCCAACGTACCTTCTGTGAGCAGCATTCGGGACCTGTTGTCTGAGCCTCGGAAAAATGCACCCGGTGCCCTCCTGGTTAGGTCAAAGCACTGATTTTAAGCTTTTAGCAGGTGACATACGCTTTAAAATCACACCTGTCACCGTTTGTCCAACCAACGCATTCAAGAGGTGTGAGCGAGCAGAATAAGAACAATGTCTCCCACATCACCCCAGGAGATCTCACGGGAAATTATAGCTGTCTCTTCAACATGCCAGGGAAATTGAGGCCTTCTAATAAGTCTTTGCTTCTCTGTGTCTGGGATGACAAGCAAAATATTTTACCATTTGGCACCGGGGGACTTAAAAATTGTGAGCCAGACATCATGAAGTTAAACTGAATTTTTGTGAAATAGCCTTTATCCTTTCTCTGTCGTGAGGGTGCATGGTAGACTGGCTCAGTTCTCTGCATAGAAGTGGGAAGAATACAATACCGAGGATTGATCCTAAAATCAACAGCAAATGAAGGCTCAGCTCATTAACATGAAAAGGTACGACGGTATAATAATCTAGTCCCATTTTCTTCTTTTACGGATTAAGAGATACCAGCTATCCAGGCTGATGTAATAAATTGTCCCAGTTGGAAAGAGTAGGGGAGCCAGGACTTGGAATCTGGAGCTTCTCAAGTTTGCTAAAATGTTCTTGGGTCCAACAAGCAAACACATCCTGAGGTCCACACCTGAGGCAGAGGGTGATGCTAAGATCACAGGAGGAGACAGAGAGGAACCTCTGCCTTCCCCTATATAACATTCCCTTCTCTTTCATTGCTCAGGAATTCTGCCTTTTGTCATCTCCTGTAATTGTCCTCTCTAGGCTGTCTCTCCACATTTTGATTCGAAATGAAAAACTGCAATGTGTGATTTTAATACATGTGACAATTTTTCCCAACTTCTTTTTTTTGATTTTTTTTTGTCTTCCTTTCTCAATTATTTTCCAATATTTTGGGGGGAGAAAATTGTGTGGTCATTCACCACCTGGCTCCAAATAATGTATTATCTCCTTATATTTTCCAGGTAAAGCCCAAAACATATATATGTAGGCGAATACATAAACTTAGCAGCTTGACAGCCTGAGTCCAGAACTATCGGAAGAGGAGAATTGACAAGGAGAGAAGAGGCACGTCAACATTTCTGAGAAAGGACAAATAATTTTTGTGCCATGAAAAATGTCACTGACTGGGGCGGTGCAAAGGCAACGTATGCACCCAAAGCATTGGTACCCCCGTAATATTATTTCTGTGTGAGCCGACACATCAGGACACGCGCTCAGGAGCACTCTTCTTTTCAATTTCTGAAGTCTGACCACATCATGTCAGTTTCTCAGCCTTGAAGCCTGTTCTCTCTATCAGCTCAGATTTCACGTTGGTGTCCAAGGTCAGCGGTCTGCGTAAAAACTGTACTTTAGGAACAGGGCGACAATTCAAGAAAACTACAGAGTAATACTCAAGGTGACAACATGGTTTGTGGAGATGCCCCGTGAAGTGCATCGACATAATCAGCAAACGGTTTAGCACCCAGTCCAGACCTAACGAAGTTGAGAGTGGGACATTGATCAGAGAACAACAAACACGATCACCTGAATCTATCGTTGCAATATATTTTTGGCCTGGTCATCCTGTTTAGGAGAGAGGCTGAGAGATTTATCTAGATTGGCAATAGATAAATCAGAGTCTGACTCTAAATATTGTGAATGATTCTGCACTGGGTGATGTTCTGTAGTCGTCAAACAAGTGCCTAGAAGTACTCTCTATTCAGTGAATGGAGAGAAAACAAAATTAGAGACTTCAGAAAATATCAAACAGCATTATAGTCCATTTAATTCCATCAGAATAACTTACGGCTTTATTGAAGCAAGCAGATGGTGTATCACTCATAGCATCAGCTGCTTGGAACATGGACGGACTTATCATGCGTACATTTTACATGATATTTTTTGGATGGGACATTTTGGTTGCTTGACATATAGCTGTGCATTATAATGACTAGAGATCTGCACAGGAATTTTCTTTAAAAAATCTAAATGTCTTTATGCATTTATTATGGTCTGAATTATGCCACCTCTCTAATTCATATGTTGCAGCTCTAATCCCCAATGTCATTACATTTGTAGACCCATCCATTAAGGAGGTAATTAAGGTTAAATGAGATCATCTAGGTGGGTCTCTAATCCAACAAGACTGGCGTCCTTATAAGAAGACCAAGAAACCACCAGAGGTGCATGCACACGATATTGGTTTTATACATACGTACTTACATTTTTGTGAATATTTCAAATATATCTTTAATAATGATGCTTTTTAAAATTTTTTTGATATTGAATTACGAAACGAAAAGTCAATTCCCAAGTTTTTCTAAAATCAAAAAATTATTTAACCTTTTGCATCTACAGTGGGAATAAAGATATTATTCTACCCGTGGAAGAATTAGGTAGAATAAATGGAACCATTATTGCCAACCTGGTATGTAAGTCATCCCTGCAATTATAAAATACGCAACTCTTTTGTTGTTATAGTTTTAAAAATATGGCATCAGCATGAGGTGATCGAACTGCTGATTAGCAGTAAAGCAGTTATTAAGAATCTTTTCAAATAATTTTTTTGCTCCTAGAAGCACTTTGCATGATATAATTCATTCAAAAGAAGATACAGTATTACTAAATTAGCTGGAAGGTATTAAACATAGCCAGTTGGCAATGCATGATTTCCAAATCTCCATTTTCATTTGGAAAGTACTTTTTTTATTCAAAAATGCTCGTAAACTTAGAAAATATATAGGCATTTCCAGTCAAGAAATGTCTAAAGCCCACACGCTCATCTCTATTCAATTTCACTCAAAAACCTTAATTTACCTCCTTAAACGACGTGTCTCCAAATATAATCACATTGGGGATTAGGGCTGCAACATATGAATTTGAGAGGTGGCACAATTCAGACCATAATAGATGCATAAAGATATTTAGATTTTTTTAAAGAAAACTTCTCTCCAGATCTGTAGTTGTTATAATGAATAGCTATATGTCAAGCAACCAAAATGTCCCATCCCAAAAATATCATGTAAAAAGTACAGAAAAGTCCATGCGCGTCCCATACTCCTCATGAATCTTCAGCGGTTGGCCAACCCAAAATTTACATTACCACTCTGAACCAGTGATCTTACAACCCAACACTTTGTAACACAATAATTCCATTTACTGGAGTCTATTGTAAAGAAATATTAAAATTATAGAGAATG
>NW_012151063.1:2869061-2871146 GCF_000956105.1 Propithecus coquereli | reverse complement strand
TATTAAAAAGGAACAGTTAAGTAGTCCTCAGTTTCCCATGTGGAAAATAAATGATTAGAAAAGAGTTATTTTTACAAAATTATAAACCATAAAAATGGAGTGAATGTCATAATAATGAAAAAATATGATAACATGATACTACAAATAATATTATATGGTGTTATGTAGTAATCAGGAAAGGATATTTGAATTTGGGGTCATTGCACAATTTCATTTTCTTGTTCATTTTCCAAAATGTTCACACATCATTGAACTTTACCTAAGTGAATACACTGAATTTGAGGACAAAATATTAAAAAAAGAATGGTCACTTATACCTAAATTATACAGTTATCATTAGCACAAAAAAGCAGAGAATTGCTCATTGAAACAGTGTAACTTTTTGGGCAATATTTTCAAAACATTGAGGTACTTTTATTTTAAGCTAGAGAAAACTTGCTTTACATCTAATGTACATTTAACCATTAAATTTATTTTAAAAACACAAATGAACTTACTAAAACTAGAGATCTCAGGGTCCGGATGTCAACCTCTGTCACACTTGAAATGTGTGCTACTGGGACAACTCAAAGACTGAATATAAATTTCATTTTATCACATTCGTTTTTGCAGATTGCCCTTTTTTCCTTTATTCAGACTGAAAAGTGAGTCCAACTTATCTGGATTGAGAAGACGGGTCGTATGTGCAAAAAGCATGAAAATCTACCCAAGACTCAGACATCCACAGGAATGTGCCCTTTCTTCATTCAGACTTCCCTCTTTCAGCATAATATTAATTGTGATAGTTAATAATAGGCAAACTCATTTGCAACAATAGACAAATACAAGATACCTAACACGACTGTAGAGCTGGTTACATAAGGAGGTTCTCCTATGGACCAGTAATTGTATCAAATGATGAGACACCTGTACTTTATATAAAGTCTTATGTGAAAGTAATGTATTTTCATGATAACACTAGTAGCATCTGGTGTGAAACTGATCTAATACTATAGCAGTTAACACTTGAACTAAAAAAGAAGGAGAAAAATAAATCCACTACTCTGTCCTTTGAACATATTCTAAATGAGTCATGCAGACCTTCCTTTCTTTAGGCCACAAAATAGAATATTCTTGGCATACCCCATATTTTCTTGACACCATGAAATCAGCTGTTTCCCCTAGAAGACTTGATTCCTTTTAATAACACCATTAATAAAAATCAAGATCTGACTACTCATTGCTTCATTTCTGCTCTGATATCATAGCTTCTCTTCTTCTTCTTCTTGTTTTTTTGTTTTTTTCTGAAAGTATGAGGTCTTTTATTACATCTATAACATGAAGTTCAAGTGTAGGTAACCGATGTCATAGTTTCTAAGCCTTAGCATTGTACTGGGTTAGGGTCTACTTTTTCTTTTAGAAATTGTGAGTTTGTACTCACATCATTACTCAAAAATTTAGAATTATATTTTTCTTTTAAAATATTTAATTAACAAATAAATATCGAAAATATTTAAGGTGTCAAACATGATGACTTGATATATGCATACGTTATGTAAGGAGACCCACAGTCAAGTTACTTTCTTATGTTGTACTTGAGTCTGTTTTCTCTTATACCAAAAATAGCCTCATTGTATTTATATTTTAACTTTTGCAATTTATTATTAATATAACAGTCAATGTCGTTATCAACCTGATGTAAAGCTAGATCCTGTGTTTTGTTGTTAGTAATGTTTATGTACGTGTTTTTGCAAACTCATTGATGTAATTTTACAAGCATACAAAATGTTGATATGGTGTGAAAGCCAAAATTTAATAAAGTAAGCTTGGAATATTTTTTACTAAGGCCTACATTTTATCCTAGTTCCTCTCATTTCCAATAGTTTTTCCACTTCACTATTATAAAAACCATAATAGTTTATGATCCATAATTTCTTTAAGCCAACTTAGAGAAAACTGACAAATATAATAATATACCTGTTACTATTAATAGAATTTTAATCTAGCATGTAATTAGATGCTATGTTTAGTCCAAAAAATAATTTTGCCAAAACATGATCATAAGCAATTCTTGGGAATTTAGAAACATCACTATTTCTTCAATAA
>NW_012151063.1:2866711-2869011 GCF_000956105.1 Propithecus coquereli | reverse complement strand
CAGACTGAGACCGCAACATACACCATCAGCTCTCCTGGGTCTCAACAGTAGATTTGGGGATGCATCAGCTTTTATAATTATATGAGCTGATTCCTTAATGTACATTTCATTACATACACACACACACACACACACACACACACACACACGCATGACATATTGGTCCTGTTTCTTCGGAGAACCCTGACTAATACACCTACAAAAATCAAACTTCCTGCCTGTGTGTGTTGTCATTTCTTTAATCAACAAAGGAACCTTCCCTGAAAAATAGTAGTTCTCCCAAGACTTTGATTTGGGCCCTCAAGACCCATATGTTTCCAGTAGAAGTTGTCGTTTTGCTGAATAAGTCTGCACTGTGTATTTGTTGCAAGTGAAGACTGCAGTGGAGTGAGACATTTGTGACATGCCCTTTCTTCTACAGATGTAAACTGTTCAACATACACACTCTGCTCATAAAATCCAGCCTCTCTGAGTTTCAGGGAAAGGGAAATACATCACGCAATCAACTTGCAGATGACAAAAGCCATGTCCTCTGAGATCTTGAGTCATATTAGCCAAGACCTACTGCTATAAACTCAATCAAATATCACTCATGGTTGCTCATGAATAGACGATATGGTGAAAATACGTGTATTAGTCAAGGTTCCACAGGGAAATATAACAAACAGAAAATACGTATTTATTTTAAGACACTGGCTTATGGGATTTCGGGTAGGTCAGCAAGGTGGAAACTCAGGCAGGGTTTGTACATTTCAGTTTTGAGGCAGGATTCCTTCTCCTTTGGAAAACCTCAGTTTTTGCCCTCGGGCCTTCAACTGATTAGATGAGGCCCACCCACACTGTAGAGAATCCTCTGCCATCCTCCAAGTTTATGGACTGTGAGTGTATGTCACATCCACAAGATACTTTCACCGCAGTGTCTAGATTAGTGTTTGGCCAAGCAAGTTGGGACCAAAGGCTGTCCATATTGACACTTGTAAAATTAGCCATCATGGATAGGATGCAGGGCTGTGGTCTGAATGTTTGTGTCCATTCCCAGTTCATTTGCTGGGACATAACACCCGATGTGATGATATTAACAGGTGAGGACTTTGGGGAAGTGATTCAGTTACGAGAGAACCACCCTCATTAATGGGATCAGTGCCTTTATAAAAGAGTCCCCAGAGAGGCCCCTCACCCCTTCCACGATGCGTGGACACAGCGAGAAGACGCCGTCTATGAAGAGAGCTCTCAGCAAACACTGAATCTACATAGTCCCTTTCAAATCCCGTCAGTGCAGCAGCACTCTCACCTGCAGGCGCCTCTCCGAATTTTCCACTAAAGGGCCCTGCAATGGTCCTACTTCTTAGTCAATTAAATAATCTTGCCCCGAACTATAAAAGACATCCCAACGTACCTTCTGTGAGCAGCATTCGGGACCTGTTGTCTGAGCCTCGGAAAAATGCACCCGGTGCCCTCCTGGTTAGGTCAAAGCACTGATTTTAAGCTTTTAGCAGGTGACATACGCTTTAAAATCACACCTGTCACCGTTTGTCCAACCAACGCATTCAAGAGGTGTGAGCGAGCAGAATAAGAACAATGTCTCCCACATCACCCCAGGAGATCTCACGGGAAATTATAGCTGTCTCTTCAACATGCCAGGGAAATTGAGGCCTTCTAATAAGTCTTTGCTTCTCTGTGTCTGGGATGACAAGCAAAATATTTTACCATTTGGCACCGGGGGACTTAAAAATTGTGAGCCAGACATCATGAAGTTAAACTGAATTTTTGTGAAATAGCCTTTATCCTTTCTCTGTCGTGAGGGTGCATGGTAGACTGGCTCAGTTCTCTGCATAGAAGTGGGAAGAATACAATACCGAGGATTGATCCTAAAATCAACAGCAAATGAAGGCTCAGCTCATTAACATGAAAAGGTACGACGGTATAATAATCTAGTCCCATTTTCTTCTTTTACGGATTAAGAGATACCAGCTATCCAGGCTGATGTAATAAATTGTCCCAGTTGGAAAGAGTAGGGGAGCCAGGACTTGGAATCTGGAGCTTCTCAAGTTTGCTAAAATGTTCTTGGGTCCAACAAGCAAACACATCCTGAGGTCCACACCTGAGGCAGAGGGTGATGCTAAGATCACAGGAGGAGACAGAGAGGAACCTCTGCCTTCCCCTATATAACATTCCCTTCTCTTTCATTGCTCAGGAATTCTGCCTTTTGTCATCTCCTGTAATTGTCCTCTCTAGGCTGTCTCTCCACATTTTGATTCGAAATGAAAAACTGCAATGTGTGATTTTAATACATGTGACAA
>NW_012151063.1:2864883-2866661 GCF_000956105.1 Propithecus coquereli | reverse complement strand
GCTGTAATAGAAACACAAGTATTCTTTGTTAAAACAATAAGGATAATACAAGTTTTACACATATACATTTGAATGTGCTGATTATATAATTTCTATGTCATCCCTAAATGTTGCTTTTATCCATTTGGATGATTAGCTTCTAAAGGAGGTGCATTAGAGCCACAAGCAGGGATGGAGTTTCTGAAGCATTTCTTGTATTTCATGGGCTTCCTCATATCCTTCCTTGGTTGCATCCTACATCCAAGCCATAGGTGCCTCTTGTTCATCTACCGTGGGTCATTACACCAACCCCAGAACCTCTGGCCCATCCCCATCACCAGCCTCTCCTAGATGGACAGCTGCAGAGCCTCCATGAGGCTACTCTTGCTTCTCCCACTGCCCTTGAAGTACCTGTGACCACACAAGGGCCAGAGCAACAGTGACTCTCACGACACATGAGATCACCCCTGTCCTCTAACAACAACCCTCCTATGGAATACCAGATCTCTCAGAATAAACACTTTATGTCTTTGTTATGGACTCCATGACCCACCCCACCTCGTCTTGACTCCTGTGCCCATCCCCTCCAGGCCTGTCTTTCTAAATCTGTAAAACATGCTCCTCCTTCTTGTTTCTCCCTTGAGACAAGCATACTTCCTATTTCTCTCCTAAGGCAGGCACACTTCCTGTCTCCCCCCTGGGCAGAACACTTCCTGTTTCTCTCCTGAGATAGGCACACTTCTTGTTTCCCCCCAGGCAGGGGGTCAAACCTCCATTTCCTGTTTTCCCCCCTAGGCAGGACACTTCCTGTTTCTCTCCTAAGGCAGGCGCACTTCCTGTACCCTCCCTGTGTAGGACACTTCTTGTTTCTGTCTTAAGGCAGGCACACTTCCTGTACCCTCCCTGTGTAGGACACTTCTTGTTTCTGACTTAAGGCAGGCACACTTCCTATTCCCCCCTCCATGCAGGAAACTTCCTGTTTCAGCCCTGTGCAGGACACTTCCTGTTTCTCTCCTAAGGCAGGCACACTTCCTGTTTCTCCCCTGTGCCGGTAATTTCCTGTTTCTCTCCTCCAATGTGTCTTTTTAAGGAGAAATATTTGGATATCATCTGTTGAGCTTCTATATGTATGGTAGAATTTCATGTACTAGAAACATGCAAAGGAAGAAAAATATATTTGATCAAAGCATCTCCTAATGGTATAAAAAGAAAGACACCTTGTTAGATGACAATATGTTAGTTCTAGATAGATAGAGACTTCCCTCTTTGCAGAAGTGGCAAAACTGCATGGAGATCATGATATTGGGAAATATGCCAGCTATTTGGAAATTACTTTATCTTATTCTTCTATTTTCACCTATAGTAATTGATTAACAAAGAAAATATAAAGAAGATGTGAAGTTTGTCTGCAATTGCACTTGCATTTGGAAACTGCCTCTGGTGTTCCGGCATTAATCAAAATTACCTTGCATCTGTTTCCTAGGTGGAAAAAAGATATTTTACCTTATGGCTGTCAATGATTCCAAGTGAGAAACCAGAGTCATTAGCTACACTGATGTTAATAAATGAGCTCATTGTAAATTATGGATCTGTGAAATCATTTTCTGCAAGGATGAATAAGTATTACTTATCCCACTTAAAGGAGCACCCTGTTATCAGGACACATAATTATATTTATTGACAGAGACATCATATACACACAAAGATGCATAATTTGGTTATAAGTAATTATGCATAAAAGTGTGGTTGTATATACATATAAATGAATATATATGAATCTGTACATATATATGATCATA
>NW_012151063.1:2862583-2864833 GCF_000956105.1 Propithecus coquereli | reverse complement strand
CGGTTTTATATCTGGGTTCTCAGTTCTGTTCCACTGGTCAATGGCTCTATTTTTGTGCCAGTACCAAGCTGTTTTGATTACAACAGCCTTATAATCAATGAATGTTTTATATATTTTTATATATCTATATATCTTCTATGCAGTTACATTTAGTATTTTTTTAGTCTACAGTTCTGGGTGTTGAATTACTTTACAGTAACTAGCATCACAATCATGATAAGGAAACAGTTCTATCACCCCAGGATGTTCACCCGTGACCCTTTGTACCCAAACCTTCTCCCAAAGCACCTCCCCTGGCAGGCACTCGGCTGATTTTTGTCCCTATAATTTTGTCTTTTCCAAAATGTCATATAAATGAAATTAAAGTATGTGTAGACATTTGCATTTGGATTTTGTCACCCTGAATAAAGCACTCGCGATTCATCCAGGTCACCGTGTGTACTAGTTACTGCAACAGTGATACACCACCAGTTAAACACTAATAGTGTTACGTTTTTAAATTGTTGAGAAATATCCCAATGTATGTATGCACCAAAATCTGATTATTTGTTCACTGCTTAAAACGAGCATTTAAGTTGCTTCATTTTTGCACAATTGTGAGTAAACCTATATACATTTAAGTACATATTTTTGCTTGAACCTAAGTTTTTATTTCTTTAGGTTAAACATCTAAGACTGGGATTGATAGTTTGAATGCTAAGAATATGTTCAATGTTGTCTGAAACTGCCAAGTTATTTTCTGAAATGACTGTACCATTTTGTATCCACCAGCCAAGAATGAGAGCTCCAGTTTTTCTAATTCATGCCAGCACTTGGCATTGTTAGATTGTCAAATTGACGTTTTTATTGTTCTTTTTGCTTTGAATCATTCCAATATGTACACTGGTATTTGTCTGATTTTATTTTGCATTCTTCAGTTGCTAATGATTTTGATTATCTTTGTGTGTGTTTATTTTCTATACACATAACTTCATTGGTGATGTGTCTCCTCACATCTCTTACCCACTCATTTTCATTAATCGGGTGGTTCATTTCCCTTTATTGAGCTTTGAGGATTGTTGTGAGTTTAGGATATAAGTCTCCTTTATCAAATATGTGTTTTGCATATATCTTCTCCCAATCTCTCGCTTCACTTTTCATTTTCTTAATAATACTATATTTCCGTTTATGGATCATGCTTTCTTTTTGGTCACATTTAGAAAATATTTGTCCAATAAACTCTTCCTTCAAACACTTAAACCTATCAGCTGGCCTAAGGGAGTGGACCAGATGATAACTGTCTCAAGACAGTGGGTAGGAAAGTTAGCAGAAAACCTACAGACCATGTTCCTCCCTTCTTACAAGCATGCTAAGGACAGGAAACATAGTAATGGCATTTGGTAGTGGAAAATCCCTTGTCTATGGAATGATATGGATGAGATAAACCTGATCTGTGGAAGATGACTTATGGTAAACACCTAGAATCAATGGACTTATTGCATATGGATTTCTGGAATCTATCCCATTACCTCTATAACTACCAGAATATAAAATGAAGCTTTGTTATGACAGAGATACTCAGTTGAATGACTAGAAATCTGTAAAATGAGATGAATAAAGATAAAAGAAATTCATTTCAATTTGGTTTTTTTTTGGAATTTTATAGATTTAATATTCCATGCTTGAAGAACATACTTAAGATTTTGTAATTTTTAGTTTATTACACAAAAAGTAATTCACCATCAGCCCCAATTTTTACTAATCTGAATTATTGGGTGCTTACTGAAAAGACGGAGGGTATATAGAACCAGAACAGTAATTATCAACATAATATGATGAATGATTAAAAGAAGGAATACCTAAGCCAGGGAGAATCTTTAACCAAAGCAACTTGATGGCATAGGTATTCAAAGAAAGAGGTAGGGAGCAGTTGGTCCCGGGTGCAAGCAATAATGGGGTGGTAGAGGATTTAAAAACGATAATAAAATTGACTAAAATGTGGTCCTAACTTTTATTATCATCATGTGCTGGCAATTCTAAACAACATCAATAATAAACTACTCTTCACTGAACAGATCTTTGTTAGTCTAAATTCTAAACAGTTCTTGTTCTTGCTGAGTTTCATAATATACATATGTATGTTTTTAAAAAAGCATAGTTTTGTTACTTATCCTTAAAAAAAATTGTGTACTACTCAAAGTTATTTTGAAAATTTCCAGTTATGTCATTGTGCTGAAAAATGTAGACCTGACTATATATGATCTTTTTGAA
>NW_012151063.1:2860212-2860718 GCF_000956105.1 Propithecus coquereli | reverse complement strand
CTAGAAAAGAATGTAGTTATCACAGTTATATTTTTATAACACCAGTATTGTGCCAGGACTATTACTAAACTATTCACGGAACAGCATGATCTTAAATTATTGGGTATCTTATGATTTCAGAGGCCAGGATCAGCAAATAGCAAAAACATATGGGAATATTGAGTCAAAAAATTAAAACAACCAAAAAGCTAGCTTCTGCAGAAAAAATTGTAAGTGCCTGATGTGAACACACAGAGAGGGTACTGGTTTTGTTATCAGGCACAGTCTTTGTCCTTAAATATAAAGAAAACTAGAGAAATATTTAAGAATGGGGCTGTTTAAGAAAACAAAAATCACCTCTCATTCCTTTGAGGAATAGATCTAAACACCCAAACTCCCGTGGTCAGTTCCCTGTAATTATTCTGCACGCCCCCAAAGAATAGAGATAAAACAAACCAGCGCCTTAATTAAATATGGACAAGACTCTATATCTTTAGAGACTCGTTTTAATGAAATTAAAAAAAAAA
>NW_012151063.1:2834283-2858427 GCF_000956105.1 Propithecus coquereli | reverse complement strand
ACAGAGTCTAATTAAACGTCCCAAACACAGGGTATTAAAACATGTTTTTATCACACCTATGGTAAGGACACAGCCTGCCTTCCGCACAGGTAAGACAAATGTGCACAGATGTACTTTGCATAACAATTTGCATCCATGGGTAAACCTCGATAATCAGAGTGCATGCCGTAAATTAGATATTCCATGCTACGTCAACATAATCGGTGTGCTATTTCGTAAGGTGGCTTGGGGCTGTTCCTTCCCAAATAACTAAAACAGTCTTGTTCTGCATGACAGCAAGTTACAAAACGCAAATGGACCTGCACTTGCTTGTACCAGCTCAGGATTTAAATACTTAACTTGCAAGTTAGCAAGTGGATATCATATTTACATGTGCAGTAAAAATGTTTGCAAAGGAGTTCATAAAAGAAGTGTTTAAAACATATTTCTTCATGGCATGCCTTTCAAAAACTGTAGGAAACAGAAATGCATTCTATGTAGACTTCTTGTGCATTAACCATTGAACAGGGTGAGTTAGGAACAAGTATAAAACTTACTCTGGAAAAATGCCATTAAAAGGACATTTTGTTGCAATTAGGAGCCATGGTTTACTTTAAGAAAACAAAAATGAGCTATGCATCTCAATGCAACTCTTTCCTAAAATTTTTAATTGTTTTTTTATTTCAGAGTATTACAGGTTACAAATGCTTTCGTTACATAAATTGCCTTTGCACCACCTGAGTCAGAGCTACAAGCATGCCCATTCTCAGACATCAAGCACCGCAATGGTTAGGTGTGAATTTACCCATCCCCTCCTACCCCCTCCCTGCTGGCCAACATCGGATGAATGTTACTTCCAAATGTGCACGTAAGTGTTGAACAATTAGTTCCAATTTGATGGTGAGTACATGTGGTGCTTCTTTTTCCATTCCTGTGATACTTCACTTAGTAGAATCAGCTCCAGCTCCATCCAGGATAATACAAGAGGTGCTAGATCACCATTGCTTTTTGTGGCTGAGTAGTGCTCCATGGTAGACATATACCACATTTTATTAATCCACTCACGGATTGGTGGGCACTTGGGTTGTTTCCACATCTTTGCAATTGTGAATTGTGCTGCTATAAACACTTGAGTGCAGATGCCTTTTTTCCCTTGGGTAGATGCCCAGTAGTGGGATTGCTGGATCAAATGGTAGTTCTACTTGTATCTCTTTGAGGTATCTCCATATTACTTTCCACAGAGGTTGTACTAGTTTGCAGTCCCACCAGCAGTGTGTGAATGTTCCTATCTCTCCGCATCCACGCCAGCATTTGTTGTTTTGGGACTTTTTGATAAAAGAAAACAAGCTCACATGTCTCATTGTAAACTCTACTGATATTCTGGCAGCTTGTTTCTACTTGAAAAAGAACACATTTTAAGCTTGTACTAGTATGTGATCCCATTATAAACAACTGAAATGTAGTGATAGGGCAAACGGCATTGTCCCTAAGGACTCTGTCCCAAAAGGGGCCAAGGACGTGCAGTTGCCCTACCCTCCATCCTGGAGGTCGCACGTGGACCTGGCCAAACTGTCTTGTACCATCCCCAAGATGGTACAAGAGAAGATCCGGGACTCAGATGATCAACGTCCTCAGAGAATCCCCATGATATTTGTTATTTATTCTTTCCAGATATTCTTGCTGGGAGCACCTCAAAACATCTAATGAAATAAACCTAATTCATAAAAATTTAAAACCTGATAAAAACCCAAACCAAGACTACTAATCTATGATTATAGTAACATTGAAGCCACAGGAGAAAACAAATAAATTCACAATTCTAAATATATAGGGCTTGCGATGTTGCAAAACTATCAACTGTCCGTATCTATATTATAGGTGGCCACAGAGCAGAAACAGAGCATCCCACATTAAGGATGACTTGTGGGTTTCCACAGAGAAAGGATATGGCATAAAGATGATGTTATCACACATTTGGTGCATATGCCTTGCTGTCCTATAGGGTGCTCTTTCCTAGGCAACATTGCAGTGATGCTGCAAATGATATTGAATGTCCCCTTACGGGCCAACCATTTAAGAACCCACCCTTGGTAAAGCCCAGCAAATTTCCATTTGAAACTATCAAAGGACACAGTTAGTTCCTGATTCCCATCTGGCTTGTTACGTGTAGTTGTGCATTTTGCCAAATATTGATCAGCTCTGAGTTTTTAAATAGATTTTATGCCAGCTCCAAGTTATACTGAGATATTTTTTTTAAAAAAGGGAAGAGATTTGAAAATTGATGGGGTAAAATGTGCTAGTGGTAAAACCCTCAGTATTTCTTCACATATTTAGTGATTCAATTTTAATTCCAATCCAGTTGCGTTCCAAGCCATACGTGCGGCCTACAGTGAAATGGATATAGGAGGTTTTGTAATTAAATCCACTGGATCTCTCCTTCCTTTGGGCACGGACATCATTTGACACATTCATGTGATGAATTCTAAAGTAATAACTTCCCCAAACATGAATGCATGAAATCCAAAAAGATTAGTCAGTAGTTTTTTCATTTTCTGACCTAAACATCAGCGAGTGGTATATTACAACATGACTTGTAGACACCACACCAGGACAACCTGCGGTGTTTTTGTGAAAGACAATTTGGAATGATTTGTTGATGTCTCCCTCATTACCCCTGGATTCGGGTGCTCCGAGTTTTGCCTTGGAAATTTTCCTCTTGGGCTCAACCTATCCAAATAGCACCTTGGTTTAGGATTTTTCTCTACTTTCGCAGTTTTTAAAATTCATCATTGGGGCCATATTCAAAAATGTATTGGAATGTAGAAATAATGTAACTAATTTGTGTGCCACCTTTCTTATTGGCCAAAGGGTACAAAGTTACAATTAGACAACAGTGATACATTCTGGTGTTCTCTTGCACAGAAGGGTGATGATGGTGAAGGGTGAGTGTATTTGTGCCATGTCTTTGTGGAGTAGCATAAATCAGAATATGTGTGTATGCATGTACATGCATGTGCCTCTAATTTTGGTAATATTTAAATGTCCTATGGGTTCATCCAATAGTTGTGTATATTTATAGGGTATATGTGATGTTTAATGGCCAAATAATATCTCACTGCCATTCAATCCCTGTTAACGTTATTTCTGTTTCTACATTGTGAGCTCTGTTGGTACTGTCCTCACCAAGAATGACCCTAATGCAAACTATGGACTTTGGGTAATAACGATGTGCATTAGGGGTCACTCTTGGTCTTGTACATTCTGTAGGTTTGGACAAATGTATAATGTCGGTTCATCTTTCTGCTCAAATGCATAATGCAGGTTCATCTTTCTGCTCAATTTAGCCATGAATCTAAAACTTCTCTAAGAGTAAAGTCTATTAAAACTATTCCTCGAGTAATAGACGCAGTTGTTGTGTTGTGCATAAGAGAGAAGAAATAGAAAGCACTTCCTTTTCCCAAGTTGCAAAGCAAGTGGAGGAAGATTAAGCAAAGCATAGCCTGTGAGAATAAGTATGACATTAAGGTGACAAAATATATCTTTGAATATTTATACAACAGAATACATTTCAAAGTATTGATGGACTGACAGTATTGACAGAAACAGAGGCAAGATATCAGGGCAAATGTGGCTCTTGCAGTATGGCTTACAGGTATAACCAAGTTGAAGTGCCCACAGAGCGGAGACAGAGCATCCCACATTAAGGATGACTTGGGGATTTCCGTAGAGATAAGATACGGCATAAAGATAATGTAACCGCGCATTTGGTGCATATGCCTTACTGTCCTGTAGGGTGCACTTTCCTAGGCAACATTGCAGTGATGCCCCAAATGATATTGAATGTCTGCTTGTGGGCCAACCATTTAAGAACCCATCCTTAATAAGGCCCAGGCACGAGAAAACCACAAGAACATACAAAATGCCACAAATCATGGCTGCAATCTCAAATGACTTCTCCCAAACACCTTTGTTCAGGGTACCAGTTCAAATGGACTGGTCTATTTGAACAGTAAGCATTGTATTCCACTGTGTTTAGACGTCCTGCAGCCCTGGGATTGGTGCAGGTTGCCATGACGGTGTGAGCAAGTGCTTAGTTCTGAATTCATGGTGAGTGCATGGTAGTGCAGACAACTTCTTTCCTCTAAGACATAACTGCTTTTGCCAAAGCCTCCAGGGACAGTGTGAAAGCAGCTCCCCCAATGGAATAGAGTCCCCTGTAGCTCTAAAACTCTGAGTCTGAAATGCATTTTATATTGTTTCAATTGCTTGAAATGCCTTCGTATGTGACCAAGCACTTCTATCTCCCCCTCGTTGGAAGAACACTCAACAACCACCGCGACAATAAAAGTTATATTCTACTTGTCAGGGTCTGATGTCATATCGCTCATGGGTTATGCCCTCCTGTCTTTGTGCCTAGTTTCCTCCAAGAGGCCTTTACAACGTTAAATTTTTATTTATAGCTTTAGTTTCTCAGTAGGGAAAAATTTCAAAGCCAAAATATACAGTGTAGAAATGTAAGCAAAGAAACGAAAGTTTCACAGAAGAGAGATTACAAACTGCCCATATACTTGTTAATCTTCAGAACATCTAAACATTGCAATTTGAAAAATCATTAGTATAAAGAGAAAGGAGATTTTGAGAAATAGGCACTGATCACAATGAGCTGTCCTCGATTGAATCAATCAGCGATAGGAGATACAGGGAAATTGGAATATGGGTTAAGTGTTAGATTGTACTGAACATTTTTGAAATTCTGCTAGGGGTGATGTGTAGAAAAATACCCTTACGTTTCTAGGGATGGATACTTAAGTATTTAGACATGAAATGTCAAGATATCTGTAATTTCCTTTAATATATTTCCAATGAAAAAATGGATAAAGCAGATAGATACAGCAAAATATTAACAACCATTAAATCTAAGTGTTGAGTATGTGAGTGTCCACTTTACTATTCTACTGCATGTCTGTATGTGCAAAGTTTCTTTATAATAAAAACTAGAAACAAAATAAGAAAAGAAAAGAGATAAATTTTATAGCCATCATAGTCAAAACACAAAGAAAATAAAACTTGTTGCAACAGAAACCTTCATTTGTGGTTGATGGAAGCCTAAATTTGTAGAATGCCTTTTGAAAGTAGATGGTGTTCCTTAGTAACACTGAACATGTGTGTGATCTACAACAGCTCTATAGGTTGGTATCCTACAGGAATCCCTGCCACGTGCACACCAGGATATATGTAAAAGATATGTATAAATATATATAGATAGATGACATCTATCCTATTAAAACCTGCCAATGATATAAACACCCACCACAGAAGGTGACAAAATATATCATTGAATATTTATACAACAGAATACTGTGTAGCGTTGGAAAGAAATGAATTACAATTGTATGAATCACCAGACAACAATATCAAAAATATATTTTGTGAAAAAAAATCAAGATTCATAGTTCATACTAATGATAGTACCACTAGGTTCTTTATCAAGAGAACCTCTAGTACTGTATTGCAGCATCTCTGGGACTTTGAAACTTACTCTTAGCTATTGTCAAATGTACAATGCATTATTGTTCACCACAGTTGCCCTGGTGTGCACTAGATCTCAAAAACCTACTCCTCCTGTCTAAATGAAGCTTCATACCCTTTGACCAACATGTTCCCTTTCCCTCCCTCCACCCGCAGCCTCTGGTAACCACCTTTCTACCCTCTACTTCTATGAGCTCAGCTTTTGTAGGTTTTGTGTTCAGGATAGCATCATTTGCAACAGCCAAGATAGGGAATCAACCTGTGTCCACCAACAGATGAATGCACAAAGAAAATGTGGTATGTACACAACATAGAATTCTATTCACCCATGAAAAAGAAGGAAATTCTGTAATTTGTGACAACAAATTACATCCTCCGTGGATGAACCCGGAGGACTTTTTGCGTTACATTAAGTGGAATAAACCAATCGTAGGAAAACAAATACTGCATGTTCTCACTTACACGTGGAGCTAACACTTTTAATACAAATTTTCAAGTCTACCCAAATGAATATATTTGGCTTAATCCACAATTCAGTTTCTTATTTCCAGGTCTAATACCCTTAGCATCCATCACCATAGAGATGACCAACATTTCTAGCAAATAATGAGAATTTGCATGTGTCCTCCTGGGGCAAGATGGGATCTGATTTTAATCACATGTCTGCCAGAAAGGAGGGTTTTTGGGGTGGGGCGTGATGAAAATGGGCCTTCCTTTGCAAGGTAACAACCTCAAGTGATATCATGTAGTCTGCAGGCTTGCACAAATTAGCTCATCACACGGAAAGGAAGTGCCGTTTTGGGGGTCAACTGAGGATTATTTGCGTGCAGGAGCTCAGGGAACATAGGGTCGTATGAGTGCAATTAAAGGTCCTGATCCAATTCTCTGAGTCTCATGTGTGATGACAGCACCCCTTGTCTCCCAACTCTCTCTGCCCTGCTAGATCGAAACCTACAAAAAAGTGGTTGGTACCATCCCCCGTAATACCCACAAAGCTAAGAGCTATCCTGTGGAATGAAACAATGTTGGGAAAATAAAACATCACACACTCTGTGTTCGTGTTTTCCAGGGACGCACGGCAGGAGCTGTCTAACTTCCACTTTCTGAATTTCCAGTGACCGCATCCAGACGGCAGATTCTAAACCGCGTAAAGCCCCAGGAATTTTACTCATAATTATGTTCTCTGTGAACCAAGTAATGCGATGAAAAATGTTCACAGCCGCACGGCTTGAAAGAGCTGCAAACAAAATCAGTCACCGTATCTGCCGACAGGAGAATGAATCAATAGGTTGTGGCGTATTCATAGAATAAAATACTGGACACCGGAGAAGCTGAGTGCAGGATGAGGTACTTGCAACACCTGGATGGGACTTAAATGTGATATCAAATGGAAGAAGCAAGTGACAAAACAACTCATATGCTATAAGCCCATTTACGTAAAATCCAAAAATCTGCAACCTCAGGCATACACATAAGAAAAGAACAAGGGAGCAATGATCATGAAATTTAGGATAAAGGTTATCTCCAGGGTAAAAGGCAGAGGGCCCTTGTAGAAGACTTCAAGGTGCTGGCCATGTTCTGTTTCTTGCCAGGGTAGTTCTGTAGGTTTTGCCTTATTCAGAAAGCTGTTTAGTTACATTTAAGCCCTTTTTCTCAGTGCATATTTTATGTCATCCAAAGAGTTGATGAAGAAAGAGAAGAAGGACCTAAATTGCATGCATAATCTCTATCTGCAAAGGAAATGGAGGAAGAACATTTTCATTCTTCTAGACTCAGCAATACAGAGGGAAACAAGGAAAAAGTTTGAAAGAGATATTCAGAGTGTTTCTCATCACCCCACCCTGTACCACTACCCCAGAGCACCGGATTCATCATTTCCCCATTTGGAAAAACTGATCATTCTCTCCTTGAAGGTGAGTAGGTTAGGCAAAGTGGACAATTTTATCATCAGTTCAGGGTTAACACTATATAGCAACTCTCTGCATTTTGTTGATGATCTCCCTTAGTGTGTGCACATGATTAATATTAATTATGTATATTTTTCTATGTATTATCTGCTTTCTTGTCTTTCCATTTATCTATGCATCCATTCATCCATGCACCTATCGACCTCCATAAATAGATAGAAGATAGACAAATAGATAACTATGAATGAGTGATACATAGATAGCTAGATGATAGATGCATAGACCACAAATAAAATATTCCTTTATTTTCAAACTTCTTATTGAATTGATTGCAGTCTTCAGTTCCCGGCTGGTTACCCTCATCCTTAATCAATGCTTGTCCCACTTCTCATATTTTACCTGCCTCAGTGGACTTTTCCACATCTCCTCTCCCAAGACCCTTATGAACCACTTCTCATTCTCAAACCCCCATGTATTATTTTCATTGGGGCAGTGAGATGTTAAATATTTAAATTTCCATGCCCTTATTTAAGGAGGTTTTACATACTAAGCTTTGCAGTGTCAGGAAATTTCAAGCAGTCCTTGAGGAAAAAAAAATAAATACATTTTCAAGACATCAATGACCTTCTCGATCTTTGTGTTTCCAAAACAAACGAATAATTCTGGGATATTATATTGGTGGCAAAAGAAGAGGAATAATGCTGAGAGGTGCATGAACTGCAAGGAATGGAATTTTCTCAAACCTGAAGGAGCTTTGCACAAAGTGGAGGGGCAACAGAGGTGTAGTTTGTTTCATATGCAAGCAAGGCACCTGTGCTACTGCTCCTAAATCTGAAATAGCTGCGTCATTCTCCGCTTGCAAAAGACTTTTCCATTCTGTACAAACTATAAAAGCTGATGAGCTGCTAAGGTCTGTAACCATATAGGATGAGACACTTGTTGACCAGCTAAAACAAACACAGTATTTCCTTTATAATTTAGATGGGATAGAGCCTGCTGGCATTCTTCAAAGTTTTATTATATTTTTCATATGATTATTGATGTACTGTGTAGATATTTGGTTCCAGGAAATAATCTGTGGTTAAGTCTCATAATCAAAATTATATATATTGATACTATGACATTGTTTAGGCTGGATGTAACTGTATTAACTTGTTAGGGCCGCAGTAACAAAATTCCACAAATTAGTGGCTTAAACAAGAGATATTTATTTTCTGACAGTGCTGGAGGCTGGAAGTCCCAGATCAAGGTGTCTCAGGGCTGGTTCCTCCTGAGGCCTCTCTCCGGGGCGTGTAGACGCCGTCTTCTCCCTGTGTCCTCACGGGGTCGTCCCTCTGTGCCTGTGTCCTCATCTCCTCTTCTCATAAATGCACCAGTCCTGTTGGATCAGTGACCACCCTAGTGACTTCGTTTTACCTTAATCACCTCTCTACAGGCCATATCTCAAAATACAGTCATATATGAGTTCCTAGACTTAAAGTTTCAACATGTGAATTTTGGGGAGGGACAAAATTCAACCTAAAACATAACTATCATCCAAGTCCAGGTGGATTAAAGATACAGACCAGTGAATAGTTCCTAGCCACAGTCTGGTTTCTAGCTACAATGCAGTCCCCGCCCTTAGCCACTTCCTGGTCAAAGGTCACTGGGAACTTTGTACCATGTGTGTTCCCACCAGGAAACAGTTCTTAGCCACAGTTTGGTTCCTACCTACACTTCGCACCCCCCCCACCCCCCTTATCCACTTTATGAGTCACTTAAAGGTAACGAGGAACTTTGTACCATGTACCTTCCCACCAGGGAACAGTTCCTAGCCACACTTCAGTTCCTAGGTACAATCCAGTCCCAGCCCTTAGCCACTTCCTGGTACCATGTACGTTCCCACCAGGGAACACTTCTTAGCCACAGTTTGGTTCCTAGCTACAATTTAGTCCCGGCTCTTAGCCACTTCCTGAGTCACTGAAGGGTCACCAGGAACTTTGTACCATGTACGTTTCCATCAGGAACAGTTCCTAGCCACACTTTGGTTCCTAGCTACATTTCGGTCCCCCCCCCCCTTAGCCACTTCCTGGGTCTGTCAAAGGTCACCAGGAACTATGTACCATGTATGTTCCCCCCCGGGAACAGTTCCTAGCCACACTTTGGTTCCTAGCTACAACTGAGTCAAAGACCTTAGCCACTTCCTGTTCAAAGGTCACTGGGAACATTTTACCATATATATTTCCGCCAGGGAACAGTTCCTAGCCACACTTTGGTTCCTAGCTACAATTCAGTCCCAGCCCTTAGCCATTTTCTGGTACCATGTACGTTCCCACCAGGGAATACTTCCTAGCCACACTTTGGTTCCTCACTACAATTTAGTCCCGGCCCTTAGCCACTTCCTGAGTCAGTGAAAGGTCACCAGAAACTTTGTACCATGTACGTTCCCATCAGGGAACAGTTCCTAGACACACTTTGGTTCCTAGCTACAATACAGTCCCTGCCCTTAGCCACTTCCTGGTCAAAGGTCACTAGGAACTTTTTACCATGTATGTTCCCACAGGGAACAGTTCCTAGCCACACTTTGGTTCCTAGCTACAATTCCATTCACCCCGCCCCTTAGCCATTTCCTAAGTCAGTTAAAGGCAACTAGGAACGTTGTACCATGTACATTCTCACCAGGGAACAGTTCCTAGCCATAGTTTGGTTCCTAGCTACAATGCAGTCCCCACCCTTAGCCACTTCCTGGTCAAAGGTCACTGTGAACTTTTTACCATGAACGTTCCCTCCAGGGAACAGTTCCTAGCCACAGTTTGGTTCCTAGCTACAATACAGTCCCCACCCTTAGCCATTTCCTGGTCAAAGGTCACTAGGAACTTTTTACCATGAACATTCCCTCCAGGGAACAGTTCATAGCCACACTTTGGTTCCTAGCTACAACTGAGTCCAAGACCTTGGCCACTTCCTGGTCAAAGGTCACTGGGAACTTTGTATGTTCCCACCAGGAAACAGTTCTTAGCCACAGTTTGGTTCCTATCTACACTTCTGTCTGCCCCACCACCTCCCATCCACTTCCTGAGTCAGTTAAAGGTAACTAGGAACTTTGTACCATGTACCTTCCCACCAGGGAACAGTTCCTAGCCACACTTTGGTTCCTAGCTACAATACAGTCCCCACCCTTAGCCACTTCCTGGTCAAAGGTCACTGGGAAATTTTACCATGTACGATCCCACCACGGAACAGTTTCTAGCCACACTTTGGGTCCTAGGTACAATTTGGTCCCCACCTTTAGACACTTCCTGTGTCAGTGAAAGGTCACTGGGAACTTTGTACCATCTACGTTCCCATCAGGGAACAGTTCCTAGCCACAGTTTGGTTCCTAGCTACAATTCAGTCCCCGCCATTAGCCATTTCCTGGTCAAAGGTCACTAGGAACTGTTTACCATGTACGTTCCCACCAGGGAACACTTCCTAGCCACAGTTTGGTTCCTAGCTACAATTCCATTCCCCCCGCCCCTTAGCCATTTCCTAAGTCAGTTAAAAGCAACTAGGAACGTTTTACCATGTATGTTCCCACCAGGGAACAGTTCCTAGCCACACTTTGGTTCCTAGCTACAACTGAGTCCCAGACCTTAGCCACTTCCTGGTTAAAAGTCACTGGGAACATTTTACCATGTTTATTCCCGCCAGGGAACAGTTCCTAGCCACACTTTGGTTCCTAGCTACAATACGGTCCCCACCCTAGCCACTTTCTGGTCAAAGGTCACTAGGAACTTTTTACCATGTACATTCCCAGAAGGAACAGTTCCTAGCCACACTTTGGTTCCTAGCTAGAATTCCATCCCCCCCACCCTTTAGCCATTTCCTAAGTCAGTTAAAGGCAACTAGGAACGTTGTACCATGTACGTTCCCACCAGGGAACAGTTCCTAGCCACAGTTTGGTTCCTGGCTACAATGCAGTCCCTGCCCTTAGCCACTTCCTGGTCAAAGGTGACTAGCAACTGTTTACCATGTACATTCCCACCAGGAAACAGTTCCTAGCCACAGTTTGGTTCCTAGCTACAATGCGGTCCCCACCCTTAGCCACTTCCTGGTCAAAGGTCACTGGGAACTTTTTATCAGAACGTTCCCTCCAGGGAACAGTTCCTAGTCACAGTTTGGTTCCTACCTACACTTCGGTCCCCTTCCCCTTAGCCACTTCCTGAATCATTTAAAGGTAACTAGGAACTTTGTTCCATGTACGTTCCCACCAGGGAACAGTTCCTAGCCACACTTTGGAGTTCTATCTCTGAAGTTATTCAGAAAAACTTTCTGCATCTTAAGGTTGTACCCACCTCTATGTCCTTTTCCTCATTTTATTATACAATTTAACTCACACTATGTAGTCCTGGAATTTTGGTGTTTAGAGTATAAAATAGAGACCTACGTTTTTTTTTTTTAAGGATTGCATTTATTCAAAAAATAATGAGAGGTTAATTAGGCTTTCTGTCACTCATTCAATGCATCATCATCATGATTCACTAAAAACTCTTCTTCACTTGTCACCATTTCTGAGTTTTCTGGATTTAGCCCCATTAGGTCATGGAAAGAAATGTTTGCATTCCTAGCTCATAACTGCTTGCTGTGAATGTAGAAACCTTGCATCATTAATCATAAATGATGTTAATCCATAGATGTTGGCATTCCATTATGTCAAATCCAAAAAATAAATAAATAAATAATCTTTAGAAGTTTTCCTTCTTTATACACCGTCCGAACACCTTAATCAGCACGGAAAGAGTATGTTACATTATATAAAATTTTTGGAGCAAACATTTACACTGGAGCATGTTTAAGAATCTCATTGACATATTCCACAATAATTACATGATACCAGTTCCTATGCCTTCTGTCATTATTTGAGTGATTTTTGTTTCCCTTGACAGCCATTTTATCTAGGGTCCACATTTTTGTACATAATTCATAAATGGATGAAGGTATATAATATTAAGCTGAATCCTTTCCACTTTCTTCTGCACTCTCTTTTCTAACACATTACCTTTCTCCTGCTGTTTTCTTCCCACTTCTGCATTTTAATTTACGTCAATTTTATTCCTATTATTATGTTCTCGAGCTGATGGCCTTATTCAGTTCTGCAACCATTTTCACAATTTCAGTGATCTGTGTGACTCTAAAAGTTTAAAACCAATGAGAGTATCTGTACATCTCTATGATTATTGTTATTTTAAACTGCAAACCCAATTATGTTGCTACCATTGATTTTTTTTATCTCTACAGTCATCAGTATTTCCACATCTCGGCAACAACAGAAGCACACATGGTGCCCCATTTACACTTTCCATTTTATTTAGAATATGTATAAATGATACATTTCTTGAATACTTTTTTCTTTTCTGATTGCCCTCTTTTATTTTTTTCTTTAGGAGAAAAACACATGTCTTTTTGAGCATGGGCTTGGTTTTTTTCAGTTGTTTACAAATCGCCTACTGGAGCTGTTTCTCCATCTTTCAAACACTGAACCAGTTGTTTTGTATTGAGACTATCTCTGCTTTGGCAGATGGTTTTCAATGTTTTTACAACGTTTGTATGTTTTAAATCATCAAGCTGTGTCTTCGCCATTCTCTGGGCTTCCACTTTTTTGTCTTTGCACTCAGACCTGCCAAAAAGTGACACTTCAAACATCACTTGTATCTTTTTCTCTTCTCATTCATCAGTCAGTACTCGCATCTTCTGAGCAGCATTAAAATCCTCCATCCACTCAGAAATGTTCACCCTCACTCTGATTTGGTGTGAGATTTAACCTTAAAAACTCTTAAGTTAATGTTCGAGAGCCTTAAAAGAGAAGGAATAGTAACTCCTGACCCAAAATAGACAATCATCCACGAAGGGAAAATTGGCTTTCATTTCGTGATATTTTTTTTTTATCTGATAATTATAAAGAGAGTGTGTGTGTGTGTGTGTGTGTGTGTATTATTTTCTTTCCAAAACATGTATGTTATGTAATCTATCTAGGGTTAAACTTTAAAGTTGATTTGTATTCAAAATTATTTCTTGATGTATCCACATTAAACATGGATTATTGATTCCTGTTCTCAAAGTATCAGATATTAAGGAAAAAATTATTCTACCTCCCTATAAAATGATTCCAGCTTTATTTTGTTTTATTATTTCTTTTTTTCTCTTTGTTTATTTCAGAATATGATGGGGGTGCACACATTTAGGTTATATATATTGCCTTTGCCCTGCCCAAGTCAGCAACAAACGTGTTCATTCCCCAGACAGTGCACACCACACCCATTAGGTGTGAATATACCCATCCCTTCCCCCCACCTGCCTGATACCTGATTAATGTTATTTCCTTATGTGCACATAAGTGTTTTATTATTTCTTACTCTTCTAGTGATTTCTATAAACTCTTCAATAGTATCCATAAATCCATACCACAATGTACCATCTTTAAAATATCCACTTGCTTCCTTAAAGAAAAGGGGACAAGACATCCATTTCAACTTCTACCTAGCAGCCTCTCCCAATCCATTTCCACTATCTATTACTGCTATAATTTCTCTATTTTTCATTTGCAGAACTTTTAAATTATGTGTGCCCACCACCTATCCCAGCATGTTTTAGTGTTGTTGATAAGGTTCAGTATGGATTTAATGTTCATTCATTTGTTTGATTGGCTGCATTTGGAGTTGCTTTCATTTTTAAAGACAGATCCCTTTATGCTTCTGAAGTTCTCCTACATTTGAAGATACTTTTATATTTACAGCTCAATGACAACAGTTGAGAGTGAACAACGCCCGGATCTCTCTTACTTGCACCAGGGCTTTTGACTCATTGTCATCTCTTAGGACAGAGTATCACTAACCAAAAAAAAAAATGTGCATAGGAAATTATTTATCAAAGGACTATTGAATATACTTATATCTAATATGGTTTCTCACCTGGCACAACTATTGGGTTTGGTGTAATATAGTTCATACTTCCATTCTTTATATCATGTGGCAAAGAATTTGCAAGTCTAATTTCCAGGTCTAATTCCATTTCACGTTTCTGCTTTACTGTCACCCCTAATATTAATTTCAGTTTTCTAATGGTATTACTTTTCTATTAAATTTTGGGGTGTGCCTGGGTATAGGTGAGAGGTGTCGGGTCTTTCTCCACATAGTGTAGATATCTACAAAATTTTATTTCAAAGAGGCCATCATTGATTTAATTTATTTTTGTCATTCAAAAGTGATTTGTGAAATATTATTTTACATTGTGTCAAAATTATGTCTTGGGCTGATTTTTTTTTTTTTACTTACCTTATAATAGCTTTAATTATATCTTTTTAAATAATTTTCGAACCCAGAGTATTTCTGAGTCGAAGCCCCGATATACTTCTCATGGCTCCTTAATTTTGAGTAGGAGGCTTTGCTTCTGAGGCTGTCCTTTGATGAGGAAGACTGTCACGTGAAAGTAAAGGCATTTTGTTGGGGAGCTGATGGTCTCGACCAGATGTGGTGTCTCCGTGAGCTTTCACACCAACTGGCTTTGTAGTCAGTCTCTCTGAACACAGCTGATGTCTGTGTGTTCTCCGCACCACCTTTCGAAGTCGGGACAAATATAGATCTCAGCATAGTGCCCTGCAACCTGCCCTGGGTGTTCATGCCCGCGAGTTGGTGTGTGCTATTCCTATCAGCAGAGGCAAAACGAATCACCCTACAATCTCCTCTCTCTCCTACTCAGATACCACGGAACTTCTCTCACTTTTGAGAGCGTAAATCGATAGCTCTGGTTGCACTTGTTTTTGCTTCCTGAAGCTGTTTAGGGATCCACTTAAATATTTCTCTGGCTCTAGAACGTGCTGTTCCAAGGAAAGGGGCTTCATTTAGGCACGTTGAGAATCTACCTAAAGTTTTGAAAAACCCTTCCTGCTGTCCACAACCTGGAGAGGGATAACCCCAGTCTTCACGACTTCACTTAGCATCATAATCCAGTATCCGGAAAAAGTAATGGCTACTCTAAACTCGTCATGACGCAGTAAGGAACGGCTTTCAAACCACGTAAGCGGTGTTGACAAACAGTGCCTGCAAAAGACGAAGATTGGTCTGAATCAAAAGGGTGCTATAATGCCTGACCCAACGCTATGTTCCTTTTATGTAAAAATAATAATAATAATCAAATAGGCTAGTATCTAACTCAAAAAGTGAGAGAAAAATCAAGAAATGTTGAATAGCATCTCCATTATTCCCTCTGAGAAAAAGGAAACAGATATTTTCCAGAGGAAATGCAGGTAATTAGCATTTTTTCAAAACAGTGATTTTCCGGAGAACTTGCCGGTGGCTGAGTTTGAGATAACCAGTGAGGTTCTGCACCATCAACGTTTTTCACTCCTCCTGACCTTGTTCAGAGAATGGCAACCCTTGTTGACGATGCATTCTTCTTGAGTGTCTAATCACATTCCAGGTTATTCAGTGAAGAAAGAGCCGGGGCATGGTTGTGGATGAAGCCCGCATTAATCAAGGCAGCCTAGAGCATACGTGTGACATTGCATCTCTACATCTCATTCCTGTTTCTGTGAAGGATGAAGAACTTCTAATCCACAAGAGGATACTCTGGGTTCAGATGGACGATGGAATTACACAGAAGGAGCAATTACGATTTTCATTTAACAAACTTGCCTCTTCTGTGCCTGACCATTAAACAAGGAATTGCTCCAAGGGGGACATCTATAGGAAATTAAATACAGACATGAGTGACACCCTCTGTTGTCCAATGGACAAACACATGGCGGGATTCTGTGCCTATTTATGCATCTTACGATTAGATTTTCAAACTTGGTAGTCGACATCTGGGACAATAACACAAAGCTACAAATAATCTCTTTTTCTGCCTGGATTTTTTTTTCTTTTCACTATTCTCAAGAGTTGCGAAGAGCTTGGTGAGTTCTTTCAACCCCTCTTTTCTCGAACTGTGGCTCAATTTTATATTGTGTATTATGTTAGGAATAAAAAGTGGTAAAAGTTACAAATGTACTTCTAGCAAAATAGTAATAAAACTTTCTGTAAAAGAAACACATATTGGAGAAGAGATGCCATATTCGATTTTAATGAAAAATCATGACTCAAAAGAGGAATGTTTTGTTATCATTTGCAAAAAGGTTATGGGATGCTATAAAACAAGCCTTCTGCTTTCAATAATATACATGTTTATGTATTTACTCCTACCATGCATTTATAAGATTAATGAGGGCTATACTTTAGATTTAGCCATACAGCGCAGATGACAATATTGTTTCATAAATATGGTTTCGATAATGTTTCATAAGACATTATGTATTTATTAAAGGCTGGATATGGTCTCATCTTGTCACTGCTAATTTTCTATGAAATATGTCTTACTCTAGGAATAAGTAAAATCAATCCTTGTGTACATAAAATAGTGGAAAAATCTCCACCCTTATATTGAGCGGTATTATTTCAAAGTGGTACAGTTATTACTTTTGAATGTTTATCAGTTATATGCACACATACACACCTACCTATATAGTGGCAACAGACTGCACTTTTATTAACCATGGTAATTAACCCAGAGGAACACAGTTAATCCTTGCTGATGTTAGAAGGTAGGATTCTCACAGTGGAAGAAATGAAAAGCCACATAAGTAAGGTCTTTATAGGAATGGCTTAGAATTGAAAGTATTAGTATGAACTGAAGATTTCTAAAATATGCACAGGTAAAACTGTATGGGCTAGTATATGCACACAGATATATTTATAAGGGTTGTATGTAAGCCCAGGCAAGTGTATATATCAATGCATGAATACACTCATATACATGTTTTTTTCTATACATGTGTATGTATGATAAAGTTTAATTTATCCTGGGTAAGCGTGGACCATTGGTATAACATAACGATGTCATTGTTTTATCATTATCATCACCATCTGTTACTCAGACCCCTCATGTGTCATAAGTAGATTTTAGTTTTCTAGGTACTACTTGAAACCAGTCATTGAAAACATATTATGACAATTCTTCCAAGTATACAAAGTTGATTAAGTAAACAAAGAATTAGGACGCAAATGAATATTATCAAAGGCATAATTCATCTAAGATTTCGTGAATAAATGGTCCATATGTGAAACGTTTTGTTCAGAACTTAGGTTCCCTGTGCTATAAACAACACTAATCATGATCTCTATAGTGGTTGGACATTTCTGAAAGGACAGATGGTTTAATAGTGCATTTTCAGATGTCTGGATTATTCAGACTAATTTCCTCCTTAAGCACAAAAGAACTAAGAGACCAGCTTCATTAACTTAGCTGGACAATTTATTGTTTATCTCTAAAGACAAGTGAAATGTTGTCTTAGTTCATCCTAACTTGGGGATTTAAGATTTTATAGGTATATAGATTATAGATAGATATTCATCAGCATTTCCTCTGTCTTTGCGCCATGGGAGTCCACATTTATAATACGTTATTCACAAGGAAATCTCCATGTATCAAGTAATTATTGTGTTTCCCATAGATGAACAAAAGATTTATCAGAAAACAAGTGTGATAATTAAAGAAATGAATTGAAATAATCACAGAGAAATGTTTCAGAGTAAAAGGCATTTTTGTGGGGCTTGTTGGCTGTTTATTGACGTTAAAGTTAAGAAACCAAACTTGTATCAACCCTAATTTCTAGAGCAAAGGATACAATTTGGAAATACAAGGGAAAAAATCACTGTGAAACGTAAGTCTGATAGAAAATTTGGAACTTTCACACCTTATTCAGAAACAGTAGAAAGTTATTTGTCTTTCATTTTTTCACTTTCTTTGTCATGAAATATAACCAAAACGATGTCTAAAAAGTGAAAATTAAAAAAAACTGTTTTTTTTTATTTATTATTCCAGGGTTTTGTGAGGGTACAAACATTATAGTTACACTTTATGTCTTTGCCTCACCCAAATGCAGGTTAAAGGCATGCCCTTCCCTCCCTTTAATGCTCCCCGTGTCCTTCAGTTGTAGATTTGCCCCCCATCCCCCTAATCCTTAGAGAGTATTTCTGCCATGTGATCAATCTAGTGTTGATCAGTTAGCACCAATTGAAAAACACTGTTTTTAATCATCACTAATCTTTACTTTGCCTTTGCAAAGTAAGAAATTGAAATCTTAATGACTGAAATAGAAAATGAGGTAAATTGAAGTTCTTATTATCTTCTGCTGATTCATGTTTCTTGTGAAATTTGCAAATATGTTGTAAATGTGGAGATCAGTCTATGTCCTCTTGAAAGGGAAAGTTCCAGTGTTTGAAAGTCAAGTTTGTAAAAGTTCTTGTGAAGTTTTGCACATAATAATAGGACAAAATCGGCTCTGTAAATATGAGTACAATTATTCACAGTCATTGCAATACTAGTCTCCCGTAATTCATGGCTGTGTTTCACTAACCTTTTGAAATGTCCATGATTTCCAATATCTTTCCCATTGAAACGCTTATATTCTTTCTTAGTGGTAAACTTTCTGAAAATTGGATGTCTAATCTATACACACAAGTTTATTCCCATTCCTTTAATAAATTTTAATTGTAGATGCACTCTTGGCCAGAGACTGTGCTAATTTTTATATTATTTAGCTTAATTAAATAATAATAACTGTTTTCTTGGTGGTATCACTATCTACCTAAGAACTAGACCACTAACAGTAGCAGCCCTTACCTAAGCCATGTCTTACCATCTCATACCTTCTGTGTTATACACACATTGAATATTTTGAATTCTCAATTACCTGAGAACAACATAAAAGAAGTAGGAAAGAGAGATTGCTTCCTTGGAGAATATTATTTATTCTACTCAAAACTATGCTGAGGACATTTACACAGAGCGTAGCAATTCTTTTGTAGGTATTGTGAATGTATGGGGTGGGGTGTTTAGAGAAGGGGCAAAAAAATAATGAAGAGGTATGAAATTCTGATGCACGTGGAGAGTACAGGACAAGGCAAGAGTCAGAAGTGAAAGTTCTCGGATATTGAAAAATGGAAATGAATTGCAGGTGTCAGGAGCACAGGTTGTGAGAGAAGGTTCTGTATTGACTATGAACTTGGAGAGGGAGGGAGGGTCAGACTGTGAACAGCTTTGCAGGACTCATGAAAAATGTTCAGCTTTACCTTTGATGGCATTGAACATGAATGGAAAAGTTTACAAAGGGAAACCACGCCCTGTGATTGTTACGACAGCTCTTTTTGCAGTATAGAGAATGGGTAGTAGGCTGCTGGACCAGCTACGTACAGAAGTACCCTAGAAATAGTCAGTGTCAGGACATGAGAGATGGTGGCAGCTTAGGCTTCAGGAAATAGTCAGCCAGGAGAGGGGAAGAGAGACCTGAAATTTACTGACCAACAGAATTCAACAGCACTTGAGGAAGGAGTAGCTGTGGATTGGGAGGAAAACCAAATCATGCTTCCATGATTACAAAGTGTGCATTTCAGCGGGTGGAGGGATCGTTTGGTTAGACTGGGAGTGAGATGGAGGGGGAATAATTTGTTTAGTCTTACCCATGTGGAATTTGAGTTTAATGCTGGGAACATCAAATGCAAGGTATGATGGGCAGAATAACAGTTCCTCAAAGACGCCAAAGCCCAAACACCCATCACCTGTGAGTATGTTACGTTTCATGGCAAAGGAGACTTTGAGATGAGATGAAGAGCACAGACGTCAACACTGAAGAACACCTTCCTGTATGCAGGTGGGCCCAAGGTCATCGCAATAGTTGATAAAAGTCGAGGACCTGTCTTGGCTCTAATGTCAGAAGAAGGGTCAGAGAGAGATTTGATGTTACTGCCTTGGAAGATTGAATCAATAGCTAAGGAACAGGGGAAGTTTCCTCTAGAAACTAGAAAAACCAAAGAAAGAGATTCTCCCCTACAGCTTCCGAGAGGGAATGCAACCCTGCCAACAACGCCTTGATTTTAGCCTATATAGCTTCTGACCTGCAGGACTGTAAGATAACATGTTTCTCTCATCATAAACCACTCAATTTGAAGTTATTTGTTGGGGGAGCAATCGTGAACTAATACACAATGACTAGTAAAAAGTTTTTATGTGTCTATATATCAGGGAAGATGCCTCAGGCACAGAAAGCACACAAGCAAAAAATCACAGCCGTCTACAATAGGGATAGATACTACTGTTTTTAGTGGGATTAAACGAGGCAATTTAGGGGGAAAAAATACATGCTGAGTGAGAAAACCATGAAGAATGCCAAGAGTTAAGGACGTGGTAGAACAAAGGAGAGGAGATCGTGAGAAATTAAGAGCAAGAAGACACATTGTCGGAGTCACAGGGAAGGAAATACAATGTTGCTGGAAGTAAGTGCTAAGGAGAGATGAAGTAAGAGCAGGATTGCATGTGGTCTAGACATTTAGAAACACGGATTCCATTCAGCACATGAGTAGAGCCACTTTGGAGTTTGCAGACACTCCCGAAATACTTCTCAGTCTGGCACGGCATCCTAATATCCATCCACTTGTTCAGTCGCTGCCTTCTTCATCAAATGGGAGCTTACGGGGGGCAGAAATGTCGTCTGTTCTTACACATCCCAAACAAAACTTAGGTCTCACCATAGTTTCTCGCTAACATGTGTGCTGACAAGCGGCCAGGGAGTGTTGGGCTAAGGGGATGGAGTTGGCCTCGAACTCCTGGGCTCAAGCAATCCTCCCACCTCAGCCTCCCAAGAGATGGGGTCTTGCTACGTTGCCCAGGCTGGTCTTGAATTTCTGGCCTCAAATGCCCCTCCAGCCTCAGCCTCCCAAAAGGCTGGGATTACAGGTGTGACCCACCATGCCCAGCCTCCAGGATTTTATTGACTGAGCACTTATCCTCAGTGTGACTTCCCGATTTGGAGGTGTGGAGCCAGGGTGAAGGAATTAACAAGTGAGCCACAACATCCCCCCAAACTCCATGTCTGCCATTGTCTGCCACCACATAGAAGAACTCTGGGATGAAAGTAACAGGATGGAGGAAAGGCAACTCTATTCTACATTATTTCCTAAAGTTTTTGGAGATGGCTTTGCATTTCTTTTTCTCTTTTGTATTTGACAGCATCTGCAAAGGCTCCTCATGAGGGCTGGTTAATTTGTATCCACTCACTTGTTTGATAACTGTGAAAAACTGATGTCTAATTTGCCATCTAGTGATTTTGTTGCACCCTGGGATTAAAAGATAGCCCTGCTGTGGATTGGTGTGTTGTGTTACACATAGCTCCAAAGATAACGTCTCTCCTCTCTCTCTCTCATCATATCATTTGACTTTTTTTAAATGCTTATTTGTTTTAAGGGTGTACTCCATTTATCAAAAAAATTAATGTGTCCTAATAAGTTATTTTAAAAATTTTGCAGGAGGCACCAACAGAACGACCAAAGCACGTTGGCGTGTTTCTGCAGTGTCCTGTGCACATGGCTTCCATATGTACGTAGCGGTGCTCACATCTGTTTTCCCCGTGTCCATGTATCCTTGGCTGTCACTCCAGATTAATCTTGGGCTTTCCAATCTGAATTTTTATTAAATAGAGGCACTATGATTCTGGAGATGGAATACCACCATGAAAATATATTGAGAAAATGCAAATGGTATCATTCATTCAGTTTTTGCTAAGCATATGTAGAGGCTGAATAATGCAAAAAGGTTCTACACGAATTGCAAAATCAGTGGATGTGTATAGTCCAGTAGTTTTCCATGTTGAGATATGGAAATAGCATATTCCATGTGACTCAGAATTTTAAAATATCAAGGCCCTTCTTGTTGAATCAGAATTTGATTAAAAGTATTTGAGTTCATAACAAAATGAATATTGCGGAGTCAATGTACTCATTAAACAGGTGACTAAACACATTAAAATGTATAATAGTTTAATAAAATGAAATAAAAAAATGAATGCCTATTAGAAGTTCAATTTAATTGACAGTATTTACAATGGTAAATCATGTCAAAATAACAAAATTGTAAGCAAAAACTAAAATATTTATTTTTTGTTTGTTTATAGGAAATAACTGAATCGATCTATTTAAATCAGAACTTTTTGTTGAGTTTAGTGTTTTGTTCTATAGGAGGGTTTTATGTTTTGGGAGAAGCGTTAAGTGTGAGTTTACAAGATAGATAAATTAGATAGATGATAGATAAAGATATATAGATATTCGCATTGATACTTATTATTTTAAAATATTCAAGGTAAGATAACTTAAAATATTGACATAGATGTATACAAGAGAGTTCAGTTTGATTTTTATTATTCTTAGGTTTCGCACAATTGTTACAAACAGATGCAAACTTACTACGGAAGATGTTCATACATTTCTCGGCATTTATAAAAGTGCAGAGATAGCATAGGAACAGATGAGAGAAACTCTCAGAAAAAAGGCCAACCGTTCATGCATATTTTTTTCTAATTAGTATAGTTTCTCTTTATGCACCTGCAGTATCCTTTTCTCCGCATTCATTTCTCCTCTGGAGAACCGGTGTCACAGTAAAGTGTGTTCTTAATGATGTCTGTGATGTTCTAAAGTCTTTGGCTCTTCTGCTATAATTATTCATGCATACACCTGGAGTAATAGTTGCCCTATTTATGGAGTACATTACCTCCTTTGAGACCATCAAACCATAATTAATATTAGTGATTATGTTCTATATGCAGCACAACTTGTTGCAAATGAATTGCAGTACACAAATAGAATAGGAGGTTAAGGTTGCCCAAGCAACTTATATTGGTACCACTTCTGAATATTTGCAAGAATAAATATGCAATCACAGTCTTTTTTTATACATAACCTACAGTATTAAGGTACTCAAACCAAGAATGAACTTAACTCACAGACAAATAATAGGGATATACACGCATTTCTGAAATGTTTTTCCCAGAAATCTACCTCATTTGCACAAAGAGAAAACGTCTGTTTAACCGATGTCCAGAGTATGAATTTAAAAAACGGAAATTTACCTTAAATCACTCTGAATAGCATCATAAAGCCATTTCCACTCTCAGCGGCATTTAAAAATATTCTATTTATTTAACACTTGCCTATGTTCTAAACCACTATAGGACTCAACCCCCTTTCTGCATAAGGTTGCCGAAATTGAGTTACAGCACACTCCATGAAATTTAACTTCCAGATAAACACCAAATCCACTTTTTGTATGGTTCATGCAAGTGTTGGAATACATTTACAGCAATAATGTATTTGGAGTTTATCAGATATTTAAATTAACTGGGCATCTTTATTTTATGAACGCATCTGTTTCTAGAAGGAGCACACTGTGTGTAGAAGATCTCCAGTTTGTGTTTGTGGTGGTTCTAGCGATGTTGTCTGAGCTCCTGCCAAGGTCTTCCTTTGATCCCTCTGAGCAAGTTGGGCTGCCTACCAGCTTAACATCACAACTCTCTCCTGTTCACATCTGTGATACTTTTGTTCCTCTCCTGGGACTCTTGCACAAGTCACTGGCACAAGTCACTGTTACAGACTGCAGCATAACCCTTTGTACGGGATAAATTAAATACTAGAATAAAAAAAGTATGATCACTTCTTGTGATGCACAAATACGCATTTAAGTAATGCTCTAGATGTCTAATATTCTGTTTATCTCATTGCATTTTTGTTGCTAAAGCATATATTTTCCTTCTGTGCTTGAGTGTCTTCCTTTGCTCCAGACATCACTCTTTCTGTTTGTTTCTCCCTATCTCGTTCTCTTTTCCTTGCGCTCTCTCCATATATTTAAAATATTT